>NC_090933.1:927992132-928295162 GCF_040938575.1 Ambystoma mexicanum
TTTCTTTAAACCAAGGACACTTGATTGGAACCTTGCAACCCAACGATCATAAAATATCAATCACAATGTGCAAAATATCACAATACCCTAGGTTCCTTCGTTATGGTAAATGGCATGGCAAAGCAGTCATGCTTAACTCAAGAGGAGGTATGCTACAATGTTACCAAGAGTTACACCCAGCGAATACAACACATATACAGTGGAAAATATATGCCATTATAAATGTACACAGCAAGTATCTATACTAAGTACATGGAGTTAAATTTAACACATAGTAACAGTCACAGTGCACACATAGAAATTAGTAAAGGCCCATAGGAGATACTACGCACTCCTGAATTAAATGCATGCCCACTACCTTATGTCAAATCCCCACACATAAATAACATAGCAGAATTAATGCTACAGATATAACATGCACTGCATATAGCACCCAGAGAGGGGGAAAACGTAGGTCTGTCAAGATTGCCCAGAGGGACACTAAACGTTAAAATAAAATTAGACTCAATACCACACCCATGAAGGGTCTCATTAAGTCCTGGAAATGAAGTACAAAGTAATCAATATTTAAACTATGTAAAGTGGTACATTTCAGTGGACAAGAGTGCAATGCAGTGGTTTAAAAATGTACATTACATCTGTGATGCAATCAAAAAAGGTTAGAACTGATTAGTGGCCCCAGCAGATCTTTATCTGAGTTTCGAGATAGGAGCAAGGAATTTTTCGTCAAACTGGCTTTGTGCCGGAATTTTTCGTCAAACTGGCTTTGTGCCCGGATTGGATTCCCTGTTAACATTTAAATCCAAACCTTTGAAATGGAATTGGGCCTGTTGCCATGAATGTATTGGTACATTACAATCGTAGGGTACTTACACCAGGCTATATTTCCTGTGTCGCAAGACATGAATATATATGTAAATATCCAAGTCCGACTGCCAGGCGGAGGATATTCATGAAAATTTGCCTAAATAAATTATAGGTAATGGAAGTAAAAGGGGCGTGGATAAAGTAATCGGAAAAGTGTATCTGTCGCCTGTGTAAACGAGTGTGCGTGACAAACTCTTAAGACATGTACTCCCCTTCATGTAGCTGCACGATTAAGATATATGTAAGGAATTACATGCACCTTGCTGATTGCCTGTTGGATATACAGTAGGAGGACATGGTTCATTACCAGCCCACTTTCACATCTATAGTACACCCTTGCACACATTTTTCTGTCCTGCTCCGATAGCCATATGGGCTTCTAATGTAGCATATCACAGAAAGGGGTTGCAGTGGCAGAGGGGCTTCCGTAGAAGTCCTCTTGGCACACCTCAGGTCCAGAGAATCCCAAAATGGAATTCTGTCCTAGAAAAATACATTGTGCTGTTCTGCGTTAGAGAATCATGCTTTGGATCACATTTGTATCACATGAAAGAGCACCTGCAAGGGCTCATCACTTCACAATATCTGCATTTGATCCGCAAATTGGTATCCCTCTTGACTGACCCTTATATAGCCCACTCCCACAATTTAGGGAAAGAAGGAAGGGGTCCGGCGTTAGTTATGAGCTTTCCTCTTGCGTACCTGGTTGTACAGCATCTTCCTATTTAGTTTTTACCACAACCCTCTGTTTTACAGGGTGTCATGTAACCGTGATCTGACTCAAGTCCATCACGCAACACAGCATTTTCACTGAATGGGTTTGCAGAAAAGAGATCGGTGGCAAAGACATCTGCCCTGCATAACAAACTGTTGGTCAAGCGGGAGGCTAAAATTAGAAACAGTCCATCACAATCGAGATCAGCAGCAAAGCAAAGTATCCTACAGACTGCTGTCAAAGCCATACAAATATACATTCTTCACCTTTAAATATTCACTCGGCAATCACCGTTGATACTACCCCTGGCTTTATTGCTACAGTTCAATGTCACCACCAACAACGTTTCTGCTAACAGAAAAGGGAGTCTGAGTGGCGAGGGGCTTGCAGGGTGAATGGAATTAAAGGCACGTGCTGTCAGCTACAAAAGAAATCCACACATTCCTCAGATAGCAGCATAAAGTTGTACCCGATCTCACCAAAACGTATTAGTGACTCACTGCCACATTTCTGTTCTCGAGTACAGACATCAAGTTCTGGCAACCCAAATTCAGAAGGAAAATTAAACTCTACTGGTCACACTTACCATCGGCTCTATCAAACGACCTTCATAAGATATGTAAATTCAACTTTATTTCGGGCAATTACCCATAAAAGTACAAGCAAATACCTTAAAAAATAAGTTCTAAAATCAGCGCAAATAAATTATCCCATAAATCATGTTCTTCTAATCTTTGCGAACCATGGGAAAAATAGTGGGTCTCATTTTTGACTGTAGCTGGGCAGAAACTGGCATGATCATAGTTTGAATATTTACTCAAACTGTCACAAGAAAAATGTCAGTCTAAATTTAAGATACAAAATAGTTCTATGAAGATTGATTTCAAATAGTGTTTCATTGAGAAAAACCTTATGGATGGCATATCCTTCAAATATGGTTTCATTGAGAAAGAAACAATATGGACGGCATATCCTTCAAATGTAGACAATCGTGATTTGGTTAATTGGTTCTCCTTATTAAACATTTTAAGCCTATTCTTTACATTGTTCACTTCCTTTCTTGTGATAACCTATAATTCTTAAAGCAAGTTACTCTTGTCAACGCATTTTAAAACATTCTAAGCATGTTTTTACCATTTCCAGCTATTCCCATTGTGCAGATACTTGTTTTAGTGAGATGCCTTCGAGCGAGATCATGAAAACAGTTCTTTGCGGTTTTCATGAAAAGTTTCATTTCTTTACAGACGGAAGACAGCTTCTAATTGTTTAATTAGCACATAACGACATTTTATTCGACATAACGACATTTCCCGCATAAAATGGCCAATCATTCTAAGCATGTTTTTACCATTTCCAGCTATTCCCATTGTGCAGATACTTGTTTTAGTGAGATGCCTTCGAGCGAGATCATGAAAACAGTTCTTTGCGGTTTTCATGAAAAGTTTCATTTCTTTACAGACGGAAGACAGCTTCTAATTGTTTAATTCGCACATAACGACATTTTATTCGACATAACGACATTTCCCGCATAAAATGGCCAATTTTCTTTTTGCAATCAACGGGGCATCAGCATTTAAATTTGGGATCGTCCCAACTGCTCGGTCATTTATATAGAAGAACTGGGGCAGCAAAATGCACCCCTGCCTACACTACTTACAAACGAACTCTTTAGTGGCTTCGCCCCCTGGCAACATTGTACGAACACAAAGTTTTCTTCATTAAGTCTCTGAATGGGATTTAGAATTTCTTTCAGTGCCTCCATGTTTTCCAACGTTTCCCACAAAATATTGCGGTCATCTCAAATAGTTTTAGAATATATAAAAGCAATATATGAAATGTCTTTCTTTAAAAAGGACATACCCAAAACAGTTAAGAATACCCAACCACCCGGGCTCTGGAATTTCCTAAAACGGGCGTCTTCGACCAAAATCACTAAATAGCATTGTCTATTTTTTATTCGCGACATTGATTTATCCAAGTAAACTAAATACAAAAAATCGTTTTAAAAAAAGAAGAAAGAAAAACATCTCGTGCGCAGACATCAAAAGCCTGCAATGTAAACTTGATAAAGAAAATCGAACACTTGAGACATTAGTAATTAAAAGGCTGCATTCCATCACCTTTTTTGATTGGGATGTATTCACTTTTAAAAAGACAAAAAAAAAAGGGGCCCAGCTTGAACAAGTATACAGGAACGGTCATCTACCCCAGGGGCCTTCCCCGATTTCTGTGCAAGTAAAGCTTTATGCACGTCTGACACCATAACAACATGGGCTTCAGATTTGGAAAGAGCCGAGCTCAAGGGTTTGCTAGCACATCCCTCCATTATGTTAAGTTATGTTATGCTATTGGGCATTTGTATAGCGCCCTTCACCACTGATGATCAACGCGCAGTGGGCTGACCGCCTTTGGGGCTGTAGTCCAGGTCAGTGGAGAAAGTAGGGTAGTATAAGTAGTGCATATGTGCACTCTGTATGTGTGCAGCCAGGTCGAATTTTTCGGGGTGGCTAGGTGCATTCTAATGCTAGAGGTATAGTGTTGGCTGTGTGAGACCAGTAGTATGTGTGCAGCTAGGCCGAATGGTCTTGGGGGTAGGCATTCCATCAGAGTTGAGGCTTGTATATGAGATCATATGTGCAGCTAAACCAAATTGTGGGCGATAGCTGCGTCCTAAAGGTCATCGAAGTGTGCATGGTGGTGTATAATTAGGTGTGCATTTAGGCTGAATTGATTGTGGGGGATAGCTGCACTCTATTGTTTTATGGTGCAGAGTCGAGAGTCAGTATATTGGTAGGTATGTGCTAGAATCTGTGCAGTTGGAAGAGGCCCCCTGCACCTCATACCTTCCTGTGCCTACCAAATTAACTTTGATCCCTACTATAGAGGTTTGGTGCTTTGGTTCTTCAGGAACCTCTGGGTCTAATGTGGACTATACGCTTCCCTGGCTTAACAATATAAGTCAATGTTGGCCTTTTCCCACCTACTGTATGAGGCTAGTAGCTTCCCTATGCTGAGGAATGTTGAGTATTGCAGTCCAGGCATGGCGGGGGTTGCAGAGGGTAGAAGCAATTCTAGTCCTGGTGCAATACTGGCCCAGGTGGTTGAAGATCTACTGCCCACCATCTCTGTGTCTCCCTGAGCGGGCAAATGTGTGTTGGAATACCACTTTGTCAATAAGCAGTTGCATCCAAGTCAATGAGAATTATGAGTACTTCCAGAATACATGGTTGGGTGATCTATGAACCCGAAGGGTCCAGCAGCAAAAGCCAGATTGTGCTAATTAGTGCTATGCCTGTCAGGAATTTTTAGGTGTGGCGGATGGCGGAGTATTCCAGGTGTCGTGTATGGCATGAGTTGTAAACAGCTCATTGTTGTCCCTTACAAAAGCTGAACTCGGCAGACATCACTTGATCTAAGAGCATAGTACATAGCTAGTACATGTTAGGCAGTGCTTTAAGTGGGATAAGAAATTGAGGGGGGGGGGGGCTCATTCAGGGGCATGGCTTGCATGATGGGAGTGGCCACTAAGAGCATATTGCAACACAGTCTGCTTGGTACAAACTAAATAGATCACCCAGCACACTGCATAAATAAACCAGGTTGTGTATACAGGCGAGGCCTTATGACCCAAGAACTGTTCCCGCTCAGCGCACAACCAGGTTTATTTAGGCATTGTTTAGATACACCTGCGAACACCCTTTCCACTACATCCCTCTTTTTCAATCTGCTTTTCCCTTCTTCCCAGTTTCCTTTCCTCTTTTATCTCCCTCTCTCCGTTGTTCCCCTCTTTGGATCGCTTCTTGTCAACACTTTTCGGTTCGCTCCTTGAACAAACCTGGATTATTCATCTATGCATTGTTAGTCGAATACATGTACCCAACAAACAATGCATGAATAAATAAACTACCGTTTTAAAATGTATTATGCATTGTTTGTCGGATGCATGTATCCGACAAACTACATAAATAAACTGTTAATCATGGGGTCTGATCGAATCTGCAGCGCACAGCCCCCAGGGGATGAAGGGGGAGGGGGGTGTGGGCATGATTCTTCACACAGGCAACAAAGGGACTCGTGAGGGGTCAGGAGAGGAAGTTACAGTTAAGAGATGCTGCAGGCATCTGTGACTGACAGAAGTGCAAGCCAGCCACCGCACTGCTCAACAAGTTTGGTGACGCTGTGACTGGCAGACACTTCTGTCAGTCACAGCTGCCTGTTTCAATCATAGTGGCGGCCTCATCTCCCGTCAAGGCTGCAGCGGGATAATGACCTGCTGCATCGTGGTGGGACTACGGTAGCCCCGGCTCATCCTCACTTTTTGGGGACTGCTGAGGCTCGGCTCCGGCTGGCCCGGGCCCACTTAAAACACTGACTATTAGGGCATAAGTGCTACGTCTGTACATGTAAAGCGCAAACACTGACATAACGTTAAATACAAACTCTACTGGCAACAAGGTTCTGTGCCCTAGGCATTCTTACCTGTCCGTAGTAGTGGATTCTAGGCCATTTCTTAGCCACTGGTGGTCGTCAGGGGACATGGTTTTGTGGAGGGGCAAAAAGCCAGATTGGTCCTATTGCACCATTTAGGGGAAAAGCCAGGTTCTGAGTGGTTTCCGAAAAGCCATGTAGTCTTGCATGTGTCGGATGAGGGTGTACAGCGAGTTCCAGACTGTCGGCGCCAGGGTTGAGTAGGCAGACCCTCCGATCCTGGCTGATTTGGAGCCGGGAACGCTAGGAGGAGAGCAGTGCTTGACCTTTGAGTGCGGGTTGGGGGGTATGGGGAGGCAAGGGAGGGGGAACAGAGGGGAGACAGACAACGATCCTACTAGGCCAGGTGTCATTCTGATTGCGCAAGTGCATGGGAAGGGGGAAAGTGCGCAGGGGAGGGGGGAACAGTGCAGTACATGAGATAATAGAATAAATAAACAATAAGTAAAAGTACGGCCAGCAGGTGGCAAGTGCTGGTAGTGGGACTGTAGGGATACATTAAACTGTCCCCAAGTGTGGGGGTTGCCAGGAAGGCAGTGCAGGTGTGTGTGACTGGCCGGGGAGGGACCTGGGCCCAAGATCAGAGGGTGGCCAGGTAACCAGTGCAGTTTCAGTCAGGAGGTCAGCAGGGGAGAGGAGGAGAAAAAGCAGAAGCAAGGAGAAAGGTTTTGAGGTGCTCCCAAGAACCAGAGATAATTCTCCTCAAGTTTCAGGGAGGCAGTTCCAGAGAAAAGCCCCAGCCGAAGAAAGATCTACCACCAACTCGTTGCTTGGAGAAGCAAATGACCCTGAGGGAGTTGGAGGCGGATGAGCTAAGAGCTCGAGAAGGAGGATATTTAGGAAGAGAGAGTTGATGGTACTGAGGCCCCAGAAGGCCTTGTGGACAATGCATAGGGTTTTGATCTTAATCATTGCAGCCACTGGGAGCCAGTGCAGATTTCAGTCCTGGAGAGATGCGATCCCTGGGCTTGAGGCCAAGGACAAGTCTTGCAGTCCTGTTCTGGATGAGTTGCAGAGGGCGGAGAGTAGAAGCAGGCAGATTTAGAAAGAGACTGTTGCAATAGTCCAGCCTAGAGAGAGGCTGGCCAGAGAGTGACAGGAAAGGAGGGAGCAGGTGTGCCGACGAGGAGAATCTTGGTCTTACTGGCATTAAGGAAGAGATCATTGGCAGCACACCATTTCTGGATAGCAGACGGAGATGAGAGGGAGAAGAGGTGGCTGAGGGTAGCCTGAAAATGAGCCGAGTGTCATCCGCATAGCACTGGAAGTTGGGGCATTGAACAGCCGGGGAGAGAGGTTAGACCCCTGGGCAACACCAGAGATAGAGATAGAGGACTGTAAATAATGCACAGGATCTTGAGGGTGGCCCTTCGCCCGATCAGGAGCCAGTGTAAGGTGCAGAGTGCAGGCGTGATGTGATCCCTTCATCCGAGGGCGGGGAGGAGCATGGCTGCAGAGTTCTGGACTCTTACTGCTTGTTTAGTTGGTAGGCATGTGAATCCTGTTATAGGGATTTCGCATAGTCACACCCAGACATGACAATGGATATAATTGCTTTCAGTCTATTTGGGTAGGCGAGGCAAAGGAAGATGTGTCTCAGAAGCTTACGGTGGAAGTGGCAGGATTTGGATACATTGTTAATGTAGGGTTGACAGAGTTACTTCAGAGTCCATTGTGCAGCCAAGGTTTTTGACAGAGGTGGAGGTCATGGGATGGAGGCTAGGGAGATCGTTGCCGGAATAGAGCTGTTTTACCGCACACTAAGTTTTCCACGGGTTGAGAAGGAGATGGTTGCTCGTCTTCCAGAGACCAAAGTATGCCAGGAACGATGCTAGGTCAGTGTGATTGTCAGAGGTCGATTTGGGAATCCCAAGGATGATTCCTGTGTCATTGGAATATCTGCAGTGAGTTTTTGAGAGTAGGCGAGCCCAGACAGAGGGGTCATATAAAGGTTGAAAAGCAAGGGATTGCAATCTGACAAGGAGGATGGTGTGGTTAACAATTGAAAGGCTGCCGAGAGCTCAAGAAGAACAGTGTCAGTGCAGCCTTCCGAGTTTGCGGTGACTGAGGGCATCCCAGATAGAGATCAATGTGGTTTCAGTTCTGTGACAGGGAAGGAAGTCAGATTACGCTGGGCCCAAGAGGTTTTTGGTTTCTACGAAGCAGTTCAGCTGGGAATATGCAGTGCGGTTGTTGAGAGTTTGGGATTTAGTTGGTTGGAGGAGGGAGGGTTTCTTCAGAAGAGGTTTGACATGCATGATTTTGAAGGGTTCTGGGGAGATGCCGGAGGGAAGGGAGTCATTAAGGATGGACCTGGCCAGTTCCCCTGCACATGTGGAGATGAAGATTTCTTTGAGGAGTGAGGTGGGACAGGGGGGGTCTAGGGGACAGACGAATAGTCGGCTTTTAAACAGTCTTATGGACTCCTGGCCCAAGATGGGACTGAAAGAGCAAAACTGAGAAGTGTCTGCAGACATGTGGGATGGTTCTTCGAGAGAGGGGGTTGGACTGGTGGTGAGGTTAGATAGTCTGGCGTTGAGGGAGGCTGTCCCGTCGAAGGCTATTTTGTGGAAGCGTTCAGAGAGGGAGTTGTTGGGAGGAGACGGCTGTGTAAGGTGGGTTCGGGAATTAAATGATCCTGTGGTGCTCTACTGCTGCTGTGGCATCTCAGGATTCTGTTATTCTAACAGACCATTCGATTACATAATCTACTAAATTAGCCATACCAGGCATCCATTGTTAAAGGGCATCTGCTTTGGGACTATTGTGTCCTATGGTCATATTTAGCAGTTAATCTCCAGAAGCTAATGTGACCACTACGAACTGAGGCATGCCTCAGTTGCTCCCATTTCTTCTGCTCGGCCTGAAACCTTCTTTTGCCTGATCAAATACTTAGATGATTGTCGCAGCCCTGCCATTTCGTGTTTAACTGCATTGGTTTTTAATGTGTTTAAGTGAGCGCTCTCTGCAGACTGGCATTATTTGTTAACGAAATATCCCGTAATCGGGTTGGATGCTTGGTGGGTTCAGCAGGCTTTAGTAACATACATGGATAGGGAGAATGAATTCATGTTAAAAATGCTCTATAGAAATGTTCTGCATAACACTATTTCGTTATATGTAGAATTGCCAAAACATATTGGGGGAGATTGTTGCATAATCCCCACTGGCCCAATAATCCACATTGGCCCATTTAACGTCTCTCCTAATATTAGAGGACACAATATGTGCTTTAGCCAAATTATTTTAAGTATTAAATGGCCCAGTTTGCAATCTTGCCACTAGGCAGACTGGGTCATGATCTCTTTCAATCCAATGAACCACAGATAATGACTCCATAAAATGCTGAGATGTGGAGTACATGGACATTAAATATTTACATGTCAACCTCCCTTTTAAAGGATAATCTTGTCAATTTGCCAAGATGCCCTCATTGTCGTCAGACTTCATCCTATATATATGTGACAAAGAAATGAATGTGACAAAGAAATACAGCAAGTTCGCTTGCTGAAAAAAATAGCCATCGCTATGTATGCACTTACGCTACTAGCACAACTAGCTAAAAGTTACAGCCACCCTGTACAGTTGGGGCTCTCGAAATCACGCTAAGAGATTATATTAAAATCTCGGTATCTTTAAATATGTCACGAGTAGATCTTATGGTTTGTAGTGCCAACAGGCCACAAGACATCGAGTGTACATTTGTCAGTACTTAATGAGTCATAGCTGTATTGTGAGCCAACAGGACACGAACAGGACACCGGTCACATGTCAATACTGCACTTGCAGAGCGCTTGTATACAGCAGAATACCTGCATATATCATCGTTTGCCTTATTCAGCCAATTAAAATCGGAATGTTCTACTGATTTTTCGAACTATGATCTACAAGAAATCGGTGGGGGATATTTAGCTGCTAGAAGAACCCGATGTATTGCTCAACTTTGCTGCCTATAACCTCTACGGCAGCTTGCGCTATATAAACACGCCCATGACGGTGTTCGGGAACGTGTAAAAGCAGTGGTCCACGGGGGTGTCAGCTGAGCTCCTCTACTTTTTCCATTATTTTACTGTTCCCACACTTATTTTAAAAATAAACCAATGGTTTAGTTTTCAAATAAAAGTGTAGGAAGACTTTTTGATTACTACATGCACTTTTAAGCACTGTTCGCTGCTTGCAGCGCTCTTAAAGTATATGCCACATGTGACATAGTACATGTATAAAATCAATACAAATATATTTCGAAAAAAAAGTGTAGGAAGAGGTTGAAACGTGCACCTCAATGCACCGCACTCAACATTTCCTTAAACAGCAGGTGTATTTGTTTGGGGGTTTGGATTGCTAATGGGAGGGGGGCGTGGCGATTGTGTTGAGCGAGGGCAAACCAGCAGGGGACACAGTACCACTGCTTCTGTTCCTGCAAGCCAACCACTGTACTGTGTTAAAAGGACCATCGGGACATTTTACCATCGTGGGACACATACAACAGGCACAATGTTACTTTGCAGCTCACGAGTTGATGCGATTTGTGATATGCTTTGGAAGTAGTAGCTCAACATTCGGATAGTAGTCAATACTTAGAAAGGGACGCATGCGGCTGTGCAAATCGTTATTTCGATCTATGTTAGGTTACACAATAATTTGGCTCAAATGTCCACCATGGAGAATCGTCGCAGCACAAATGCATATTAACAAGTGGACCAAAAACACAACAAATCCGATGATAACCACGGTGGCTAGGTTCCGTTTGTTTTAGTGATCCGGAGAAACCAGAGAGCAATAAATAAAACATGCTTCACAACAGTTTTAAGAGCTGAATAAAACGTGGAGGCTACATGTACATATTAAAAATCAAAACTCAGTAAATTGCAAGTTTGAGGGATTCGACAAACAGACCTTTCGCCATGCAAAAAGTGCAAGTTGCATACAGCGTTTGAACGTCACTTTCTGATGGCGAATGCACGTCTTTATTGTATACAGTTAGAACAATTTAACCTTTACAATATTTATAACAAAATCACAATAAAACTATTAAAAGTGCAATCATCATTTCTGTCTAACATTCATCAGTACAGAAAATGTAAAACACCATACAATCGATATAGCATTCAGTAGGTCATATCCTCCCACCTGCCTAGTACATTAGGTTGATCACACCAGGCCTGAGTAAACTTAATGGATAAAAACCCCTCACAGCAATAGGTACATTAGGCGGAGTTAAGTTTAGCGGCATCAACTAGCCCTTCATTATCAATAAAATCAGCACTATATACAAACGTCGTAAAGTACAGTAAACGATCAAATATAAGATTAAGCCAATATAAAAATACATGTTGCCAAGTTTCAATTTCATTTAAGCTAAATTATTGCAGTGTCAACAGTAAGCACAATCTTGCTATTAAACCCCCAGGTGCTGAAATGCCCCGTGTGAGTGGAGATTAAAACGTAATCCTATCAGAATATTGCGTGCATAATAATTGGGAAATTTACCTAAATAAGGTGCTAAGGTGTCCAACTTTTTATGATCCAATTTGAGAGGAGACAAAGACGTGCAAATGTGCAGTTTTTCCGTTGTTAAACGGCCCAATGCATGAAAATTTTAACAGCCTCTGGGTCTCATGATGAAATCACTTATATTGCGACCCAGTCCACCTGATGCAAAGTCAGAATATTTCACTTCTGAGAACAGTTGTCATGATCTCATCCCAGCAACAGCTGATCAGGCACCGTTTCAAATGTTTACGAGAGCTACTACATCACATTCAGGATAAAATCGTGGTCAACCATAAACAATACAGCTTGATAGTAGGGAATATACCAAGTAAACATTAAAACCATGAATAATGGAAGGAGCTGATTCTCGGAGCACTCACCATCGGCCGGCTGCTGGAAGTTGACGTAAGCGTAACCCAGGGAGCGGCGAGTGATCATGTCCCTGCAGACGCGAATGGAGAGGATGGGTCCGGCCGGACTGAACTTCTCGTACAGCATTGCCTCCGTCACGTCCGGGTGCAGGTCCCCCACATACAGCGAGGCCATCGGGTAGCTGGGGGCGCTCGGGTTCATCCTGCACAGCGAGGGCAGCACGAGGCGCTCAACTTTCTCTGCAATAGACCAAAGAGATGTCACTGCTTACCACCACAGATAATAAGATTGTTGGGCAAAGGTAGATATGACCATCAGAGGGCGGGGCGGCAGTGTCACATATAGGGGATGGGGAGGAAAGCAGATACCCCGACATTCCGGGGCGGGGAGCAGACAGCCAGGAGTAGGCACGTCTGCAGCAGCGGCATGGCGCTCCAAGTCACGTCGACTCCCATAACCAAGGTAAACATGAGTATCAGAACGGCTCGTACGTGCATACCACTAGCGAGTAATAGCAACACTGGGGTCATACATCTCAAATACCGTTAAGTACTGGTTTTTGGTTGATTTCTTAGACTGTTCACGCTGTGAACCAATGGAACACAAGCATATGAAGTGAGCCTGCTCTGAATGACATGGACACGTGTATGTGCACCATGATTCGCCACACAAGATTAAACGATTATACTCGCATTCCTCTAAAAACACCCCACATCAATGCATAGTTTTAACAGCTGACTGAAATGTCGATAATTAACGCTGATGCCTACTTCTGGGCAGCCAATGGCTCTCGGAGACAACCCTCAAAGGCCCGGTGCAGTCACGAGCCTAGTCCAGCCATGAGCTAGGGCGAATCAGCCTAGGTCGCTTCGTGCATCGGGATTTAGGGGGGCCCAAAAGATAAATGCACATGCACACAAACACCCTCGTAAAGAGCACACACAGGCACCATACCCCAGGCCACAAGCTGCTACTCGGGCAGACACTGAAAGAACCTACGGATACAGTAAATCCTCACTTAAGCAAGGGAAAGACGGAGAACATGGCAGCGTAACAGATGCTATATGTACAGGGCGCGGGCAAAACAGGGCATTAGTCGATTTACTACTTCAAACAGCACAGGCCTTGCGCTAACACCCTTTGCACCAACCTCCTAAGGGTTGCGGGTGGGCGCAAGTTCAGCCCAACTCCAGGCTGCTTATCGAACACTTCCTGGTCCATGGACTCCCCCCTCAAGTTGCCAATCCCAGATGTCGGGTTTCCTCCGCGGTGCAAACCCGCAGCAGGCCTAGCTGCAGGGCCCCGCGAGGGTGCACGTTCAAAGCGCAGGGTCGCGCGACCAAAAAAAAAAACGCAAAGCATGCGGACGTTACCGGTTCAGAGGAATCGCACACTACGTCCGTTGGGCTTAAAATTCAAACGCGGCGGATCGGTTCGTGCGGTGTTTCACGGCTCCTGCACTCGCTGCTGTAGTCCTGGAGGATCGGATTCTTCGCTTCACCGGTGGTTGGTATAATTCTTACAGTTTTTATGGATATTCAATTTTTTTGGTCAGGAAAAGAAAATAAAGACTTTTTATGATAGTTTTCAATTTTGTGCTTTTTTTTTGTTTTTTTATTTTTTAATAATAAGAAATGTGTGCCGAGGCCAGGAGCACACACTCACACACACAGCACTAACAGCCGGGGTATAGGGGAAGAGGGCCGGCCCGCGCACACGGCATATATATACTGGCGCCGCCTCTTGACGTCAGCGCGCCGCCAGGACACCGGAAGTAGCGCGGCTGCGGAGTGCGGACGAGTCAAACTCATTTCTGGTTGAATGTGTTTAGGGACGGGTTAGCGTGTGAACCACACTCGTATGAAAAGAAAACGGGTGTACGTTTTTTGTGCAAGCCCAAGTCGCCGCGTTCAAGATTTACGGGTATCTCCTTTGCATTTCAAAAGCAAATGCGGTCATCTTTGCACAAGTGTTTACCTTGCAGTGCACTACAATTTGCATGTGGCCATCTTTAAATGGGAAGGCGGCCATGCCACCCTGCAGCAGAATGATCACGTACGCTGTACAAGCCTTAGATGCAACATGTTCCCCAGTTCAAACTGAAAGGGGGTGTTCATTTTGCGACACGAGTCATAATCGACGAATATTAATATCTATATGACTACTACGTTTAGACAGGTTAATGTCTTCTACTACAGTTTTATATGTCATTAAAAACTCTTCGAGGAATCCATTTTTCTGAGGTAGTGTGCTCCAACTCAATGAAATTCATATATAGGAGTACTGCAACGGCACCATCATACAGCACCATGTTCCGCGGAAGTGAAAGTAGCTGCCACCTTGGACTGAATTCAAATGTTGTCACAATTCTTACGATCTCAGCATTAGAGTACACTTAACACGGGTTAGGCAATAGTTACGTATCTTTTTACTAATCTCTTTCCTTGCATTTCGTCATATTATAATTGGTAATATAATACAGTCGGCAAGTAAGTGACACGTAGCTCAACAATGTAGACGCTGCCACTAAAGGTGGGGAACTCGTCGGTATTAACCTATCAGTACAGTGTTCTGCTATTGCATATTTCTCCCAACTAACTAGCGTGCGAAGATGGGCGACAAATGCAATATTTACCTTGCTTTTCTGTCTGTGATTATCCGGATTATTAACATTTCTAGGTAAGGATTGGGTATTGCCACACCGTTGTTGTGTGTACGTCCGTGCCTCGGGTCGCGCACCCACACTTGCACGCACTCATGCACACAAGAGGACACGGGACGCGATGTGCTCCGTTCCGCGTCCCAGCGGCAACCGCCCGCACGGGCGTGATTTATTCCAACACGCATGCGCGTAGCCAGAACGAGGCTCGCGCATGCGTCCATCGTGACTCGCACGTCACATCCCTTTTTTTCTTTAACAAAAACACAATATAATATCATATTCCAGCAACAGTTTAAACTTCTAACACATAAACATTTTCTCTCGCTAATTGGAAACCTCCCATGACCTTGGCTCAGTCTCCCAAGTCCAGGACGTAGTCCTTGAGGTGAGCAGGCGGTCTGCGGTCTCTCCGCACTGGATACCTCGAGGCACTGGGCATGGTTTCGCTGGGACTGTCTCTACATGGGACTGCAGCCCTCGGGCCATCTTCAGCTGGACCCTCTGGGATCGCTTCAAAGTCAGGGCCCTCTCCGGGGTCAAAGGTTTCCGACGAAGTGTCCACCTTGAAGAAGGACCTGTTGCGGGTGACCGTGCCACGTTCACCGGCCGCCGTCACCATGGTCCCTTTTACATGCGTGACCTTCCACGGGTGAGGCTCATATGGCAAAGACAGTTTGCCCTCTGGGTGACGGTTCCGGACTAGCACTGAATCACCTACACGCACTTCTTTGTCTTGTAGACCTCTTCTTTCACTTTCCCTCTGATTGCGTGGCTCGCGCTCCTCTTTTACTTTCTCGTTGTCGATGACACCTGGCCCCCGGCCATCCAGTTCCGGTATCATGCCACGGGGGCAGCGTCCAAACAGTGCTTCCGCGGGAGCCAACCCGGTTGACTGGTGAGGGGTGGTCCGGTACTCTCTTAGGAATTCCACAAGCTTCTTCGGAAGGTCATCCCCCCCATGAGCGGATATCCTTAACACTTTGTTCAAAGTACGCATTAGCCTCTCGCCTTCTCCATTGGCAAGAGGCCACAGAGGCGATACTCTGCGGTGATGGATGCCTCTATCCTTGAGGTACTGGGCGAACAGACTGCCGGTAAAAGGGGGCCCATTATCAGAGCATATTATTTCTGGGAACCCATGGGTCGCAAACATTTTATCTAAGGCCCTGGTGGTGTACTCCGTTGCCGTGGATTCCACTACCTCCACCTCAGGATACCTTGACCATTGGTCAACGGCCACTAAGAAATACATGCCCGACCTTTCGACCCAAAATCCATGTGGACCGTTCCCCAGGGCTTTTCGCTCCGTTCCATGGAGCTGATCGGTGGGGCCTTGTCCCCTGGAGCCGCTGCTTGACATGGCAAACACCTTTTCACAAAACGCTCAACCATCCCTTCAAGATCAGGGAACCACACCTTGGACCGGAGCCTCGCCTTGGTCTTCACGACCCCTTGATGGCCAATGTGTGCTAACTCAAGGATGCGATTCCTTAGCGCCTGTGGGACCACGATTTGTCTCCCCCTCAGCAGCAATCCGTCATTCGAAATGGACAGCTCATCTCTGACCTTCCAAAGTGCCTGAAGGTCTATTTGGGCGCTTGCCTGACGCCTGGAGTTGTTTCTTAGTACCTCTCTCCAGTCTCCACTTCTCACAGCAGCCTTGATGATGTGGAACATCTCATCCTTGGATGACTCCGTCGCTATGGCAAGTCTCGATAGCGCCACCGGTAACGCACCTTCCACCACGTGACAGAGTAGCCCTTGACAGTCAGAGTAGCCCTTGACAGTCAGAAGTTGACTCGTCGTTCTTCTCCACACTCCCAGTGCTGGGGTGACGCAACAGGTAGTCCGCCGGGTTATTGGTCCCTGGCCTGTACACAAGTCTAACCCCGTACGCCATCAGTGCCAACATCCAACGCTCAATTCTGGTCGGCTGTTTAGATGACTCGCCTGCCAGGATGGGCAGCAACGTCTTGTGGTCTGTCACCACCACAAAAAGCTTTCCCAGAATGTAGAGACGAAAATGGCGACAGCCCCATAGGATGGCCAAAGCTTCTTTCGATCTGCGAGTAACGCTTTTCCGTGTCCGAAAGAGCTTTGCTCACATAAGCGATGGGTCGCATGTCCCCTCTTTTGTCTGGCTGCAGCAGCACCGCTCCAACACCCACGGGACTGGCATCAACAACAATCTTGGATTCCATCGACGGGTTAAAGTACGCCATGGTGTCTCCGTCAGACAAGGCATTCTTGAGGAGCTGAAAAGCCTCTCGCTCCTTCCTTTCCCACATCCATACGGCGTCATTCCTGGTCAACGGCCTGAGGGGCTCCGACAAAGAGGCCAAACCTTTGATGAAGCGCCCGCAATAATTTACCATCCCCAGAAAGCTCCTCACCTCGGTGGGGGACTGGGGTGCTGCGGCCTCTCGAATGTTTTTGATCTTAGCCGGATCAGGTGATACACCACTGGCGTGAAAAATGAAACCAAAAAACCCAATCCTGTCTTTGAAAAATTCACATTTTTCACAGTGGAGATTAAGACCCAAATCATCCAACCTCTTCAGTGTGCACACCAGCCTTTTCAAGTGCTCCGTCTCCGATTCCGCAAACACTAAAATGTCATCACTCATATTCAAGACACCTTTGAGGCCAGCCAGCGCCCCCCCGATGGTATTCTGAAAGACCTCGGCGGCAGATGAAATGCCGAAGCTCAGGCGCTTAAACTGATAGAGACCTTCGTGCGTTGTGAAGGTCGTGATAAATCTGGAGTCTGGGTGAAGCTTGAGCTGATGATAGCCCGCACGTAGATCTAACTTCGAGAAAACTCTTGCGCCCTGCAGTTCTCCAATAATATCATCAAGAGTGGGCGTAATGTGTCTCTCCCTCTTGATGGTGGCATTGGGGAGACGCATATCCACACATATGCGCACCGCTCCGGGCTGTTTTGGCTTGGGGGCCACCACGATGGGCGAGACCCAGGGTGTTGGGCCTTCCACCCTCTCGATAATGTCCATCTGCATGAGCGAGCGGAGCTCCTCCTCTACCTTCTCTAGGAGGTGAAACGGCATCCTGCGATGCTTGAGAGCCGTAGGTCTGATGGTGTTGTCGATGTGTAGACGTACCGGGGGAGCCTTCAACTTCCCCCACACCCTTGAAAATCCCTGAGAACTTGCCCAGTAGCTGCTCAATGTCCACTTGGTAGACTTCCCATGCAAAATGCACTAGGTCCAGGGCCTCCGATGCCGCACAGCTGAGTAAAGAGTGAGGGCTCACGTCTGTGACAAAAATCGGGTTTTTATGGTCTTGCCGCCTTTGGACACCGACGCAACGAAAACGCCCTTGATTGGGAATGGCGTGTCTCCGCCAAACGTGAAAATTTTCGCTGTCGAAACATCTAGCGCCGGCGGTCCCGGAATAGACTGGTAGTGATCGGACGCCAGCACACATACTGAGGCCCCGTGTCGACCAGCACTTGTGTCGGTACTCCTTGAATGTCCATGACACACTTGGGTTGTCTCTTCTTTTTCGCCCCTGTTGCGATGCTTGAAATGAAGAACACTCATCCTCCTCTTCCTCGGCCATGTTGAGCTTCTGCATTTCCTGATCTAACGCTGCGATGCTCCTCTGCCCCCTCGAACTCCTGCCAAGTGCCCTGGCCGGGCCCCTCTGTACAGTTATTGGGGCAGGAGCGCGACACATCCGGGCATAGTGTCCAGGTCAATTGCATCTGCCACATGTTCTCGATTTGGCGGGACACTCCTCAGAGTGCGGCAGGTCATACCTGCAATATTGGCAAATAGACATCAACCCTTGCATCGGGCCCGCTTCCTGGCGCTTCTGGCCCCACTTGGCTTTCGACGCCAACTGCCTTCCAACGGCAAATGCTTGCTCCGACTTTCCCGGACGCACCGCCACATCCATTTTGGCACCCCTCGATTCTGCCAGTTCATATGTCCTTCCGCTATCCAAAATCTGTTGCAGAGACCATCCAGGCTCCCTCAACACTTGCCTACGTAGCTTGCCTGAGCTACAGCCTTGGAGGACCTGATGCCTGATCATGGACTCTTCATTGTCCCATCGACAAGTTGTGGGCATTTGTCGCAGGCGAGCGCAGAATTGGTCAAGTGACTCCTCATCTCTCGTAGGCCACGTTGGACAACGGAATGAAGTAGTTTTTTAGAGCAGTTTTAACAGCATCATAGGTGGTTACCTGCAGGTTGAGGGACTCATAAATGCGCAGAACGTCCATGCTGAGTATAGGAGAGTGGCTTTCTTAGCGTCGTCATCAGTTTCCCCAGTTGCCGTAAAGTACATGTCCAATTTTTTTATCCACAACAACCATCTTGGGCCCAATTTGGAGGGGGGACCGGACGTGTCAAATTCTAGCATGGGTAACAAAGCCCTCTGTTGTCTCCTTACCACCACTCTCACTGTTTCTGCCTCGCTGTCACTTTCCGCCATGTTCACAGGTCGCACAGGCACCTCGTGGTGATTCAGAAGCCGCAAACCTGACTTGGGTGAACCGTGGACGTACCTTGGGTCACTGCGTCATCATGGAATGTTCGAGTTGACGAGGGCCTTCCCCTTCAGTTGCCCCTTGTGTAGTGACAACTAGTCAAGGTGCAGTCCTCCTGGATGGTGAGAACTGCCAAGTTTCCAAAAATTGTTCAGATGTATTTTCAGGTATAAGCAGCGCACAAGCACCTTTTCAGGCCGCTACTGCCTCCTACCGTGCGTGAAAACACCTCTGCTGTGTTCGCGCCGGGTTCATAACGCTCAGCGGTGTAGCGTTATGATGACTGACACGCGGCGGCCTGTCAACAAACACTCCGCTTGCATCCCGCTTCTTCGCCAGATGTTGTGTGTACGCCCGTGCCTCGGGTCGTACCGCACCCACACTTGCACGCACTCATGCACACAAGAAGACACGGAACGCGATGTGCTCCGTACCGCGTCCCGGCGGCAACCGCCCGCACGGGCGTGATTTATTCCAAAGCGCATGCGCATAGCCAGAACGAGGCTGGCGCATGCGTCCATCGTGACTCGCACGTCACAACTGTGTGCCTATCCCCCCCATGTTGTTGCCTGATTCTGCAGCATCATGGCAGGGTAAGAAAAGAACGGATGGATCTGAGGTCTAAAGCAAAGAGGGCTCCCATGGCAAAAGAAAAAAACGTAAGCTGCCTCCCTAACTCGCACAGTACAAACAAATACAACAATTAAAAAGGAAGTTCACTATTGTCTCAAAAGGTGGGCCATAATAAAACATATGTACAAAACATATTTTTAAAGAAAGTTCTTATGTTACATTTTGAGAAAATGAGGCTCAAAGTAAACTATTTCAAGCACTAGGAGGCATCCATTTTGTGAAATTAATGAGCCTCCTCAGCTTGTGTTAAGCTCTGCTCTCATGCAATAATGAGAATGATGTCAGGCTCTTTCCTCCCCGTGCTGCTGGTGAGTGCTTCTTTGTGCTGTTATTTTTCCTGTCTTCCCGGGTTCCCCTGAGCTCGGGGAGCCCGGGAAACTTAAAGTGAAAGTACAGACAATAATAAATACAATAGCGTTATATTTATGATTGCTGTGGCTTTGTTTTTAAGTCTGGGAGACTTACAAAGAATGTACCAGTAATTATAAATACACTGCTGTGGCTTTTGTTTCAAGTCTCCCGAGCTCCTCCGTTTCTGGGAGCTCGGGAGACTTAAAGCGAAAGTGCCGGCGATCATAAATACAACAACGTTGTATTATAATTGCTGGTACATTCTTTTTATGTCTCCCGGGCTCCCCCAAGTCCGAGGAGCCCGGGAGACTTAAAAACAAAGCCACAGCAATCGTAAATACAACACTATTGTATTTATAATTGCCGGTACTTTTGCATTAAGTCTCCCGAGCTCCTCTGGCTGGGGGAGCCCGGGAGACATTAAAAGAAAGTTCTGGCAATTATAAATACAACATTGTTGTATTTATGACAGTCGTGGCTTTTGTTTCAAGTGTCCCAGGCTCCCCCGGCATGGGTATGTTGTATTTATAATTGCTGGCACTTTTGCTTTAAGTCATCCGGAGTCCCCTGGCTGGAGGAGCCCGGGAGACTTAAAAAGAATCGCAGTTGTATTTATGATCGCTGCGGCTTTGTTTTTACGTCTCCCGGGCTCCCCCGAGTCTAGGGGTGCCGGGAGACTAAAAAAGAATGTTCAGGCAATTATGAATACTTTGCCGGCCGCCGGCAGAGTTTTCATAATTGCTGCAACTTTAGTTTTCAGTTTCCCATGCTCTGGAAACTAGAAAAGAAAGTCGCAGCAATTCTGAAAACTCGGGCAGCACAGTATTTATAATTGCTGTGCCTTTCATTTTACGTTTTCTGTGATTCCTGGGCGTGGGGAGTGCAGAAAACGTCAAATGAAAGTCAAGGCAGCGTCCTCCCTTCATGTTAAGCTCTGCTCTCTGGCAGTAGTAAGCAAAAGCTCCCAATATGCTTGATTATTGCCGTTACAGCAGAACTTAACATGAACAGAGGAGGCTCATTCATTTCACAAAATGGATGCCTCCTAGTACTTGAAATTGTTTGCTTTGAGCCTCATGTGCTCAAAATTTTACATATGAACTTTCTTTAAAAATATTTTTTGTGTATATTTTTGATTATGGCCCATCTTTTGAGACAATAACATTTTTGAGTGAATTTCCCCATTAAGTCAGCCTTGAGAAGCCAGAAATGTCTAGAACAGAGTTAACAAATCATGAGGAGTAATACCCATAACTTCAGCCAATAACGCAGATTTAAACATGCAGATTGCTGTGGCAATTAATATCGCTCAGCTAACTTGCAAGAACTGGGGTACTGGCAGGGTTCAAACACGGGACAAGGATGTAGCCATAACTCGAAATCTGGTAACATGGGGGTGGGGGGTTGGTCCTAAATGTTCTGATCTGTTTCAGTCACAGCCAATCGAATGCTATTTCCACTACAGAGACTTGTCAAAACAAATGTTATGTTATTGGGTGTTTGTATAGTGACTTTTTTACCATTGGTATGATCTCACAGTGCTGTGGGGTGAACGCCCTCTGGGACTATAGTCCAGGTCAGTGGAGAGAGTAGGGTAGTAAATAGTGCTTGGGTGCACTCAGTATGTGTGCTGCCAGGGCAGTTTACATGGTGTATAGCTTTATTCTAATGCTAGGCGTGGTGCAGTGGTTGTGAGAGATCAGTAGAATGTTTACAGCAAAGCCGATTTGACTTGGGTAGCTGCTTTGTGGCAGTGGTGGAGCTTGTGTATGAGATTATGTGTGCAGTGAGGCCAATTTTGTGTGGGGGATAGCTGCGTTCTAAAGACTGTTGAGGTAGGTGTTCATAGAGGTGTATATGTGTGCAGGTAGGCTGAATTGATTGAGGGAATAGCTGCATTCAATTGTTTGTTGGTGTAAAGGAGAGAATTAGCATATTGGTATGTGTGAGTGTCTTTGTGGATTGGAGGGTGTCCCCTGTTCCTGATTACCTTTCAGTGCATGCCAAGGTGACTGTATCTCCCTATTTTAGAGGTTCAGAGCTTTAGCTCTCTGAGAGAGATTTTCGCTCTGGTGTGGAGTTTGTTCTGATTACCAGGTTTGAGCGTGTCTTGCCCTGCTTGGCATTGTCATCAGTGTTGAATCTTCCAATTTCAACCCTTTACTGGGCTAAGTGATTGCAGTTTTATTTATTTATTAAAACTTCTTATAACAGCGTCCCACATGCCCATGGGACTCAGGGCGCGCACACAAGTTCTATGGTGATCCCTGTGTCTTATCAAGTCTGCAATTGTTTATTGGATGACACCTTATCAGTGTGCAGTTACATCCAGTTCTGTTCTATCCGACTTGCGAGTACATCCTAGATATGATGACTGGTGCTCAGTGAACCCGAAGGTCCAGCATCAGCGTCTATGGTCATCCCTGTGTCTTGTTGAGTCTGCAATTGCTTATTGGATGACACCTTCTCAGTGTGCAGTTACACCCAGTTCTGTTCTATCAGACTTGCAAGTACATCCTAGATATGATGACTGGTGCTCAGGGAACCTGAAGGTCCAGCATCAGCGTCTATGGTCATCCCTGTGTCTTGTTGAGTCTGCAATTGCTTATAGGATGACACCTCACTGTGCAGTTACATCCAGTTCTGTTATATTGGATTTACAAGTACATCCTAGATATGATGACTTGTAGTCAGTGAACCTGATGGTCCGGCATCAGACTAGACCGTGTTGTTGGGGCTGTGTCTGACGTTATTACGTGCAGCAGATGTTTGAGTGTTCCTGGTCTGGTGTGTGGTTTGAGTATTGATAGTAGTTCACAGCACATTGATGTCACCTGCAGGAGCTTGCCATGCCAGATTCATCACCTGATTTAAGAGCGTATTCCCATCAAGGTGGAACAAAGTCAGTCCATTCTAATGCTAGAGCATGAGTACCACTGCGCCCATTTTCTGGGTCCCAGGTATTTGTTAACAGCGAGTGGTTGGGAGTTGCTGTTCTAGTTTATGGTTTGAAATTACACTGCATCGTTGTCCCTTGCGAGGGCTGAGTGTGCTAGAGAGCTCATCTGATGGAGCAAAGCGCATATCCGCAAGAGACAAGGAGCAAGTCCAATCAAAGCTTCAGAACATAGGTGATACTCTGTCCTGGTTAAAGGAGTTCTATCAGGGTAAGCATCACCTGATCAAAGAGCACATTGCAGAGGCGGTACCTGTTGGATGACAAGATCTGGCCCGATCTTATCATTTGGACATGAGTGCTACTAAGCCCCGGGTTTGTAGTTCTTCACATCAATTTCCAGATAAGTAAGATTAGTAAAGATAGACATCTCCTGGACTGATAACATAGTGCATACCTGGAGGAAGACAATGATCAGGCCCAGTCACGGCGTAAGAACATACGTGCTACTAGGACTCTGGTTTGGAGTCCTGGTTATTAGTTTCCAGATAAATAGAGATAAACATCTCCTGGTCTGAGAACGTAGCATGTACCTGGTGGAAGACAAAAATGGACAGGCCAGTCAAACCGTAAGAACATGAGTGCTACTCTGCCTCAGATTTGGAGTCATGGGCATTCATTTCAAGACTGGTTTAGGGTAACACATTCAACGTGGTGCACTCAAGCAACTATGCGTTTATTGCCAAGCATGTAGGGGGCCAGCAGGTTCACAGAGTTGAATTTAATTGATCACAGGAGCCAGCTTCAGTGTCCCGGTTGTTCTTAAGGACACCATTAGGGAACAAAATGGCCGACAGAGCAGCGAAAGAAGCAGCCTACTTACTTGAAGGAAGTACAAGAAGGTATCCAGGGGCAAATGAAAGTGCCTCACTTATGGCAGCAGAAAGGAAGGTGGGTGGAGAGGAAGAGAGAGGAAAGTTTTAACACAATACCCATTATCCAAATGATAGAGCTGCAGGGAGAAGCACCAAAAGAGGACAAAGACTTATGGATACAGTGTGGGTGCTCACTCTCACCCACTGACATGATCTGAAGACAGAATAGTACTGGGAATCCTGTAATGCCCAAATAATTGCTGACGCTAGCACTAGAACAAGTACACTTCCCCACCCATGCATCTAAAGAAAGTATAGTGGCAGATACGAATGATGATGGTATGTGCCGAATTTGCATGAGAGATTGTCAGAGTTCATGGGAAACTCTGTGACATGTCAACAATTTCTGTCTGGTCATACTTTGAAAATTCTGGGAATAATACCTCAGCCGGAAGGGCCCTTCCCGCACTTGCATATCCATTATTTTGACATGTAAGAAAGATGTGCCTCCTATAGGTACATGATCATCGTTGTCTGTTCATTCTCACGTTGGCTTGATGTGGGAACTTGTGCAAAAAAAGACACAAAATCTGCTGCCAAATTCTTGGTGATGGAAGTGTTTCCAAGATGGGGAATATGCGAAAAGATATGGTCGGATAATGGCAGCATTTCACCAATTACCTCTTTGATGAGATTAATCGTCTCCTAGGGATAAAACATAAGCGTTGCACAGTGCACCGGCCACAGGCGAACAGGATTGTTGAATGGCTCAATGGCTTACTTAAAGAACGCTTGGTGAAGCTAACCTCTTCTTTGTGACAGTAGAGGAAGGGGGATGTCGGATGCATATGTCTTTGTGCAAAACAAGGGTGCCATTCCAGGGGCCCACAATAGAAGTAAAATGGATAGATGAGGAGAAGGAGGTGTATGAAGATAACTACATGCAACTAGAAAGCATAGCCCAGAGAAAAGCTACCAAGCACATGATATTAGAATATAACACAGAAGGGGCACAGGGGGGAAAACAGTTTGTAACTACCAACAAGAGAATACTCTCCAAGAATGCAAACGGACATGATATACCATGGTGCCACACCTGATGCGAATCTGAGGTTCAATGTATCACATTGGAATCTGGGAAAGAGGGATGTACAGTGCCGCGCAGAAGGGATGGTGGGGTTCAAAGAGAAAGTGGTGAAGAATATAGATGCAGGGTGTAGGAAAATATGGAATACCTATGTACACGCCTTAACCTGGATAGAGGAAACACACTGCCCAGTCTACATAAAACCGCTTACACAGTATCCTTTGTGTTTCAGAGCAAATGGGACGGTGGCCCTGGGGATGAACACTGGCTGTGAGAGGACGATAAGCATCACATCGTTGCAGGAAGGGACCGCTGCAGTGATGGATGTGTGGTGGGCCAGTCTGACAAGAGCGTATACCCAGCTGCCACCGGATTGGGGAGGAGTCTGTGCGCTGGTGACCCTCCACAGCCCTGCATTGATGGTGCCCTGTGCATATTTGGTACCATTCAACAAGCTATCTACTGAGAATAAAGCAACAGGGCCCATCAAGACATGAGGAGAACAACCACAGATAACAAAGAAGAGGGCCCGCAACTATATATCAGCAGAATCTACCCCGAGCTTGGACGCTATTCCACCACGTCTAAGACTCTTCAGCAAGACGTCCATGTTTTTCAGCTCGCTCCTGTTTCCCGGGGAGCAAACAGCAGCTAATAACGTGAAATGGATTCAAATAACACGTTATGAGCTGCTCCAACTGGCTAATGAAACCCGAAAAAGGATTGAATGCAGTGCTATAAGAGCTCAGAGCTTTGCGTTTAATGGCCCTGCAAATCGCTATGTACTGGACTTTATGACTGCTATGGAAGGCAGCGTTTGCCACAAGATCAGAAGGCACTGCAATACCCCAAATGATGCAGCCAACAGAACACTTACCGAGGCTCTCAAGGAGATACGAACAATACATGAAAGAATGATGAAAGAGAAACAAGACATCACATGAAGCTCCTGGCTGGACGCCTTATTTTCCTGGGTCCCGGATTGGCTTGCAGCAATGTTCAAAATAACTGTCCCTTTGCTCCTCGTGATGCTTGTTGTCGTCCGCATCGGCCGGTGGGTCATCAGCTGGTGCAATGGCCACCAAAGAAAAGCACACTACATAATGGCAGAGAATAAAATTAAGCTTGGCAAAGTGTTAGCTGATGAGCCTCCAAGCAGGAATGAGAGTGAGGATGGCGTGGAGTTAATTTTTACAGCACCCCCACAGGACATAGAAAACTACGAGGCCCTCTGGGGTGAGTGCTCACCTGATAGGACAAAGTTACTAGTATTTGGAAAATACTTAGAATGGTATGAAGAGGAAGGGCACAAGAACAGTCACACAGTGTGGGTGCACAAGGAAAAGTGTTTGGAAATGAGCGGGAAAGAGATGTCGATCGATAGATCGATCAAAGGGGGAATGTTTTAAAGGTGCTAATTCAGCGCCAGGTAGTGGCGGGGAAACCTACCACCTTCGAGAATAAGCAAGGGTTACATGGCACCTTCTACGGGGGAAAACATGGGTACCTAGAGAAACTGCAGTCACACCATGGAAGAAGGCCTCACGGGGAAATGCGGGAGTAGGAATGCCTTGTGTGTACCATCGGCCCAAGGGACCTTTGTATGATTAGCACAAGATAGGGAAAAAAGATCCCAGGTAAACACATTTAGCAGGGATGCCCCGAGGATGGGCCCTCCCCGGGAAACCCCGCTCCCACGCATGGTCAACACACCGTGGGCCCGGCAGGAGGGACACAGAGCTCAAGTTGCGTGTCACAGGCAGACTGAAGCAGCTAAGACAACACTGGGGGATGTAATGACAGGGCGGCAAGCCAATCCTGCGGGCACTCGGGCGTGAAAGGAAAGTGAACTTGAGCCACGAACCCATTTACATGGCCATGAGTGCCTATGGGCAGGTGGTTGTGGGAAGGGGAAGCTGAACGGAGTGACGTTCCTGTCACAACCAATCAAACGGTACGTTTTTGTGTTCCTGGGAGGTGGCCAGCCTTCAGAGTATCCACTACAAGGTTTGCGAAGGCCGATATCAGGCAGGTACTGTGTGAATGTCTCCCTTCGCACCAGAAGCAAGGTGTCTTGTGTTGTTCTTTGCAGTGGTGCTGGCCGATGGCAGTATAATAAAGTTCTGGCGGTCAGCACAAATGATATTTTACTAATTGCAAACTGTTCCTGGGCGGGGTGAGAATCGATGTGACACCACATGGGGCGGTGATGAGTTGGGATACTGTTGATCTCTTAGCTCCAATATTGTTCTACTAACATATGTTGGCTCTTAGGATATAACGTAGCCCAACCAATGAGTTTCTTGGGAACCACGACAAAATATGAAAAGTATGAACTACAACTGTTTCTAATTCCTTGACTATTATATTCGTAGTATAAAACTAATGCTTACTCCGAATGTCAGAAGCAGCCTGTCTGGTACGGCTTAACAATCTTGTACATGACGTGCATGGTGCTTTCCTCTAGTCTCGAGTCCCGTCCTGTGTTCTACCTTGCCTTGCTCGAGGCTGCGGTGGGAGCCGCCATGGGAGCTCTCTAAGCTACCGAATCCAGCATTCTGCATTCAGTGGATCCAGCATTCAATGAGTTTTAGCTGCTCTTTAGCTTTATGTTCCGCAACGAGCAGTGCGCTCCGCTTGTAAGATTCAAACTGCTCAGTAAGTCTGGTAAGCCTCTGCCTGGTCTTGGCCCCGGTTGGTGGCCTACAGGGACGGGCCGGTGAGGTGAGTGTGCACAGGCCCAGCCCTGGAAGCCTTGAGAAGGAGCCAGATATCGCTGACAGTCCACTGCTCACTGGTTGCATTTGAGCATTTTTGCACAAAATACTCGTAAAGATAGTGGTCGTGAGCCTAGCGTTGGATCAGAAAACTTTCGGCGCTTACAGCAGAAGAGCGGGTGTGAGCCACATAGGGATAGGACTGGTAATGGCCGCCACCTATTTTTCAGCCCCACAACATCACGGAGGCCTGCATCCCTGCAAGAAGCCTGATTGGCTGCCCGACGCCTCTTCCAGCCCCCACCGTCAGGCAGAAGCCGCAGCACGGAAGTGCGCAAAGGCCATACCAAAGGGCCTGTCTATGCCCCCTCATTCCATTCCGGAGCTGCTGCCTACACGGGAGTAGCGTGCAGGAGCCCCCTCTACCCCTCCTACTTCGGATCGGCATCCTGAGGATTCTCTCCTCACTCGATGGTGAGAAGAGCTGCAATCAATCCTCAACGCCACGCTCGGTGGCATCCCCGCTTCCACACATTTTGTACCCAAAATCGCCTCCTATTGTGTTGGATTGCAACTGTCTGAACCTCAGACCATTGCCCAATCGCCTTCCAACAACGCGGTAATGGCTGCCACCTATTTTGCAGCCCCATAACATCACGGAGGCCTGCATCCCTGCAAGAAGCCTGATTGGCTGCCCGACGCCTCTTCCAGCCCCCCGTCGGGCGGAAGCCGCAGCGCGGAAGTGCGCAAAGCCGAAGGGTCATACCAATGGGCCTGTCCATGCCCCCTCATTCCTTTCCGGAGCTGCTGCCTACACGGGAGTAGCGGGCAGGAGTCCCTTTTCCCCCTCCTACTTCAGATCAGCATCCTGAGGATTCTCTCCTCACTCGACGGTGAGAAGAGCTGCAATCAATCCTCAACACCATACCATGCTCGGTGGCCTCCCAGCTTCCACACATTTTGTGCACGAAATCGGCTCCTATTGTGTTGGATTGCAACTGTCTGAACCTCAGACCATTGCCCAATTGCCTTCCAACAACGCGGTAATGGCTGCCACCTATTGTGCAGCCCCATAACATCACGGAGGCCTGCATCCCTGCAAGAAGCCTGATTGGCTGCCCGACGCCTCTTCCATCCCCCCGTCAGGCGGAAGCCACAGCGCGGAAGTGCGCAAAGCCGAAGGGTCATACCAATGGGCCTGTCTATGCCCCCTCATTCCTTTCCGGAGCTGCTGCCTACACGGGAGTAGCGGGCAGGAGTCCCTTTTCCCCCTCCTACTTCAGATCAGCATCCTGATGATTCTCTCCTCACTCGACGGTGAGAAGAGCTGCAATCAATCCTCAACGCCACGCTCGGTGGCCTCCCAGCTTCCACACATTTTGTGCACGAAATCGCCTCCTATTGTGTTGGATTGCAACCGTCTGAACCTCAGACCATTACCCAATTGCCTTCCAACAACGCGGTAATGGCCGCCACCTATTTTGCAGCCCCATAACATCACAGAGGCCTGCATCCCTGCAAGAAGCCTTATTGGCTGCCCGACGCCTCTTCCAGCCCCCCGTCAGGCGGAAGCCGCAGCGCGGAAGTGCGCAAAGCCGAAGGGTCATACCAATGGGCCTGTCTGTGCCCCCTCATTCCTTTCCGGAGCTGCTGCCTACACGGGAGTAGCGGGCAGGAGTCCCTTTTCCCCCTCCTACTTCAGATCAGCATCCTGAGGATTCCCTCCTCACTCGACGGTGAGAAGAGCTGCAATCAATCCTCAACACCACGCTCGGTGGCCTCCCAGCTTCCACACATTTTGTGCACGAAATCGGCTCCTATTGTGTTGGATTGCAACTGTCTGAACCTCAGACCATTGCCCAATTGCCTTCCAACAACGCGGTAATGGCTGCCACCTATTTTGCAGCCCCATAACATCACAGAGGCCTGCATCCCTGCAAGAAGCCTGATTGGCTGCCCGACGCCTCTTCCATCCCCCCGTCAGGCGGAAGCCGCAGTGCGGAAGTGCGCAAAGCCGAAGGGTCATACCAATGGGCCTGTCTATGCCCCCTCATTCCTTTCGGGAGCTGCTGCCTACACGGGAGTAGCGGGCAGGAGTCCCTTTTCCCCCTCCTACTTCAGATCAGCATCCTGATGATTCTCTCATCACTCGACGGTGAGAAGAGCTGCAATCAATCCTCAACGCCACGCTCGGTGGCCTCCCAGCTTCCACACATTTTGGAGGAAATCGCCTCCTATTGTGTTGGATTGCAACCGTCTGAACCTCAGACCATTACCCAATTGCCTTCCAACAACGCGGTAATGGCCGCCACCTATTTTGCAGCCCCATAACATCACAGAGGCCTGTATCCCTGCAAGAAGCCTGATTGGCCGCCCGACGCCTCTTCCAGCCCCCACCGTCAGGCGGAAGCCGCAGCGCGGAAGTGCGCAAAGCCGAAGGGCCATACCAAAGGGCCTGTCTATGCCTGTCTGATGCTGTATGGGCCGTCGGCCAGGACCCCTGGACAAATTACCTGCTGATCTTCAGCCTGTAAGTACACTTGGCCCCTGGGAACTATATGAAACCCGACTGCTGTAACGTGCATTACATAGCATGGCCGCATTCAGGCTATCAATCACAACTAGTCTGACTAGCCACCAAAGTCTATGCCCGATTATTCCCCCACATAACCTGTGTGTAGTGCACTGTTTGTGTATGCCTTACTAGCCCCTAGCGGATTGTTCTATTTTGTATGCCTCACCAGCCCCCAGTGGCTTGTTGAATTTTGTGTGCCTTACTAGCCCCTAGCGGCTTGTTGTATTTTGTATGCCTTACTAGCCCCTAGCGGTTTGTTGAATTTTGTATGCCTTACTAGCCCCTAGCGGCTTGTTCAATTTGGTATGCCTTACGAGCCCCTAGCGGCCCCATGACTATGTATGCATTTGTTAGCCTCTAGCTGCCTCTAGATTGCCCCACGGACATCATACTAGGGGACCTGCCCATCTAATACCGTACTAGCACTCTAGAGCATTGTTTACAAATGCTTTCCCCAGCTACCCACCCCACAGCGCATACACCTGTCCTCGCCCCTTCCTCCATTTTTCTCATTACTCTCTCTCTTTGGGCTACCCGCACCTTACTCCCTGCACACCCAGACCTTACACCACCACCGAACATCATGCCTCACTGCCTCATCCACAACGCCACACAACACATCCAACCACTGCCCCTTTAACCCGCCTGGACACCTCTTTAGGCGATATAGACTAAGAACCTGCACTAAACTGTCCCTCTCGCTCCGCAGCTCCCCGCCTTCTATTATCAGCAGGAACCACAAGTTTAGCTATCGCACCCACACAACATTCTCACATTCACATCTTCATGCACACGCATACATCCCCCACCCCCCAGCGCCCAAACATACACCCTACCTCCCTCACCCATACGTGCCCCCACCAACTTGCTTACCCTGAACACCAACGATCATGATCCATCACCAGCCAATCTGATTCTAAAATGCGCACTCATTAATGCACGCTCCATCCATGCCCATGCTATAGAGATAAATGACCTCATCACCACCCACAAACTAGACATACTAGCCATATCAGAAACATGACTCCATGAGGCGTCCAACCCATCCATACACCTCGCCCTCCCCCAGGACTACACCATCCTTAGGCAGGACCGCAAAACCTCTAAAGATGGGGGCGTCGCCCTCATCTATAAAAACTCACTTGCCATTAGGATGTGTAACCAACAACGGGACACCAACGCTTACCTTCTCTATGCTAAACTAGCTCTCTCCCCTAATTGCACCATTAACTTCTTAGTCACATATAGACCACAAGGCTCTCCCCCTGACTACCATATGCAACTCCTCCAACTCATAGGCAACAACCTGAAAAGCTCCACTAAAACCATTATACTTGGTGACCTTAACCTTGGCTTAGATGACCCCAAGGATAAGACTGCCGCACACTTAGCCAAGGATCTCTCCCGCATGGGGTTTGAACACAAAATCACCAGACCTACCCACTGCAAAGGCCAGTCCATCAACTGGTTAGCAGATCGCAACTGCTCATCGACCATCACCACCTCCATCTCAGCCCTTCCTTGGATGGATCCCTAGCTCATCCAATTCTCCATCCCTACCACACCCACTCATAAATCCCTTACTCATGCACCCCCCGCCAAAGTCAGAAGCTCCAAAAAACTCACTGCGACCAACCTCGCTCCTCCTTGATATCCCTGAATTCAAGCATCCCTTTAACCTAGACCCCACCTCTCTCGCCAACATCTATAACAATACCCTCGCCCAAGCCATTGATTCAATTGCCCCGCTGGAAGATAAAAAAGGAAAAAAATCCATGCACTCTAACTCCTGGTTCTCAGAAGAACTATCTGCCCTGCGCACCAAGAAACATAAAGCCCTATCCAACTGGCAATCTATGCCTAACCAGTCCTCTCTTAACGAGTTCAAAGAAATCTCACGTACCTACAAAAATGCCATTTTTAAAGCCAAATCCGAATCATAGAACGAGAGGATTACCAAAGCCAACTCCAAATCCAGAGAAATATTCTCTATATTCAAAGAAATCACTACTCCCGAGTCTAGCCCTGACGAAATCATCAGGGATGAAGCATGGTGCACAGGCATTCAGACAGCCCTCCTTAACAAAGTCAAAACGCTCCAAGACAAAATAGCACCCCAACGTAAAGCACTTAACACCCTCCCCATGCCCTCCTCACTCCACCCCCACAACCCTCAAGTACCCCTCTTTGCCTTTAGAGAAGTCACAGAGTTGGAAGTCTCTGCCCTACTCAAAAATATCAAACCCTCCACCTGCAAAGGGGATATATGCCCACCCACCTTTATCAAAGAGTGTTCAGAAGCTCTCACCCCTATCATCACAGCTTTCATCAATGCATCCTTCTTTTTGGGAACCGTACCTCAATGCCTAAAAGAAGCCTGGGTTCGCCCGCCCCTAAAAAAAAAAAAACACTTTGGATCCCACCTCCCCTAGCAACTACAGTCCCATCACCACCGTCCCCTTCGCCCTCAAAATCCCAGATAAAGCCGCCCATAACCAAATCCAGCAATACCTCGAAACCCATGCCATTTTAGGCAGAAGACAATCAGACTTCCACAAAAAAAGGCCATGGGACCGAACTGCCCTATTAGATTTAAAGAATCAAATCAACAAAATAATGGACACAGGCAAACCTGCTTTCCTCCTGCTACTCGACCTCTCTGCAGCATTTGACCTAGTGGACCATGGCATCCTCACTTCTCACCTATTCAATGCAGCCCACTTCTCTCACAAAGCAACCTCTTGGATCACCTCTTTTCTAGAAGGCAGAGTCATGAAGATGTACTCTGACCAGGCCAATGCTCCACCGACTTACCATAAGCTGCGGTGTCCCACAAGGGTCATGCACTGCACCGACTCTCTACAACCTCTTCACTAAACTCCTCTTTGACCTACTGGACTCCCTCGGCATAGCCTGCACTAACTATGCCGATGACACGCAAGTCCTCCTCCCCTCACTAGAGACTACGCCCGAGACATAGAAGCCCTCCTTAACATCTACTCCATAATCCAAACCTGGCTGGCTGTCAATGGTCTCTGCCTTAAGGGGACAAAACAGAGATCATCATCCGGGCCCCAGTGAAATTCTATCCAAGCTCAACCGAGACTACTCACACATAACCATTGACAACACTAACATACCTGTCTCCACCGCCGTGAAGACTCTAGGAGTCTACCTAGATGCTACACTCTCCATGACTAGACAAGTCAGCGCCATCTCCTCCTCTTCCGTACTGACCACCAAACTCATCTATGCCATAAAACCCTACATTACCACTCCCAATTGCCTCTCCATCGCTAGAGCCACCATAGGAGCCAGACTAGATTATTGCAACGCCCTCCTAGCCGGCACATCAGCCAAAAATCTAAACAAGCTCCAATTAGTGCAAAACAGCGCGCTGCGTGCTGCTCCGCACATCCCCAAATTTGAACATGTAACACAGACCCGAAGAAATACTCACTGGCTCCAAGTCAAGGAAAGAATCAACTTCAAAATACTCACCCTCGCACACAAATGCATCAATCACACCACTCCTTCCTACTTATCAGAAACCTTAACCAGGAAATCTTCCCTTCATCCAAAAAGAAGCCACCATGACAACCAACTCCAAGTACCCACCATAAGAAGAGCTAAAGCTGGAGGCATTGGCTTCCCTCACATAGCACCCAAGCTCTGGAATAACCTCCCCACTTCTCTCAGAGCCAAACCCTCTTTGTTCCCCTTCCGGAAGTCCCTCAAAACCACGCTCTTTACATAATCTCACCCCCCCCCCCAACATGATCTCTGACATGAACTACACCTTAATGCCCTGATGTCTGTACTGCCAACGTATGTAACTAAAAAATGCTACTGTAAATCAAAAATTGCATTGTAATCTTAACTGCCTTCCTTCTTGTAACCAGCCAAATGTTCTATCTGTAACAGCGCCCTCGCCCTGATGCTCACGGGCTGATCGCACGCTTTAAAAATACGAATAAATAAATAAAACTGCAGGCTCGAGCCTTTGACCCTCTCGGTGATCATGCATATTCCCATTGACTGCAATTTTTCTAAAGTCGTTCTAAAAGTAAAGAACGAAAACAACATCTAAACGCTCACCAGGCCGCACCAGCCAAAGATACGAGCAAGGGTGAACAAGTAGTAATAACGGCAAGGTTTCTCTCTCGCCTCGCTCCCGGGCTAAACAGCCCTTGAACATAGGCATTTTCATTTCTGTACCATCAAAGAATCTGGGAAGGCATGGTGAAGTCAACGAAACGCGAAAGGTTGTTTGAGGCACCATAGACTGTTATCTCGACTACTGGTATCTGAGATTAATTGATGGCGGCACGTATGGGTTTAAGGAGCCAGGGGACCACATAAAAGCACACAGTTAAATAAGAGTCTGCTTCCCGAGCCGGACGCTGTATTAAAAAAAGGAAAAATAAATTCAAGGAGCTGTATGTCACACCAAGAGAATGCGATTGTTGAGGACATCACATCGAGATTAGCGGGTAGCAGGTGGAAGTCCACAAGGGGCACATACAAGAATGAATGTATTCCAGAAAAACAAACTGATTTTGGACTGCTCCTTGCCACCCATTGTCCATCGTAACCATCAAAAGATTAATAAAGCACCCCAGATGGGTTCTCCAATAAGAGGCCAAATGATTAGTGGTTTCTTCAAAAAATCGGTATCAAGCACTGAAGCAAGACCCGTTGCAGGGTCAAAAGCAATGGCAGAGGTCGATCATTCTCACGTGAATGACTTGAGTATGATTCGACTTTGCAAACTCAATGACACAAGAGATGGCTGAAGCCCCTGTGTTTGAGAGTGTGTTAAGTGTTTCACAACGATAATGCGAAGCTTCAGTGTTTGGCGCTCCTACAGACCTGACAAACATAATGTGTAAGTCCCCAAGTAACCAACTTCCATCAGGGACAAAAAATAATGACACATTTAAACACCATCCAAAGCTGCACCATACATTGCTCGAAGTAGATGACAGCATTCAATGAACTTCTCCCACAATTTCGGCACTAAATATGGTGTTAAGCTCTTTTGTGACCCTGTATGACAATGTATACGAGGAAGTAAAAGGTAACTCGAATTATTTGGATGCTATTGCGCGGAAATTGGATATCATGGGAGAAATGATGTGCCCAGTACAGGCAGCAACATCCCCTATGCCGTTGGGGCAGGGGCAACATTCACAAGGCCCCATCACTATTGATTCTTCAGATGATGAAGTGAGACCCAGGGACAAAGCCCTAGGAAAGCAGAAGAAGAATGGCAAAGAATTGTTGTTGGAACCCGCAAAACAATCAGTAACAAAGGATTCCATGGGAAGGTCGGAAAACGCCATCAAGAGCGCCCAACAAAATGACCTGTGCCCAAAACAAGGAAACAAGAAGACAAGAATCAAAAGTTTATTAGGTGGAATAGGGCCTCCTCACAAAAGTTCATGCGCAATCTGCCGATTGAGGACCTATTCTCTGGAGCCAGGTGCAAAACAAACCAAAAGACGGTGACACAGGAAGACACAGGCAGGCTGCCGGTTCTTTCTTGCATAGAAGAAAAAAAATTGGGGGCGGCCAAGGCCATCGAGACAAGCCTGCACAAGGTAACGTGATCAATCCAGTCCAAAACCATTCAATCAGCAAGGGATAATACAGACCATCATACCATACAGAGGTTTGGAAGGGGCCGGTGGAGGTTGCACGGTCGTACCAACTACAGGTAGGGTTAATGAACCGATGGAAATATCAGGAGCCGGCATTAGCAGGGAGCCATTGGGAAATATGGCAATAAATAAAAAAGAAGAGCCGAAAATGTACTTAAGAGCAGAGGACAACACAGGCAGTTACACATCCATAAAACCCAAAACAAATATCAACTTGGATGACTTATTGGGTAAACTCTACTGGTCGGGGCAGCACAGTAGTGCAGCAAATAATGCCCGGTATCCAGGAAATCTGCAGCACGAGGACATGGCATGGTCAACTGTAAAAGAAAATTTGATTAGAATACCAAATGGCTCCACTCAAGTAATCGCAAGGCACCAAACCACCAGTGAGGGCTCTCGCCTACCACATAGCGATTGGTGTGGTTCTGGGGGCACAAATAGTAATATGAACAGCATGAGAACCCCGCTGGTAGACCGAGCAGAAAGGAGAAATTCAAATGGGCCCTTACCAAGTTGTTACCTGAACTCAAGAATCTTCAGAATACCTTCAGGAACACTGTAGAGCAACATACTGTCAGAGAGGAGGAGGGAATAATGATGATCAACATCTTGCATCTATACACCAGGATAATTACTCCCACAGCCGACAACTTATTGAATCTACGCCATACATGCAGTTAGATGATAAAAAAAGTTCTTATGTAGTGCACTTTGGGGTACATATCTGCCTAAATAGACTGAATGTACTGGCAATCTTTTCAGAGATTCCAACACTAAAAACAATTTCCTCTCCAGACATTGAGAGAATTCATTTCCCAAGTTATTTACAATCGAATGTATGGGGTATCTACTTTCACTCATGTTTAGTTATGAGATTGGTAATGGCAGAACGTGCTAAATAGATTTAAGCTTGAAAGAGAGGTCCTGTAACCCTGTATGACTGGGAGGTATATGAAAAATTTACGGAATGAAGAGGTAAACTGTGACCAAAGGAATTATGGGGAAAGAGTGAATATGGACTCCTGTGATTATGTGGAAAGGGGGTTCTGTAGGGTACCAAAACAAGTCAAATGATATGAGAAAAATAAGTGCCGAAACCAAGGGGGTGGAGACAAGCGCATTGGGTCTGAAATAAGTGTCTTGGAACTCCTGAAGTTATGCGCACTTGTAGCGGAATACAGAGGCATGGGAACGACTGTTAGCAAATACGTGTATATTCCTTCAAGAAAAATGGTTCAGTTTGTGTCCAGTGTTGGATGTGTACGAGATGTTATGTCAGGCAGCAAGCGTTGGGGAAGAGGGCATCCCTCAGGAGGACTAACAACTGCAATCCACGCTCTTTACATAATCCCCCCCCCCAACATGATCTCTGACATGAACTACACCTTAATGCCCTGATGTCTGTACTGCCAACGTATGTAACTAAAAAATGCTACTGTAAATCAAAAATTGCATTGTAATCTTAACTGCCTTCCTTCTTGTAACCAGCCAAATGTTCTATCTGTAACAGCGCCCTCGCCCTGATGCTCACGGGCTGATTGCACGCTTTAAAAATACGAATAAATAAATAAAACTGCAGGCTCGAGCCTTTGACCCTCTCGGTGATCATGCGTATTCCCATTGACTGCATTTTTTCTAAAGTCGTTCTAAAAGTAAAGAACGAAAACAACATCTAAACGCTCACCAGGCCGCACCAGCCAAAGATACGAGCAAGGGTGAACAAGTAGTAATAACTGCAAGGTTTCTCTCTCGCCTCGCTCCCGGGCTAAACAGCCCTTGAACATAGGCATTTTCATTTCTGTACCATCAAAGAATCTGGGAAGGCATGGTGAAGTCAACGAAACGCGCAAGGTTGTTTGAGGCACCATAGACTGTTATCTCGACTACTGGTATCTGAGATTAATTGATGGCGGCACGTATGGGTTTAAGGAGCCAGGGGACCACATAAAAGCACACAGTTAAATAAGAGGCTGCTTCCCGAGCCGGACGCTGTATTAATAAGAGGCTGCTTCCCGAGCCGGACGCTGTATTAAAAAAAGGAAAAATAAATTCAAGGAGCTGTATGTCACACCAAGAGAATGCGATTGTTGAGGACATCACATCGAGATTAGCGGGTAGCAGGTGGAAGTCCACAAGGGGCACATACAAAAATGAATGTATTCCAGAAAAACAAACTGATTTTGGACTGCTCCCTGCCACCCATTGTCCATCGTAACCATCAAAAGATTAATAAAGCACCCCAGATGGGTTCTCCAATAAGAGGCCAAATGATTAGTGGTTTCTTCAAAAAAACGGTATCAAGCACTGAAGCAAGACCCGTTGCAGGGTCAAAAGCAATGGCAGAGGTCGATCATTCTCACGTGAATGACTTGAGTATGATTCGACTTTGCAAACTCAATGACACAAGAGATGGCTGAAGCCCCTGTGTTTGAGAGTGCGTTAAGTGTTTCACAACGATAATGCGAAGCTTCAGTGTTTGGCGCTCCTACAGACCTGACAAACATAATGTGTAAGTCCCCAAGTAACCAACTTCCATCAGGGACAAAAAATAATGACTCATTTAAACACCATCCAAAGCTGCACCATACATTGCTCGAAGTAGATGACCGCATTCAATGAACTCCCACAATTTCGGCACTAAATATGGTGTTAAGCTCTTTTGTGACCCTGTATGACAATGTATACGAGGAAGTAAAAGGAAACTCGAATTATTTGGATGCTATTGCGCGGAAATTGGATATCATGGGAGAAATGATGTGCCCAGAACAGGCAGCAACATCCCCTATGCCGTTGGGGCAGGGGCAACATTCACAAGGCCCCATCACTATTGATTCTTCAGATGATGAAGTGAGACCCAGGGACTAAGCCCTAGGAAAGCAGAAGAAGAATGGCAAAGAATTGTTGTTGGAACCCGCAAAACAATCAGTAACAAAGGATTCCATGGGAAGGTCGGAAAACGCCATCAAGAGCGCCCAACAAAATGACCTGTGCCCAAAACAAGGAAACAAGAAGACAAGAATCAAAAGTGTATTAGGTGGAATAGGGCCTCCTCACAAAAGTTCATGCGCAATCTGCCGATTGAGGACCTATTCTCTGGAGCCAGGTGCAAAACAAACCAAAAGACGGTGACACAGGAAGACACAGGCAGGCTGCCGGTTCTTTCTTGCATAGAAGAAAAAAAATTGGGGGCGGCCAAGGCCATCGAGACAAGCCTGCACAAGGTAACGTGATCAATCCAGTCCAAAACCATTCAATCAGCAAGGGATAATACAGACCATCATACCATACAGAGGTTTGGAAGGGGCCGGTGGAGGTTGCACGGTCGTACCAACTACAGGTAGGGTTAATGAACCGATGGAAATATCAGGAGCCGGCATTAGCAGGGAGCCATTGGGAAATATGGCAATAAATAAAAAAGAAGAGCCGAAAATGTACTTAAGAGCAGAGGGCAACACAGGCAGTTACACATCCATAAAACCCAAAACAAATATCAACTTGGATGACTTATTGGGTAAACTCTACTGGCCGGGGCAGCACAGTAGTGCAGCAAATAATGCCCGGTATCCAGGAAATCTGCAGCACGAGGACATGGCATGGTCAACTGTAAAAGAAAATTTGACTAGAATACCAAATGGCTCCACTCAAGTAATCGCAAGGCACCAAGCCACCAGTGAGGGCTCTCGCCTACCACATAGCGATTGGTGTGGTTCTGGGGGCACAAATAGTAATATGAACAGCATGAGAACCCCGCTGGTAGACCGTGCAGAAAGGAGAAATTCAAATGGGCCCTTACCAAGTTGTTACCTGAACTCAAGAATCTTCAGAATACCTTCAGGAACACTGTAGAGCAACATACTGTCAGAGAGGAGGAGGGAATAATGATGATCAACATCTTGCATCTATACACCAGGATAATTACTCCCACAGCCGACAACTTATTGAATCTACGCCATACATGCAGTTAGATGATAAAAAAAGTTCTTATGTAGTGCACTTTGGGGTACATATCTGCCTAAATAGACTGAATGTACTGGCAATCTTTTCAGAGATTCCAACACTAAAAACAATTTCCTCTCCAGACATTGAGAGAATTCATTTCCCAAGTTATTTACAATCGAATGTATGGGGTATCTACTTTCACTCATGTTTAGTTATGGAATTGGTAATGGCAGAAAGTGCTAAATAGATTTAAGCTTGAAAGAGAGGTCCTGTAACCCTGTATGATTGGGAGGTATATGAAAAATTTACGGAATGAAGAGGTAAAGTGTGACCAAAGGAATTATGGGGAAAGAGTGAATATGGACCCCTGTGATTATGTGGAAAGGGGGTTCTATAGGGTACCAAAACAAGTCAAATGCTATGAGAAAAATAAGTGGGTCTGAAATTAGTGTCTTGGAACTCCTGAAGTTTTATGCGCACTTGTAAGCACTTGTAGCGGAATACAGAGGCATGGGAACGACTGTTAGCAAATACGTGTATATTCCTTCAAGAAAAATGGTTCAGTTTGTGTCCAGTGTTGGATGTGTACGAGATGTTTTGTCAGGCAGCAAGCGTTGGGGAAGAGTGCGTCCCTCAGGAGGACTAACAACTGCAATCCGCACAAGTCAGGGACTGTCGGTAGAGCCCCCTACTCAATATGCCTTCTGGATTTTGGGAGTAGAATTAAAACGCAAAAACCCAGAAATAACAATGCTGCTACTGAATATATACTGGCACAAAGGGGTGTACATTTCTGGGACATATTGAAAATGTATTTTGTCTTGGAAGGTGCTAAATGAAGGTGGATTATAATTGGTGGTGGGTGACTTCAATGCTGACTGTCCGGACTCACTTCATGGTGAAGATACATGCAACGTAACTCCTGATTCTGTACCCCTTAACCCTAAGTCACTTGCAGGACTAAAATGGTCGGCTTCTATGATGTTGTTGGGTCTGAACATGATCAATCATGTAGGTAGAGAGTCAGGAAAGCCAATGTACACATGGCAAAGAGGAAACAGCAATTCAGTACTGGACTATGTATTTGCGGACAATGGCCCTCATTCCGAGATTGGAGGTAGCGCCATGGCTGCCTCCAATAACGGTACCGAGTCTGCCCTCATTCAATGGGGACTTACCGGTCTATTCAGACCTTTGCGGGACCGGTAAGTCCCCATTGAAAATACCATTCCCCATTCCGATTTGAGCCCCCATATGGCTCAATGGGAATGGGGAAGGTGCAAATAACGGTACCGCAATTTGCCAGGCGGCCTTAGCGGGACCCGCAAAGGGATTAACGGCACCGGTGTCCTTACCGGTGCCCGTAATCCCTTTGCGCCAGCCTCAGAATGAGGCCCAATGTGTTATTCGAGGCCTGTGCTGAATTCATTGTCACACAGAACAATTGGAGTGACCACGGTATGGTACTGGTGAAATGTGATATAAGCTACACATGGGTTAAATGCAGTAACCTAAAAGACCTTGCTGTAAATAATGGTGGGAACAGATTGAAATAGACAATGGGTAATGTGGCCATATTCAACTCTGATTTGTCACGCATGAGGCTTGATACCTCCTATGAGAGGAAAAGGGATTGCTTTGGAGTGCAAAACTATGCAGAAACCTTAGCCAAATGCCTAGACAAACTACCCACCTAAGGGTCCAAAGGGGAAGGAAGGAAACACCCACGCACACAATTATAAGGTATGAGACAAATCGAGAATAGGCCAGCAAATAAAGCAGAGAAAAATAGCAAAGTACGAATCCAGAAACAAAAATATAGAAATTTCTGCAAACATCATAGAGCAACCCTTTTACAGGGGGGTGCAGAGTACATGCTGAGAATTTCGATGAAAAAAGATACTCGCTCCTTTTGGGCCACTGTGAACGCCCTTGACCAATCTCAGACACTTAGCTAGCTGAACGTAGTGTCAGAGAGTACATAGCTTAAACATTTTGCCACTACACTAGACTATGGGCTAGCCAGCTAGCCACAGTACACATAAACACACCAAGAATCAATCTAATGTCCACACCCCACCATCTCTCTGAAATTGTGGAAGCACACCTAGCCCCCCCCCCCTTACAGGTAGTCCATAAAACCATCAACTACACAATTACAGGCCAAAAACAGATAATCATACACCTACAGCCATCCACGACTCTGGACCCCTTATGGATACAACTAACCAGTGGGCATAGCCAAAATCCACCTCAACATCACACGACACACACTTGAGGCACTGAGTCTTACCATACGGTCACAACACACAAGGCCTCCCGAACCAACACCCACATGCAAAACAACGCTCACAAGCACCAGTTCCTCTTGGTTCTGAACCTATCCTTTCCCCCTTTCCACACTAACACCCAAAACCCCTTCTCTTGCAGAGCCACGTGAGCGCCTGGAGACGTCCCGTGGGTGGTAGCAGTGCGCAGTATAAACATAACATCACTTCAGTGGCGGGTGAGTTGGCAACTAGGGGTTTGACTGGCACTTGCCTTTACACTCTAATGAAGGAGGGACAAAAATGGTGCTCTATATTTCATTCAGATCCTAGGTGTCTCTCCTATCAGCAGAGTCAAGAGTGCCTGCTAGGCCACTTATTTTGAGCAGATCACGGTTGACCTTGCCACTACATCACAAAGCAACAAATACCTCCTCCAACTCAGTATGCATGCAGGGTTGTCCCCGTTATTTTATTGACTATCCGAATAATTCACTTGCCCACACATATCTACGAATCAAGTTGAACTTATTCTCAACATTTACAGTAGTAGGCATTAAACAAAAACCAGAGATGGTGCAGGTTATGTGTCAAAAGATGCATTGAAACTACCAAACATCGCTGCTATACTGCGAAGGCCTAGATACATTGAGGAGAAGGAGATGTAGGGCTTTTGGGATCTGCCTATCCGGGCCAGCTATTACCAGAGGAGTTTTTTTGGAGGCAGCAATGTTAGTCCGATTTATCACGTGGTAGAAATGTTGAACGATGTTAAAATGACCTTAGAGATTGTCACTTATTGATTGTGTTTGTGAATTGTTTTTAATTTATTACTTGTATATTTTATTTTCTCTTCTTGTATACAAAGCCTTATTGGCTAATTTGTACTAAAATAAAATAAACACATTATTCTAATTGGAATGATATGCCTTATTAAAACAGGCTAAAACATGTTCACCCAATTCTTCATGTATAGTTCTTATCATCCTAAAAGAATCAATTGTTAGAGAGAAATCATTGCCTGCAAGCAGGCATAGTCAAAATGCCATAGGATCATATATATACATAGAACCTATGGAGTGCATGTGATGGATGGAATGCATGGGACGGATGGAATGCATGGGACTGATGGAATGCATGGGACGGTTAGAGTGGATGGAACTAATGGAGTTTATGGAACGGATGGAGTGGATTAAACGGATGGAGTGGATGGAACAGATGGAAAGGATGGAGTGGATGAAATGGATGAAGTGGATGGAGTAGATGGAACGGATGGACTGGATGGAACAGATGGAATGGATGGAACAGATGGAGTGGATGGAATGGAACGATCAAATCGAGATGGCCAAACAGATGGAGTGGATAGAACAGATAGAAAGGGCCGAACAGCTTATGTAGATGAACGATCGAATGATAGAATTAAAGGAATGACTAATAAACCAAATAAAAAACCAGGCGAAATGTGTGAACAGACGAAGCCGATTGAACAGACTGAGTGAATAAAACAGATTGAATAAATGGTTCAGATGTGCGCTCGATCTCAAGCACCTACTGAAAACCACCATATCACATCACCACACTTCTATACACCACCACTCAACTAGAACACAGCAGTACTATGACACATTCAGTATAGCTGTTCTCATACCAACACCTGCCACATACTCCCCATCATCCTAACTAAACACAGCTGGCTGCATACCCGCCAGCCTAGGTGTTCTCCTCAGGCCTAACGCAGCCAGAATCGGTCTGGGTAACAACCTGCCAGAACGAACACATATTCCTGATCTCCCAACCACCACACCTACCGCTAAGAAGCAGCTATCATACGAGTGGCACACCTGCTGTACACATATCCGGTGCTCACACGCACCTTATGACTCTCTCTCTCTCTCTACTGACTTGAACTACGGTTCCCGAGGTCGTTCAACCTACCAGCGCCTTGAGATCATACCAATGGTACATAAGGCGCTATATAACTGCAAAGTAACATAACATAACATTAACATTGTAAACATATTTCCCAAGTATCTTTGATCTGGGCTCGACAGTGTACTTACAAGCCAAAATTAGATGATACAACGTTTGAAATGTATTTGTGAGTTTGCATAAATAACAACACCTGTCTGTAATAATAGCAAGGCCCCTGCGTAGGCCCAGTGTTTCTAATGAACATAGAATTTTCAATACAAAATGCATTAATATAGCCCTAAACTGACAGTCTGGAAAGCAATGTAAATAACAAGGTAGATCTCATCATGTGTCATGGGAATTGAGGCATATTCTTTGTGCAATTTATACTTAAGATGATATTGAGAACACCAATCATATTGTCTTATTTTAAGTGTTATCATATTCAAATTGCTCATGGAAGTTTCACTTTGGTATCCAATTACCTCAAGGTATTAGAAGCCTTTGGTGGTGACTTTTTTTTAAAGGCATATGCAATCGTTTAACAAGTAGGCGGTTTAGATCTTCATATATGGTATTTTCTACTGCATCTACTGAAATCAGACATTAAATCGACACACGCTACAAACAGTGGAGCAGTGATCTTCAAACTGTGGGATTGATGACAAGGAGGAGTGCTTTGATGGATCTCAGGTTTTTGTTGGACCTGTAGGGTGTGAGTTTGTGTTGTAGATATTCTGGTCCTGTGTTGTGCAGTGTGGTGGGTGATGCACATTGCCTTGAAGGTGGTTCTTTGCCCGATCGGCAACCAGTGAAGGACAGGAAGGATATGATGTGTTCCCTCTGGCATAGGGCAAGAAGGTGCCTTGCTGCAGTGTTTTGTACAAGTTACAGTTTTCTTAGCTTTGATGTGGTAGCTCAGAGGTATTGGGCGTTAGCATAGTCTAAGCATGAAATGATGAGAGCCACCATTGCGGAAACTCTGAGGGAAGGTCAGGCAGGGAAAAAGGCGGCAGGAAAATGCAAATGTTTAGGTAGCAGAATTTTGTCACAAAGTTGATGTGATAGGGTCAGGTCTGAGCCGATGATGTATCTGAGATTTTTTAATGTGTTAGAGGTGGTGGGAGGTGGATCTAGAGAGAGTGGCCATGGGTTGGATTGGAGAAAGAGGGAGGTTTTCCCACGGAGTATGATCTCAGTTTTTCGTGGGTTGAGTACGAGGTGGTTGACAGTCATCCAGGGCTTGATAGTCATCCAGTGTTCGATTTCTGAGAGGCATATTGCAAGATCAAGGGAGGGGCAGAGGGGTCCTTTGAGATTTTGAAGACTATTTGGGTGTCGTCTGCGTAATTGTAGCAGGTTACTGGTACTGAGTATAAGGTGGAAACTAAATAGACATTCTCGTTTTTGTCGATTATGTGACTCCTGTGAGGTGGAAACTCTTAAGGCATTTAATTTTAGACTGTAAGAGCTGTCCCCAGCTCGCTCAACTGGGTGTTTCTGGCCCCTACCTTTTTATACCTTGCTGGCCCCTTAACAGGCTTCATGTGTTGGTGATAAAATACAAAGACCACACCCACTGGCTTACGGAAGCACTTTGTGGTGATGGGGATCTCTGATATATTATTTTGATTCTCCATTAAGTAAATATTTATTCTTGTTTGTGCTTGACACATTCATTTTTAATTCAAATAGCTTTGATTATTTGTTGTATGTATTTATTTAAAAAAAGCCTTATTTGCTATATTTGTCATTTAAAAAATAATGTATGACAGGCTCCCAGTATCTTGTCTGCTGGGTTCGCATTTTACAGTGACAGGCCCTTAAAGGAACTCTAATTGTGAAATGAAAATAAAAAGCTGTTTGGGTGATAGAAGTACAAGTGTGACAGCTGCAGTTCATTCCGATGCTGTCACACTTAAAAAATAGACCGAGCCAGAAATTTTATGTTACTTGGATTTGTACTGCGCACCGCTGTCATTTTAATGGTGTCCAAGCGCTCTTGGGGATCTGAAAGAAGAGGGGGGCGGGAGTGGTTAGGGGCTTAGTGGGAGAAGACTAGGCGTTGTGCTCAACTGTTGGTGTCGGTACAACCAGGAGGAGCTGGCGTCTGTGTGGGTGAGTTCTCTTTATGGTTTAGTCTTGCTTCTTCCTCAGAGGCCTATGTTTCCAGATAGGATTGAAGAGGGGAAAGTTCCTGGGAGCATTTCTATCAGTTTGAGAGGTGTAGTGTTTTCAGTATGTCGTTGTGCGGTGAGGTAATTGTTCTAGCCTTGTATTGTGCCGATGAGTAGGTGAGCATTTGTTGAGTCAGGTACATGAAAAGTGAGGTGTTAGTCGGTTGGGTTATTTGTATACATCTGCTTGATTGCGTTTTGTAACTGTATGTTAGGTTGTTTTGCAGATTTGGATTCTGAATGCGTGTTGTCTCACATACAAATTCTGCATTTTTCAGTGGTGGGGTCAGTGATTCTGGGGGAGAGAAGGCTATCTTGGGAGCACTGGTCCAGTTCGGTGCTATTACTTTTTTGGGGGGGCCGGGGGATTTGTTGTGTTTCCTCTTCCTTGTGTTCATTTTGGTGTGTCATTCATTGAGTAGGTGTTTGTTCGCGTGGTGGTGTCGTTCTATTATGGGATATTACCATCCAAGTCCCATCCGACCACAGCACTTTTCCTTAAGGAAAAGTAGGAAAATATCATCCACCTATCTTATCAGACCCTGACCAATCCTCACACCTTACACAGAAAATAGACCAAGGATAAATAAACCCATTTAACCACAACAATATATTAATCCCCCCTTTCCTGACAGCAATTTACCAGCTTTGCTCATAACCCCTATGGAATACTACAACTCCCATAATTCCTATTTCCCCTTTGACTGCCAATGTACTGTGACGAGGAGGAGACAACCAGGAGTAATGAACATTGCCCATAGGGGAATACAAGCAGCAGCCCTACCTACTCTATGGCAATGTCCCGCTAACGAGGATAGGCAAGGTCAGGCACAAGACCATTATGACCAAAACCTGAAGCGTGTTAAGGAGCCAGCAAGTTATAAAAGGCGGGGGCCAGAAACACCCAGTTGAGCAAGCTGGAGATTCTGGAAGGACTGTGGAAGCCAGGAGGCAGCAGCAGCAGCAGCAGCAGCAGCTGGGAGAAGCCTGGAGAGTCTGGAGGAGGACAGAGTGCTAGGATCCCGACTTTGTGTGTAAGGGAGGGCTGCAGTGTGGTGAGGGAGCCGTGTCTCCAAGGAGCCAGAACAGGGGCAGCTGCAGTTGTCTGGCAGTGCCCAAACCAGTGCGTGTTCCCTGGATGAGCTACAGAAGCCCGGGTGGCTGAGGGGCAGGTGGTGAGACCCCGACCTCAGTCGGATCCCACTGAAGGACCTGCCAGTGCCGCGGTGAGGAGTGGAGGCCCAGTGGCGTGAGTGTGGCTGGAACGTGATAACTTATTTTTATAAGAACAGTTTAACACATTGAAGCTACCAAGATCGCCGAAAATACTGCAGTGGGAAGCTAGCGAAGTGCGAGCAAAACAAACATGATGCATTCTGGGACTTGTAGGGTGAAAATGCCAAGATTGGAAATTGAACGCAACAGGAAGGCATACAGAAAGCAGATTTAAAGTGAAAGTTAAAGTTAAAGCGAAAGTAAAGACAAGAAAAAATAAAGCAAACAGATCCAAAGAGAATATAAAGCAAAGCAGAGGAAAGTGCAAGAGCATGATAAAGCTAGAGAAGGGCACGCGGCCCAAAGCGGAACTAAAAGGTGAAACACAGGAAGGGGTGCGAGTAGCCCAGAGGAGAAGAGAAAGAAAATGGTGGAGATAAGATCCGGCCCAAGGAGCGGGTGCCAGGGGCACTACTCCAGTATAAGAAGATACAAGAGAAAACCGAGAGAGGATAAGAGAGCGAAACCAGAGGGGCAGCCAGTCAGAGTGGTCGCGCGGCGAGAAAGAAGGAAACCCCAGCGTTCTCGAAAGTCTCTGACAAAGCCCAGACACAAAATTTGTTTTTGATGCATTTGGTGAATACTACCTTGAGAGACATAAAGCACAGGGGTGGCATCCAGGCAGGGGACGGATCCAGGCAGGGAACAGACCCAGGAGGGCCGCAGAGACCCCACACCAAAGTGGAGAGAGAGACGTAACGCACAGAGGTGGCCTCCAGGCAGGGGACAGACCCAGGAGGGCCGCAGGGACCCCACACCAAAGTTGAGAAAGAGTTACAAAGAGCACAATCCACGATTTTATGATAGACAACCTTGATCTGCTCGCAGTCACTGAAACATGGCTGCACGATGCAGTTGGCCCAACGTCCTCACTAGCCATCCCACCAGGTTGCTCTATCCTTAGGTCAAAAAGACCCACTAATCCAGGAGGCAAGAGTCGCTCTCATTACTAAAGCCTTCTTGCCCATCAGAACCTCTCCCTTACCATCCACTCAAGGCTACAAACACTTACTTGCCAAATTGGAGCCTAGTCTGCAAACCATCAATATTCTTCTCTATCGTCACCCCAACAATCTCAACTCACCAGACACGAACATCCCACTTCTCCTTAACCCGCACATCAAACCTAATACCATATTCATTCTTCTTGGAGACTTCAACCTAAGCTTTAACGATACTCAGACGCTAAGTCCACTGCCCTTATTGCCTTCCTTCAAGACATGTGCTTCACTCAATCTGTCACCACCCCAACCCACTCTAAAGGCCAGACCCTTGATTGGATCTTGAATCTCAACACTCCGGTCTGCATTACCTCCATGGACCCCGTTCCATGTGGAGACCACTCCCTGACGCTATTCAGCCTCCTTGAAGATCCTACGACTACCTGCAAAGGCACCAAACAACTCCTCATTATCTCCAGCAGCCACAACTGCAAACTCACCAAAGAACAGTTAGAACCCACAATCCCGTCCCATCTCTCATCCCTGCCTGAATGCAGCGACCCAAAGCCATTATTACCACTTACAAGGGTGCTTTACCACACACACATGACCTCCATGCACCTTTGAAAACCACCCTTTGGAAAATAAACTCAAACAACAAATTGTTTTCTGTTACCAATTATGTACTAGCAGCATAATACCTACAGGTCTGGGCGCTGTAAACAAATTAAATAAATAAATCTTACGTCCCTCGGGTATTATCAGCTACGCCAGGGACCCTCTCGTTTAGGAACTGGACATTGGGCCACCCCCTCTCAGGTCAGCACTGAACCAGACATAGCAAGATAGGAACAGCTGCCAGAGGCCATCCACCCAGGACACTTGCAAGTACACAATGCCAGTCCGCTGGAGAATCTCCCCATTTCTTAAGTAGCTAGCCTATTTTGTCAAGTGCCCCTGCCAATTGTGTTACACAACTCTTCCTGAACCTTCAGTGCAAAACATGTTTTTGGTGGAAAGGTGCTGCTTTAGTTTAGTTTGGTTAACTTATAATGCGCAGCAATGGACCCGTGGGCATAATGGCACGGACAAGACAATGTACAACAAAAAAAACAGATCCACAAGCAATCTAAAAGAAGTCAAGGGCTGATGCAGAGATTTTAGTCAAACAGCAAGGTTTTGAGCTTTTTTTTGAAGGGCTCGAGTTTGGTTTCCAGCCTAAGATCAAACGACAGGCGATTCCAAGCTGCCAGGGCCTCTATGACAAAAGCTCAGTTTTCGGCCTTTTTAGATTTACTTCTCGGAATCATGAGCGTTTTGGTCTCATTAGAACTTTGAGCATGTATCCAAGTCGCTCCTACCCCTCCCTCCTAAGAAGTGTCCAGGCCCCTGGGAGAATCAGTAGAATACTGCCTTATTAGTAGCCAAGGTCAGCCTGAACTTTCCCATGCCATCTCGTGTCTGTTTATACAAAGCCTTACAGTGAAAGCTAAAAGCTAATGCTGCAGACCTTTGGGGCAGGTCTCGAAAAGCAATTCACCCTTAACAAGCGAGCTCTTCATGCCTACGTGCTCTGCCATCTGTTATATGACATGATAGGTTATGTATAAGCGCTTAATACCCAGAGGTTTCTAAGCGCAGACCCGGGAATCAAACCTGTTATGCTTCGTGTCATGCTTCCAAGGCGAGCACGTTGCCACTGAGCTATCCTCGCAGGACATCATTACAAACCCAAAGGTGTGAGCATTCAGTGTGCGCTTCCAAAAAGCCATTAGCTCTATTTTAGCTCAGCAGGCTGTGTGCCTAGGTGCTATATTGTCATTACATGACAGGTAGGCTATCAACATTCATTTTTAGGTCATCACGTATGAGGATTAGTGCTGATTCTGTTCCTCTCTTTGGTCTGAAAACTATGTGGGATTGGCCCATTAGTCCATTTCATTTCACGTGATCAAAGATGTATTTGTATACGTAGCTCTCCAGAAGTTGGCAGGGAGGGTAGGATGGATATGGGCCTGAAGGTAGTTGAGTCATCTGTTTTTCCCACTTTATTCTTAAAGAGTGCTTTAATGGAGGCAGCTTTGTGGGTCTTTGGTACAATTGCTGTTTCTAGTGAAAGACATGACCCAGTCAATCATTGTGCCAGCCCAGTGCAGCTGTTGTAAACAGGCGCAGGGGAATATGTTTGTTTTCTATATGCAAAGTGTAAAGCCAAGTGCAGTTATCTGCAGGGTAGGCTGGATGCTGACCAGTTTTTTCACCTAAATTGCACCTAGACCATTTCTCACAAAGGGGGCTGTAGAGCTTCAAATATCAACAGTGCCGTTCAAAGCCAATAGCAGTAATCTGCAGTTATTTGTATGTGGCAGAGGTTTCCACATTTAGACCATTGCTGAAGTTGCGTGACTGTGGAAATCAAGAAAGGACTTGATGCAATGATTTTGAGAGCTCTTGTTGCACTAACAGTAACATTTCCTTTTTTTGTCCCTGCAAATGTTTGGAAAAGGAATCAGTGTCGGCTCTGCCTAAACTGAGTAATAGATCTGAGATTTTGATGGACTTCTTTACCTCACTGCCTCAATAGGCACAGTCTCCCTTTGATAAAGAAGTACACGACAAACCTGACAATATAGAAAGTCAGAGTTCTCCTCAGGACTCTTCTGCAATCACAACTGATTGTTTTTTAGAGGTCACCCAGTCCAATATAGATTGGGCTGCGCTTGAATCTATACACTCATCTTGGTCCTGGAATCAGTGATCAGGCTATATATGTGACGATCCTTCAGATAGCATCACTTTTCCCCAGTGATGTGGCTTTTTCCATGGGGCTAGGGACGTGCGGCCGCTAACCAATAGTCCCCTAGTGGTGGTAATCTGCAGGAGGACCTCATGAAGAAGAACTCCTCTGCTTGGGATAAGGATGCAAATCAGGGGTACGGCCCCTTTAACTCCCGTCCCCATAAGGCAGTAACATCACCCAAACTACTTTTTCCTAGGCTTATGTCAGAAAACTTGTGTTATTGTAGTGGGTCAGGCAATCTTAATGTGACAAGTACAGGGACAAGGGAGAACTCGAGAACGCTACAGTCAAGCAGGAAAATACCGGACCAGCTATTGTCAATGGAAATGACATTACGCCAAGGCAGACCCTGCTATATAAAGAGGCCAGAAACAAATGACAGCGGAAGAGCGATAGAGACAGAGAGGGAGACAGAGAGGAAGATAGAGTTGGAAAATGAGATCGAGGTCACGGTAAAGATAGAAGCTGGTGAGAGGCTCAAGGGAGAGACATGGAGGGTGTGGTTCAAGAGAACGCACAAGAACGTCTCGCAGGCTGACTAGGTGTTGCAAGTAGTGGAGGCAGTAATATAACGTGTAGAAGGCATCCTGCACGGAGACAGAATGCCGAACTGCATAGATGTGAAACCTGGTGGCCGGTGGCTGAGAGTAAGCTGATAAAGAGGAGAAACGGGGGAGGCGTGGCCAGCAGCTCCAGCAATGTGGCTGCTTCCTTGATGGCCTCCATACGATGCCCGCAGCATTCTGTTGATAAATGAAGTACCTGCCATCTATTTGCGGCGGATAAAACAGCTGCTGCTTTCGGAAGGTCCGAACTAATGGCAGGTCTCAAGATGAGCGTTCGAAACCCCCTGGGGCCTCTGAACGGATCTAGCGAACGTTGCACGCCCCTCTGACACTCCTAATCTAAGATGGTGGACGTGCCAAGAAGACGCGACCCCCGCGCCCGATGTGTATCCCGCAAGTGATGCCGACCCTGATGGCCTCCAGAATTTGGGACCCTGCCCCTGCTGGACCTCTACCCCTCTGGCCTGCCCAACACGGAGTGCCTGCATAGTGGTTGCCTGCCGTGGCTACAACCATGAATGGCCACCGCGTCCTCATCCACCCCCCGGCACCCCTGCCACAAACAGAGCAGAAACACAATCCGGCGGCCCTGCGGCAGAGAAGAACCCCAGCCGCGACTTTCCCCGCTCTGCGCCGCCGTGCTGGAGAGACCCTCAGTACTCCCCTCACCTTGCGCGGCCCAGCGCTCTCGGGGCATTCTCTGCTCCCATGGCTGGCCTCCTCCTAAGTTTGGAGGGGCGACGCAAGATCTCAACGCATCCAGTGCTGATCTCTGGAGGCACCCGCCTGTGGTCCCAGCCCCCGGGCATAACCCGCAATATCACTTGCCGCCACACATTGGCCCCGGAGTACACAAGCTCAGACAGAACCGAGATCCTCGAATTCAAGCAAGAGGACCTCGAAAATCGAGCCCACCACAACAACCTGCAAATTCATGGTGTCCCCTCCTCAATTCCCGATAGGGAGCTACCCGAATATGTGAGTAACTTCTTCCAGTTGCTGCTGCCGCACCTGGACAAACCCCAGCTTCTGCTGGATCACACCCACAGATTGCGCCCCCGACGAGGGATGGACTCAGACCCCCACCCAGATGTGATCACGAGTCCACTTTTATACCACCAAGGAAGCCATCTCAACAATAGGTCGTTCACGCGATGAGCTATGATTCCAAGGCTCCCCACTCCAAATATTCCAGGACCTTTCTCCCCTGACGCTGCAGAGGCGTAGGGCTTTGCGCCCGCTTACGCTCTTCCTCCGAGATCATCAGATCCGCTACCGGTGGCTATTCCCAACAGCATTGTAATTCTCATTGTAATTCTCACACCTCGAACTATCAGCCATCTTGACGATGCGGCATCAATCCTACGCCCCGGCTCCCCAGAGGGCGCAGGGTCCTCCTCCCCCGGCCGGGTGGTGACCGAACAGGGCACAGCTTCCCCAAAACCGAGGCGAGCACCCTGGACGAGAGTGCAGAGAAGCCGCAAACCTAAATGAAGAGCAGCAGTATGTTCAAGGAACACAGAGCATTGGAACATCCCTTACTAAACGTTGCTGCTGGGCCCGTGCGGCCCGTGCCCAACTCCAAGGTGCATGTCACCGGTTTACCCTTGGAGTGAAACCCAACCCCGTTGGTTGACAACAGCCTCGTTGGCTAGGGGAGGTACCAGTAAGTCGAAGCCGATCCCCCGAGTTAGAATTTTGGCCTCCCGTTGGAAGCCAATGTTAGAAGTTATTCCCTCCCGTTGGAGGCTGTTTGGAAAACCTCAGCCACAGGAGAACCCAGACCAACTCACCCCTCGCGATCATGGCTGACTGGACTCCTCCCAACCCCCCCTCCTGGAACAAAAGACCCCAGAGGTCCAACCTCCACACCAAAAACTGAAATTCACCACCCTATATGTTAGAGGACTAAACTCCCCTCTGAAAAGGAAATCCACCCTGCAAAGGCTACAGGATGAGGGAACCTCGGTGGCCTTCTTACAAGAGACTCATCTGATGCCGGCGGACTTCTCCCGCCTTCGTAGTAGACTTTTCCCCCTACAACTGCTGGCTTCCAATGGCACCAAGAAGGGAGGTACTGCTATCCTCTCGCGAGAGATCTGAGACCGCAAATCCTGGTTTCACTACGCTGCCCGGAGGGTCGCTTTATTGCAATCAAATGCATCATTTTTGGCCAACCCTACACCCTCATCTCAGCCTACGCTCCGAATGATTACCAGGAAGGGTTCAACCGAGACTTAGAGGAGGCCCTCCTCCCATTCATCGAGGGACAGGTCATCATAGGGGGAGACCTTAACGGAGCCCCAGACCCACTTAAGGACAGATCGCACCCCACATCCTCTAGAGACCTAAAACTGGCTACGGACCTGCTCCACCTCTTTCGGACCATAGATGTCGTGGACACCAGGAGGGTAATATCTCCAAATGAGGAAAACTTTACTTGTTACTCATTCGTGCATCGTACCTTCTCCAGAATTGTTCTGCTACTGGCCTCCCCTCAGATCCCGGCCTTCACAGACAACATCACCATTGGCCCCAGGATCCTCTCTGACCACGCCCCAGTCTCGTTGACCCTGCGAGCACACAACCCTGATCCCCCCCCCTTGCTGCCGATGGAACCTATATGACCCTATCCTAAACGACATGGCAGTAAGGGACTCCATTGCCAGATCCATAAAAAACTTCTTTGCAGAAAACCGCAACAAGGACACGTCCCCAGCCAACACCTAGGATGCCATGAAGGCGGTGCTCAGAGGGGAGCTTATCGCCCAAGGCGCTGCCTTCCACGAGTGAAAACAGGCGGCTCGAAAGAGGCTGGAGGCGCATTACATTGAAGCCACAGTGCACCTGCTAACCAGAACCAAACAGTGGTATTATGTCAACAGTAATAAAGCAAATAATCTGTTGGTAGACAAACTAGCCAAAACGAAGAAAAGAAACACCATCCTGGGCCTTCGCGATCCACAGGGCATGATCCAATTGGCGGAACGCGAGAAGCTATGATTGGCAGTGGCCCATATCTCGGAGATAATGACAGCAGTTCCAAGGGACCAAGATGAGCAACAGACCTACCTACAAGATGCAGCTCTCCCACACCTTACGCCCATGGCGAGGGAAGGAGTCGAAGCCCCCATCACAAGCGAGGAAGTTGAGGCGGCCATAAAAAGCCTGAAACCCAGAGCTCTGGGCCCAGATGGGTATTCCACCCGGTTTTACAAACTCTTCCGCCCTCAGCTGGTGGCCCCCTTAACCTGGCTCTTCAACTCATTTGCCGCCACCGGAAGTATTACCTCCACCATGCATGAGTCCATCACGATCCTCATCCTCAAACCTGGAAAAGACCCCAGGGACAACAGCTCATATAGGCCCATCTCACTGTTAAACCTGGACGCCAACATATACTCCAAGATCCTGGCCAACCGTTTAGCACCTATCCTCCCTAGCATCATAGACCCAGACCAGATTGGGTTCATCACCCACAGGTCAACGAGAGACAACATCCGCAGAGCCCTAAACCCAATAGATGCCGCTAAACAAGAATCACAACAACTTGCCCTACTGGCCCTGGACGCGACCAAAGCGTTCGATAAAGTGGACTGGACCTTTCTGTGCCTCGCCCTCGAGGCCTACAGCTTTGGCCCGACGTTCCAAAAAATGGTCCTGGCTAACTACCAATCCCCCAAGACCCTTCTGAGAGTCAATGGTCTCCTGTCAGACCCCACCCCCCTCGCATGTGGAACGAGACACGGATGCCCTCTGTCCCCCCTGCTCTTTGCCCTGGCCATGGAGCCCTTGGCCCAACGCATCCGCCTGAACCCTCGGATCAAAGGCCCACAAGTAGGCCCTTCCCAACATAACATAGTTATTTACGCCAACAATGTGTTATTGACGATCACTGACATTGCGGCCTCTATGAAGGCAGTACTGGCCGAAATTCAGAGATTTGTGAGAGTAGCAGGTTTTCCTATCAATTTTGAGAAATCGGTGGACCTCGGGGTGGGTCTAGTTCCAGGTGAAAAATAAGTCCTAGAGAAGCAAATCCCAATTCAGTGGAGCGTCAAGTCAATCCCATACCTGGGGGTCGAGATCCCGGGCCACCTGGCAAATGTGCATCAGACAAACTTTCCCCCCCTCTTTAAGGAGATGGAAAAGGATCTCAGCCGCTGGCTACCGCAAGAGATCTCCCTTCTGGGCCGCATTACGGCCTGCAAAATGAGCCTCCTCCCACGGTTCCTTTATGCCTGTTCCTCCCTGCCCATCTCAATCCCACCCCCCCCCTGCAGCGTCTTCAAAGGAAAATTATCAACTTTATTTGGAGGGCCAAGAAGGCGCGCATTCCCTGGAGAACCATGATGGGCAGTGCTAAATTGGGGAGACTGGGGGTCCCGGACCTCCGCAGATACCAGATGGCAGCGCAACTAGCCCATATCCAAGCATGGGGAATTGCCTCGGGGTGACCGAAATGGGTGGAGATCGAACAGTCCCGTCTCTCCCTCCTCCTTCGCTACCTCCCATTCGTCCCGGCCTCACTACGCTGAACTTGGCCAAACATTCTGGCCTCCACTAAACACTCAGTGAGAGCCTGGGACTGGGCCCGCAGACACAAGGGCATCCCGGGGGGCCTGAGCTCATTCTCTCCAATCTTCCACAATCCAGCCTTCTCCCCGGGCGTCTCCCCAGCAAACATTAGGAATTGGGTGGCAGGTGGCCTCCAATCGCTGGGGCAGCTCTTCGAAGCAGGCGCCCTGCGCACCTTCGAGCAGTGCAAGGTAACCTTCCAGCTAGCGGAAACTGACAGGTTCACCTATGCTCAAATGCGGCACTCGTGCTCCCACCCCCAGACGCGAATAGCAGCAACCAGAGCTCTCGCTCCGCTAGAACTCACTGCAAATGACTTGCCAGCCCGAGGGAAGATCTCGGCCCTTTATAAACTACTGCAGGACGACCCATTCCTCATTAAGCCCTCTTACATGTCTCAATGGGAGGCGGACCTGGGACATGCCATAGAGGACCAAACGTGGGTGGACATCTGGTCGAGAACCCGCATGCCCTCCCCTGCATCACCAATCAGGAGTGCACCCACAAGCCACACCTACGCTGGTACTTTCCCCCTCTCTGCCTTCACCACTTCCAGCAGGCACTGGATGTGCGCTGCTGACGGCCCTGTGGACATCTGTGATCCTATCTCCACATGTGGTGGACTTGCCCCAAGGTAAGAGAATTTTGGTCCCAATGCCTTGCTGCGATAAAGGACATTACCCAAGTGGCAATTCCTCTGGCCCCCGAAAGTGTCTTCCTGGGGATTCCAGTCCCAGGCTCCTACCCGAGAACAGGAAAGAGGCCAGCCCTTATAACCCAACTTTTACTGCCGGCCAAAATTACAGTGGCACGCACCTGGAAATCCACTGAAGGCCCCCTGATGGCCCCCTGGTGGATTAAGCTTTGGGATATCCTGATAGCCGAGAAGGTCAAGGCGGGCCTCCTCCAACGCTTTACAAACATTTGGGCGCACTGTTAGACTATGACCAGAACTACCCAGCGCTGACTTATAAGCCGCGCCTAATCGTGAGAACCCTGCACTCGAACAGCGAGCACCCATTGCTCGACCCAGCTCAGTGAGACTGGAAGTAGATGCTCATCTGGGGTGGTAACGGGGGAGGGACGAGGGAAATGTCGAACTCATACGCCGCGCTTGGGACAGCAAGTAAATGTTGATGTATGTGTTCACCTGTGTGCTGATTTATAAATAAACTAATTTAAAAAAACAAAAAAGAGGAGAATTGGCATCATTCCCTGGCAAAGCAATCATAAGTTCTTTGTGAGATGCCCGGAAAATGTCATATCAGTCGGCTGGGAACCGGCCCTATGCCAGGATGGAGATTTGGTTGTGGTGATGTGAACTGTAGTGGGTAGAATGTGCAGTCCGACAACTGCGCTGAGACTGCTAGCTCCGGCCTTTCGCAAAGGTGCATCAGCGGGCTTGAGAAGCATATCAAGTGGTGGTGGCTGAACGACCCGTACGGAAGGGCTGGTCGAGTCCATTACCAACTGCAGAGCAACGAGCCATACTGGGCACAGAAACCAGAAGCCCAGCGAGAAAAATAAACTATTGATTGTCACAAGATCCCAGGCAGAATGAGTGTAGCCTCCCGTCACCAAGAGCAGGTAACCGGATTTGTTAAAGGTCTGGGAGGGAGCTGAGGAAAACAGGCAACAACAAACAGGTTTGAAGAAAGGTTAACTAGCAGGGAGGTAACTGATAAAGTTTCGCTAATGTATTCAGGGATTGGGACAATTAACACCTGATACCCTTTTCAAACTTCTGATTTTCATATCAATTTTTGTCTGAACCGCAGGGGTCTCTTTTCCCCCGAAGCCTGTAATTGTAAAATGTCATCCATTAAACCTTGAAGGATTCCCATGTATCAAGGAGGCCTCTGCCCCAGTATCAGTTAAGGCGCGGTATCTTTCCTGATTGCCAAAATAATTTCAACTTTACATGAGGCCGTCTGTCTACCTTAATGTGGGCAGTTATTACCGAAGTTTGACCACCACCCTATTCGTACTTTGAGTGCGTGTGTTTAGACTCCATTTCCACCATCGCACTCACATTTTCCTCAAACCGCATAAGTCGGCTGGTGTGGCGGAGACATACCCAGGGACTCATCGTCCCCCTCCTCAGGAGGGGGGTGCAGAAGGAACTTCACCCCTCTTGGGCTTATGTACCTCCTGTTGCTTCACTTGTTTATAAAGCTCTTTCCCATCTAGTCCTCACTTTTTATACAATTGATACATTTCCCATGTCTCAATCCCATCAAAGTCTTCCCGCGGCACTCCATCTTTTAGCAGTGCCAAAAACATATCCTTTCTGGCTATGCGAGAATCTCGGCTGTCAAACATCTTCCCGGGGGTGCGTCTTTCACTCCGTCCCTCCCTTTCTCACTCTCAGGGTCGTTCCTCTGCTTTTTCCCATTCTCTTAGATCTGCCAATTGCCTGATAACATCTGCCACCTCATCTGGGTCATCATGACATTCTAATATGCCAGTGGGGCTGTTCGAATGATGGTATTTCTGGCTGAAACAGATAATGCTACAATTATGCACCAACATTATAGTACTTTACAGACCACCAGCACTTGTGTCAGATTTCTTTAATGAGTTAACTTCCCAATTGAATAATTTAAGGTCTTCAAATACGGCAACATTACTAGTGTTCATGTTAATGTTAAAGGATATTTGTACCGCACACTTTCACCACCGGAGTGGTCCCCTGGTGCTCTGGCGGCTCTGAAAAAAGGAAGGGAGGGGGGGTTAGTGGGAGGAAGTTGGAAAAATGCAAGAGAGCAGTGATGTGCTGTTTGCGGCCTCAGCCTGGTGGGTTTGTTGGCTGGGCCTGGGGTGTTTGCGGCCGGTAGTCGTTGTGTACTGTTGTGCAAGTCTATGTGTGTTTTTTATTTTGTTGTTGCAATGTAGTGAAGTTAGTGCAGTTTGTTGTGCTGTAGGTTTGTGGTTGTGTTTGGTTTGGTGTTTTGAGAGGAGTATGCAGAGGGTGGAATTGTTAGTGCAATTGGTTAGTTGACATCTTTATCCTGAATTGAGGCGCCGGGCCCCTGCAATCTCCCCAGGAGGGTTTGAGGAGGGGTTTGAGGAGCACCCTTCGCCTCTGTCCCGACCTGGGTCCGTCCGGCCCTCAAGGTCCCCCTCACATCTGCCCCCTCCACCCCCAGCGTCCCCCACGGCCCTACTCGTCCTCCCCTCCCACTCATACGGCTAGTATACCTGCCAATGTCCACAGCGCAGCTGGTGTGGTGACTGCCAATATCCTAACAATTCCACAACACTGTGGTCCCTGGTGGCAACTAAGGGACGATGCAGGTATTGGTGGGATTAGGGTGGGGGTTGTTGACTCCGTCTCCATGTGTGTCGCCTGTGTTCCACTCTACCCATTGTCCTTCATTCAGGTGCAATGGGAGCTTCTCCACATAGGGAGTTGTTCACAGTCGGTTCTGGGAGTTGTTTGTGTCCCCTCCAGTTTAGTCATCCCTTTTTTTCTCTTTCAGTTTTCAGTTTGAGTCTGTGGTGTTGAAGAGCCAGGTGTTTAGTAATCTCCTACATTTTAGGTGATTCCTGGTGTTTCTAATTTCTTTTGGGATGTTGTTCCATGTTTTTGCAGCTAAGTGGTAGAAGGAGGTGCCTCCAAGTTTTTTCTTATGTTTATGTTTATTAAATGTATATAGCGCTTTAAGCTAAAGCGCTTTACAATATAACACCAGGTACAAAAGTGAGAGAAGCATATTTACAAACATGAACAGGTCATTAGAACAATAAGTAGAACTATTTACAAAGGGGGGGGGGGGGTGGAGGGAGGGTAGAGGAGGGGGTAGGTGAAGGGAGTTACGGTGTAGAATTTGAGGTAGGGGGAGGGGAAGGGTGAGAGGAAGGGAAGGGGGAGTGATCTGGTGTCCTCATTGCCCTTAAGTAGTATTTGTTACCAATTTAAGGTCAGAGGGGAAGGAGAGAGGATGGGGGAGGGAGAGGTGAGGGGAAGGGAGGTGAGTGATATGTTGTCCTCATTGCCCTTAAGTAGTATTTGTTACAAATTTAAGGTCAGAGGGGAGGGAGAGAGGATGGGGGGAAACGAGGGGGATCAAGGGAAGGAGGGGAGGGGTAGGGAAAGGAAGTCAGGGGGGAGTGAAGAAGATGGGCTATCAGGGAGTGGCGCAAGGATGAGTAGGTAGGGGTGGAGCGGACGGAGAGCGGGAGGGAGTTTCAGTGTAGGGGGGCAAAGAGTTGGAAGGAGTGGAAGCGTGAGGAGGCACATGGGGCTGGGGGTACAGTGAGGAGGTAGAGGTTTGCTGAGATGAAAGAGCGGGAGGGGGAGTAAAATGAGAGGAGGGCTTGTAGATTGTTATTTTCTTTTGATGGAATTCTGCTCCTTGTCCATTGATTGCCCGGTGCGTTATGCACATTGTTTTAAAGGTGATGCAATGTGTTAGTGGGAGCCAGTGTAGTGTTTTTAGGGCCGGAGTGATGTGCTCCCTTCTTGATAGTTTGAGGAGTAGTCTGGCTGCTGTAATTTGGATCCTGTGTAGTTTCTTCAGGAGGTATTCTGGTATGCCGAGGTAGAGGCTGTTTGCATAGTCTATTCTTGACAGGATGAGGGCGACGATAGTGAGTGTTTTGTGCGTGAAGGAGAGAAAAGGTAGGATTCTTCTTGTCATGTGGAGGAGGAAAAAGCATTTATTGACTGTTACATTTACTTGTGGTTCTAGGGTTAGGGTGTTGTCCATCAGGACTCCCAGATTTTTTACTACCTTAGATGGTGATGGCGCGGTTCCCATTAAAGTTGACCACTGGATGGCGGTTTCGTTCTCGTGGTCTTTGGATATGATCATGATTTCTGTCTTTCCTGGGTTGATATTTAGGTTGTTGGCAGTCATCCAGCTGAAGACTTCTTTTAGACACTCGATTAGGCTTGAGTGATCGGCTTGGGTGTCTTTGATTTTGTAGATGATTTGAGTATCATCTGCGTAGTTGTAGCATGTAATGTTGTACTTTTTGAAGATTCTGATAACCGGAGTCTTGTAGATGTTGAAGTACAGTGGTGATAGTGAGGATCCTTGTGGTACTCCACAGTCGTTAACTCTTGGAGTGGACTTGAAGGGTTTAATCCATACGTCTTGTGTTCTGTCTTCTAGCAATGATTTAGTCCAGAGTAGTCCTGTGTCTGTTATGCCTATGTCTTCTAGTCTTTTGGTTAGGATGTCGTGACTAAATGTGTCGAAGGCTGCAGAGAGGTCGAGTAGAATGAGTGCTGAGGTTGTGTTTGAGTCTGCGTTGGTTTTAAGGTTGTCCCAGATGGATAGTAGTGCTATTTCCGTCTTGCGGGTCTGAAACCGACATGAGCTTGAGGTGGTGTTTTTCTACGTATTCTTGGGTTAGTTTATATACGTAGGTTTCCAGGAGTTTAGCCGGGTAGGGAATGTTTGAAATCGGCCTGTAGTTGGAGAGGCCTTCTACATCGCCACTTGTGTTTTTCAGAAGTGGTTTAATATAGGCTGATTTGAAGGTCCTCGGTACAGTTCCTTTTGCTAGTGATAGGTTCAGAAGGTTTCTGTAGTATTCTGCTGGCGTTCCTTGTGCGAGGATTGATTTGTAGATGTCCGGGGGACAGGGATCCATGGGTGATCCAGCTTTCTTGCTGTGTTTTACCAGCATTGCGAATGCCTCTGCTGATATTTCAGGAAAGATTTTGAGTTTGTGCTGAGGTTCTGTGATAGGTTTGTTTGGTAGTATGTTGTGGTCGGTTGGTATGTTTTGTATGGTTTGTCGGATGTCATTGATTTGTTTCTTGAAGTGGTCTGGCAAGTCGTTGCAAAGTTTCTCAGAGGGGGTTTGGGTGTTGTCACAGACTGGTGGGTTTCTCATCTCTTTAATGATCTCAAACATTGCTTTTTGTGTGTTGCTGGCATTGGTGATTCTGTCATCATAATGCCTTCTCTTCGCCTTTTGAATTTCCTTCTTGTATGTGCGGATTTGTCTCTGGAACAGTGTTTTTTGTCTGGATTGTATTCTTTCCTCCATTCTAGTTCCATCTTTTTGTTTTCCTTTTTCATGGTGCTTAATAGTGGGGTGAACCATTTTGCCATTGCTCTTTTTTCTGATGGGGTGAATGGTTTTTCTGGGGCATCTTGTCAATTGTGTCTGCAATCCATTTGTGTAGTAGCTCCACTTTCCCGTCTAGGTCAGCTAGCTCTTGTTCTATAATTGAGGGTTTGGTTAACTCTAGTTGTTCTAATAGGTTGCTTTCTTTGACGTGTTTCCAGTTTGTGGTGGTCGTAAGTTTAGGAGGTTGGATGCAGACTTCAGTAGGCAGAGTGATCTCGAATGGGATGATGAGGTGGTCGCTCCACAGTATTTGTATCGGCAGTGCCGTGGTGACGAGTTTTTCCTTGGCGAAAATTGCATCGAGAGTGTGTCCTGCCGAGTGTGTTGCCCCTTTGAATAGTTGTTGTAGTTTCATGGTATTAAGTTGTTCAATCAGTGAGTTTTTGGGAGTTGGCGTGAATGTCTTCAAACCAGATGTCGAAGTCCCCTAGGATGATTAGGTGTTCGTGGTTGATGGCTAAGTTGGTGATGGCTTCTATGAAGTTGTCGACGAAGGTTGCATCATATTTCAGTGGTCTGTACACCAGGATGAATGTCACGTTGGTTTTTCGGCTTGCGGTTAGGTGTATTAACATGGTTTCGCAGTTGAGGATGTTGAGCGGTTTGTCTGTTTTTATTTTCAGGTGTCTTTGGAATGCTATTGCGATGCCTCCTCCTTTTTTGTTTTTCCTGTTTATTTGAAGGCATTTGAAGTTGGTTGGGAGGCAGCTTTGAAGTGTGATTTTGTAGTTGTCGTCCATGCATGTTTCTGTGATGAACAGGATGTCAATGCTGTTGTCTTCGAGTAGGTTGAAGATCTCTGTTGAGTGTTTTGACATCGATCATGCGTTTATAAGATTAAAGTGGAGTTTGGAGGTGTTGTTTGGTTTGGGCTTTCTTGTTGGGGTCATCTTCTGATTGGTGTTGGGGTTTCGTTCCTGGTCAGTATCTTGTTGAGATGTAGGTTTTGGGATGTCAGCATCTTCGAAGAGTTCTTCTAGGTTCTGTCTTGGGGTTTTGTTTTCATCGTGGTCGTCTTCCATGAGTTGTGGTTGTCGATTGGAAGTTCTTCTTGCTTTGGTGATGTAAGGTGTTATCGCATTGGTTGTGTGTTTGTAGTTTCTTGTGTTGTTCATCCTTCTTCTGCGCATTTGCGTTGGGTTGGTTTGCTCAGGTGACCAGTTATCAGTGAGATAAGGAGTTAAGTAGAGGGATTTGTCTCTTCTCTTATTGTTGGTTCGATTCTTGTTCCTGACTGCGAGTGTGCGTTCTGTAGTTGTGGTTCTTAGTTGCTGTTCCGGTGTTTGTTCTTTCTTCTCTTTTTCTTTCCCTTGGAATAGGTCGTTTGCGTGGCATTATAAGAGGTTGTTTAGTCTTTATTTGTTTGCTGATGTCTGTTTGGTTCTGTTTTGGTCTGTTTGTCTTGTGGTGTAGTAATCGCTGTGGAGGCTGTCCGCTAACAGTTAGGGCTCTGTCTGTCGGTGGTATTTCCGGCTGATGTTGCTGAATCGTTCAGTCGCTGTCTTGAGAGGGTAAGGGAGGTGGTTAGGGGTTATTTAGTGGGTGTTATCGGTGGCTCTATTTAGTGTTCGTCTCCCTATATGTGGTTAACTGCAGTGAACATGCAGTGGGGGTTAAAGGAGGATTATCTACTAGTTGAAGGGTGATCTGGGGGGCGCAGCTAGGACTAGTGCCTTATGAGGCATGAACCTCTAATCAGGGTGTCACCCCACAGCAGTTCTTACTTAAGGGTTGGGTTGGTCAGCAGGATTCGAGAGACCTGTCTAGAGGTGTGTCAATGAGATCTGAATATCATACTATGCAGTCTAGAAATAGAACCTCTACTACACTTGAGAGACCTGTATGGTGGGAGAGAGGCCTATCAATACAGTCTGAATATCACCCAATGCAATATGGAGACAGAGCCCTTATTACATTTGAAAGATCTGTATAGTGGGAGGGAGGCCTATCAATGCAGTCTGGATATTGCACAATGCAATATGGAGGCCTATCAATGCAATCTGAATATCACGCAATGCAATATGGGGACAGAGCCCTTACTAGACTTGAGGGACCTGTATAGTGGGAGGGAGGCCTATCAATGCAGTCTGGATATCGCACAATGCAATATGCAGATAGAGCCCTTATTATATTTGAGAGACCTGTATAGTGGGAGAGAGGCCTATCAATGCAGTCTGAATATCACCCACTGCAATATGGAGAAAGAGCCCTTATTAAGTTTGAGAGACCTGTATAGTGGCAGAAAGGCCTATCGGGCAGAATATCACCCAATGCATTATGGAGACAGAGCCCTCATTAAATTTGTGGGGCCTGTATAGTGGGAGGGAGGCCTATCAATGTGATCTGAATATCACACAGTGGTATATGGAGACAGAGCCCTTATTAAATTTGAGACCTGTATAGTGAGAGAGAGGCCTATCTATGCAATCTGAGTATTGCACAGTTCAATATGGAGACAAATCCCCTACCAATTTTGAGAGTCCTGTATAGTGGGGGAGAGGGATATCAATGCAATCCGAATATCACACAATGCAATAAGGAGACAGAGCCCTTATTAAATTTGAGAGACCTGTATAGTGGCAGAGAGGCTTATCTATGCAATCTGAATATCACACACTGCAATATGGGACCAGAGCCCTTACTAGATTTGAAAGACCTCTACAGTGGCAGAGAGGCCTATCAATGCAATCTGAATATCACACAATGCAATATGGAGACAGAGCCCCTACCAACTTTGAGAGACTTGTATAGTGGGAGAGAGGTCCATCAATGCTGTCTAAATATCACACAATGCAGTTTGGACCCCTACTAGATTTGAGAGACCTGTATAGTGGGAGAGAGGCCTATCAATGCTGTCTAGATATCACACAATGCAGTTTGGACCCCTACCAGATTTGAGAGACCTGTATAGTGGGAGAGAGGTCCATCAATGCTGTCTAAATATCACACAATGCAGTTTGGACCCCTACTCGATTTGAGAGACCTGTATAGTGGGAGAGAGGCCTATCAATGCTGTCTAAATATCACACCGTGCAATTTGGACACAGACCCCTACTAGATTTGGGAGACCAGTATAGTGGGAGAGAGGCCTATCCATGCTGTATAAATATCACACAATGCAGTTTGGACCCCTACTAGATTTGAGAGACCTGTATAGTGGGAGAGAGGCCTATCGATGCTGTCTAAATATCACACAATGCAGTTTGGACACAGACCCCTGCCAACTTTGAGAGACCTGTATGACCTATATAGTGGGAGAGAGGACTATCAATGCTGTCTAAATCTTACACAATGCAGTTCGGACCCCTACTAGATTTGAGAGACCTGTATAGTGGGAGTGAGGCCTATCAATGCTGTCTAAATATCACACAATGCAGTTCGGACCCCTACTAGATTTGAGAGACCTGTATTGTGGGAGAGAGGCCTATCAATGCTGTCTAAATATCACACCATGCAGTTCGGACACCTACTAGATTTGAGAGACCTGTATAGTGGGAGAGAGGCCTATCAATGATGTCTAAGTATCACACAATGTAGTTTGGACCCCTACTAGATTTGAGAGACCTGTATAGTGGGAGAGAGGCCTATCAATGCTGTCTAAATATCACACAATGCAGTCTGGACCCCTACTAGATTTGAGAGACCTGTATGGTGGGATAGAGGCCTGACAATGCTGTCTAAATATCACACAATGCAGTCTGGACCCCTACTAGATTTGAGAGACCTGTCTAGTGGGAGAGAGGTCCACCAATGCAATTTGAATATCACACAATGCAGCCTGGAAATAGAGCCCCTACCAAAATTGAGAGACCTGTATAGTGGGAGAGAGGCCTATCAATGCAATCTGAATATCACACAATGCAGCCTGGAATTAGAGCCCATACCAAATTAGAGAGACCAGTATAATGGGAATGGCCAATCAATGCAATCTATATGTCACACAATGCAAATTGGCAACAGAAACCCCTGTTAAATTTGAGAGACCTATCAATGCAATCTAGATGTCATACAATGCAATTTGGAGATAGAACCTCTACTAGATTTGAGAGACCTGTATAGTGGGAGAGAGGCCCATCATTGCTGTCTAAATATCACACAATACAGTTTGGACACAGACCCCTGCCAACTTTGAGAGACTTGTATGACCTATATAGTGGGAGAGAGGTCTATCAATGCTGTCTAAATCTCACACAATACAGTTCGGACCCCTACTAGATTTGAGAGACCTGTATAGTGAGAGAGAGGCCTATCAATGCTGTCTAAATATCACACAATGCAGCTTGGGCCCCTACTAGATTTGAGAGACCTGTATAGTGGGAGAGAGGCCTGTCAATGCTGTCTAAATATCACACAATGCAGTTTGGACCCCTACTAGATTTGAGAGACCTGTATAGTGGGAGAGAGGCCTATCAATGCTGTCTAAATATCACACAATGCAGTTTGGACCCCTACTAGATTTGAGAGACCTGTATAGTGGGAGAGAGGCCTATCAATGTTGTCTAAATATCACACCGTGCAATTTGGACACAGACCCCTACTAGATTTGGGAGACCAGTATAGTGGGAGAGAGGCCTATCCATGCTGTATAAATATCACACAATGCAGTTTGGACCCCTACTAGATTTGAGAGACCTGTATAGTGGGAGAGAGGCCTATCGATGCTGTCTAAATATCACACAATGCAGTTTGGACACAGACCCCTGCCAACCTTGAGAGACCTGTATGACCTATATAGTGGGAGAGAGGTCTATCAATGCTGTCTAAATCTTACACAATGCAGTTCGGACCCCTACTAGATTTGAGAGACCTGTATAGTGGGAGTGAGGCCTATCAATGCTGTCTAAATATCACACAATGCAGTTCGGACCCCTACTAGATCTGAGAGACCTGTATAGTGGGAGAGAGGCCTATCAATGCTGTCTAAATATCACACAATGCAGTTCGGACCCCTACTAGATTTGAGAGACCTGTATAGTGGGAGAGAGGCCTATCAATGCTGTCTAAGTATCACACCATGCAGTTCGGACCCCTACTAGATTTGAGAGACCTGTATAGTGGGAGAGAGGCCTATCAATGCTGTCTAAGTATCACACAATGTAGTTTGGACCCCTACTAGATTTGAGAGACCTGTAGAGTGGGGGAGAGGCCTATCAATGCTGTCTAAATATCACACAATGCAGTCTGGACCCCTACTAGATTTGAGAGACCTGTATAGTGGGAGAGAGGCCTATCAATGCTGTCTAGATATCACACAATGCAGTTTGGACCCCTACCAGATTTGAGAGACCTGTATAGTGGGAGAGAGGTCCATCAATGCTGTCTAAATATCACACAATGCAGTATGGACCCCTACTCGATTTGAGAGACCTGTATAGTGGGAGAGAGGCCTATCAATGCTGTCTAAATATCACACCGTGCAATTTGGACACAGACCCCTACTAGATTTGGGAGACCAGTATAGTGGGAGAGAGGCCTATCCATGCTGTATAAATATCACACAATGCAGTTTGGACCCCTACTAGATTTGAGAGACCTGTATAGTGGGAGAGAGGCCTATCGATGCTGTCTAAATATCACACAATGCAGTTTGGACACAGACCCCTGCCAACTTTGAGAGACCTGTATGACCTATATAGTGGGAGAGAGGTCTATCAATGCTGTCTAAATCTTACACAATGCAGTTCGGACCCCTACTAGATTTGAGAGACCTGTATAGTGGGAGTGAGGCCTATCAATGCTGTCTAAATATCACACAATGCAGTTCGGACCCCTACTAGATTTGGGAGACCAGTATAGTGGGAGAGAGGCCTATCCATGCTGTATAAATATCACACAATGCAGTTTGGACCCCTACTAGATTTGAGAGACCTGTATAGTGGGAGAGAGGCCTATCGATGCTGTCTAAATATCACACAATGCAGTTTGGACACAGACCCCTGCCAACTTTGAGAGACCTGTATGACCTATATAGTGGGAGAGAGGTCTATCAATGCTGTCTAAATCTTACACAATGCAGTTCGGACCCCTAATAGATTTGAGAGACCTGTATAGTGGGAGTGAGGCCTATCAATGCTGTCTAAATATCACACAATGCAGTTCGGACCCCTACTAGATTTGAGAGACCTGTATTGTGGGAGAGAGGCCTATCAATGCTGTCTAAATATCACACAATGCAGTTCGGACCCCTACTAGATTTGAGAGACCTGTATAGTGGGAGAGAGGCCTATCAATGCTGTCTAAGTATCACACAATGCAGTTTGGACCCCTACTAGATTTGAGAGACCTGTATAGTGGGAGAGAGGCCTATCAATGCTGTCTAAGTATCACACAATGTAGTTTGGACCCCTACTAGATTTGAGAGACCTGTATAGTGGGAGAGAGGCCTATCAATGCTGTCTAAATATCACACAATGCAGTCTGGACCCCTACTAGATTTGAGAGACCTGTATAGTGGGATAGAGGCCTGCCAATGCTGTCTAAATATCACACAATGCAGTCTGGACCCCTACTAGATTTGAGAGACCTGTCTAGTGGGAGAGAGGTCCACCAATGCAATTTGAATATCACACAATGCAGCCTGGAAATAGAGCCCCTACCAAAATTGAGAGACCTGTATAGTGGGAGAGAGGCCTATCAATGCAATCTGAATATCACACAATGCAGCCTGGAATTAGAGCCCATACCGAATTAGAGAGACCAGTATAATGGGAGAGGCCAATCAATGCAATCTATATGTCACACAATGCAAATTGGCAACAGAAACCCCTGTTAAATTTGAGAGACCTATCAATGCAATCTAGATATCATACAATGCAATTTGGAGATAGAACCTCTACTAGATTTGAGAGACCTGTATAGTGGGAGAGAGGCCCATCATTGCTGTCTAAATATCAAACAATGCAGTTTGGACACAGACCCCTGCCAACTTTGAGAGACTTGTATGACCTATATAGTGGGAGAAAGGTCTATCAATGCTGTCTAAATCTCACACAATACAGTTCGGACCCCTACTAGATTTGAGAGACCTGTATAGTGAGAGAGAGGCCTATCAATGCTGTCTAAATATCACACAATGCAGCTTGGGCCCCTACTAGATTTGAGAGACCTGTATAGTGGGAGAGAGGCCTGTCAATGCTGTCTAAATATCACACAATGCAGTTTGGACCCCTACTAGATTTGAGAGACCTGTATAGTGGGAGAGAGGCCTATCAATGCTGTCTAAATATCACACAATGCAGTTTGGACCCCTACTAGATTTGAGAGACCTGTATAGTGGGAGAGAGGCCTATCAATGGTGTCTAAATATCACACAGTGCAATTTGGACACAGACCCCTACTAGAGTTGAGAGACCTGTATAGTGGGAGAGAGGCCTATCAATGCGGTCTAAATATCACACAATGCAGTTGGAACACAGACCCCTACTAGATTTGAGACCTGTATCAGTGCAGTTTAGATGTTACACAATACGATTTGGAAACTCCTGCTCTATTTGAGAGACCTGTGTGGAGGAGGGAGGTCTATGTCCAGTGGGTCAGGTTAGTACATTATTAACCAATGATTACATTTTTTAAGTTGAGGGTGAGAGATGTAGTAGGGAGTAATCACCTTGTTTAACCTAGATTTGCTAAGTGGCTAGGGTTATATGGTAGAGTTGTGGCTCTGCCCTAACCCAGGCCACTCCTACCTTACTGGTCCTTGTAGCTGAGGGTTGACGGCTGGCCACTGGCTTCCCCTGCTGACATTCCCTGGAGCCGCCTCTGTTGGAGCCACCCTTGGTTGCACGGGCAGAGGGTTGCCCTGGGAGGAGCGGTGATGAAAGCCGAGAGGACCAATGGGGAGGGCAGGGAAAGCAGGAACTGGGTGCCAGGTTGGACCGGGCTGCTGGGGACTCTCAGAGGGCCTTGGGGCCTGATAAGTTTAATGAAAAGCTCACCTAGGAAGGGCCAAGCGCTTGCTGCGCTCTGCTGCAAATGGAGCCGGTGATGCTTGCAGCGGGGCTAGGTTCCCCACAACATGGTCCAAAGGACCAATGGGAACGCGGATGGGCGGGTCGGGAGGTGGGAGGGCAGGGAAAGCAGGAACTGGGCGCGGGGTGGGAGCGGGCTGCTGGGGGCTTTCAGAGGGCCTTGGGGCCTGATAAGTTTAATGAAAAGCTCAGCTAGGAAGGGCCAAGCGTTCGCTGTGCTCCGCTGCAAATGGAGCCGGTGATGCTTGCAGCGGGGCTAGGTTCCCTACAACATGATCCAAAGGACCAATGGGAGCACGGATGGGCAGGTCGGCAGGCGGGAGGGCAGGGAAAACAGGAACTGGGCGCGTGGTGGGAGCGGGCCGCTGGGAGCTCTCAGAGGGCCTTGGGGCCTGATAAGTTTAATGAAAAGCTTACCTAGGAAGGGCCAAGCGTTCGCTGCGCTCTGCTGCAAATGGAGCCGGTGATGCTTGCAGCGGGGCTAGGTTCCCCACAACATGGTCCAAAGGACCAATGCGAACGCGGGTGGGTGGGTCGAGAGGTGGGAGGGTAGGGAAAGCAGGAAAGGGGCGCGGGGTGGGAGCGGGCTGCTGGGGGCTTTCAGAGGGCCTTGGGGCCTGATAAGTTTAATGAAAAGCTCACCTAGGAAGGGCCAAGCGTTCGCTGTGCTCCGCTGCAAATGGAGCCGGTGATGCTTGCAGCGGGGCTAGGTTCCCTACAACACGATCCAAAGGACCAATTGGAGCGCGGATGGGCAGGTCGGTAGGCGGGAGGGCAGGGAAAACAGGAACTGAGCGCGTGGTGGGAGCGGGCTGCTGGGGGCTCTCAGAGGGCTTGGGGCCTGATAAGTTTGATGAAAAGCTCACCTAGGAAGGGCCAAGCGTTCGCTGCGCTCTGCTGCAAATGGAGCCTTTGATGCTTGCAGCGGGGCTAGGTTCCACACAACATGGTCCAAAGGACCAATGGGAACGCGGATGGGCGGGTCGGGAGGTGGGAGGGCAGGGAAAGCAGGAACTGGGCGCGGGGTGGGAGCGGGCTGCTGGGGGCTTTCAGAGGGCCTTGGGGCCTGATAAGTTTAATGAAAAGCTCACCTAGGAAGGGCCAAGCGTTCGCTGTGCTCCGCTGCAAATGGAGCCGGTGATGCGTGCAGCGGGGCTAGGTTCCCTACAACACGATCCAAAGGACCAATGGGAGCGCGGATGGGCAGGTCGGTAGGCGGGAGGGCAGGGAAAACAGGAACTGGGCGCGTGGTGGGAGCAGGTTGCTGGGGGCTCTCAGAGGGCCTTGGGGCCTGATAAGTTTAATGAAAAGCTCACCTAGGAAGGGCCAAGCGTTCGCTGCGCTCTGCTGCAACATATGGAAAGGGAATAACTCGCATAAAGAAGCGATCCAACTGGAAAAAACCCTGAATAACCTAGATCACGTAGTGATAAACAAGGAACCTACTACATCCAAGGGCAACCAACTGGATTGGGTGATAACCCACAACTTGGTCACCCAGAATGTTATTACAGAACCCTGTATTTGGTCGGACCACTTTGCAGTCTGTTTTGAAGTTCTGTTCAAGAACCCATCTATAATGACTCGAATGAACCTGGGGCAAACATTCATATCGTGGGTTAAACTCCTGTATGCACACCCAGAGGCCACGGTAAGGGTGAACAGTAGGTCTTCTCGATCATTTCCCTTGGGTCGGGGCACGAGACAGGGGTGCCCTCTCTCCCCGCTGCTTTTTCTATTGGCCATAGAACCTCTCGCAATTGAGCTTAGGACCAACACTACTTGGACAGGGTTCGCCTGGCCGGGGGGGGGAGAGGACCGACTATCCCTCTACGCGGACGACCTCCTCATATACCTAAGTAACCCACGTACTTCCTGCCCGATCGTCTCCCGCATCCTCAGAGAATACCAGCGCTTCGCAGGCCTCAAAGTAAATGAAACCAAAACCATTTACTTCCCGATCCAGGGAGGGGAGTCTGCGATCCCTGAAACCTGCCCATATCATGTCTCCATTAGAGAACTCAAATACCTGGGCATAAGACTCGACCCGTCACTGGGGGGGTTCCTACAACTCAATCTACAACCAATAATTGACCGATTCATTAGGGACACCTCCCACTGGCAATCACTCCCATTATCACTACTGGGCAGAGCGGCACTATTCAAAATGCTGACCCTCCCCAGACTACTGTATGTACTTCAAAACGCCCCCCATATAATCCCCCGAGACACCTTCGCACTCATTGACAGACGCCTTCGCACACTGCTGTGGGGAGGGAAACAATCCAGGATCGCCCTGGAGACGCTGCAGCGATCAGTATGGGAGGGAGGCATCGGTCTACCATGCATTCGCACCTATTATCTTGCAGCCCAGATTGGGGTGGTAAATGACTGGATACATGCAGACCCCACACTCCCCCACATCCGTCTTGAAATGGAGAGCATGACCCCACTAACCCCACTACAGACCCTGTACGCCACCCACGACCAACCCCCGTTGTTACCCAAAATGACACGTCACATTTGCCGGGCCTGGCGAGATGCGCACAAACTGATAGGCTGGAAAGGTAAACCAACACTATCTCAACCCCTATGGCACAACGCACTCCTCCCAGAAATAGTAAAGATGGGCCCCTTCGGTCACTGGTGCGCGAAAGGGATACATACACTAGCACATGTGATACAAGAAGGCCACCTCCTTGACTTTGAGACCATGCAAGAGCGCTTCGACCTCGCACCTATGGACCGGTTTCGACATGCGCAAATGACCCACGCCATCCGCACCCAATTCCCTGACACGACGACCATACCCCCCTGTACTCCCATTGAGACTAACATCCTTCCGCAACGCATTGCCTCCAAGGTCACCTCCACGCTCTATCAAGCCCTTAACTCCTTCGGGGCGACGCAGCTGGACGGGCTCAAAGAAAAATGGGAAAGGGATACAGGTCACATGGAACCAGAGGACTGGGCAGAGGCATTAATGTCCCCTAGAGAAATAGGTATTGATTCTAAACTCAGGCTTATACAACTGAGGATCCTCCACCGCACATACTATTCACGCACTGCCATGGTCAGATGGGGTGGACTAGATGATGGGACATGCCTCAGATGCAAAACAGAACCGGCCACCTTTTACCATATGTTATGGGAATGCCGAGTCTTACAGGTCTTCTGGGAGAGCTGTACCAACACGATTTCTGCCACCCTGGCGACACCAATCCCCAGAGACCCCAAAATGATGCTGTTGGGAATCCGAGGTGAAGTGGATCTCTCAAAACATGATAGAATATTTCTGGCACTGGCACTTGGGGCAGTCAAAAGATTGATCGCGGCTAGCTGGGGCTCTGCCGACCCCCTATCGGTGAACCGATGGGGCAATGAGTTGGACAGATGCGCGGCCCTGGAGCGACGGATTTATAATGCACGAGGGTGCCCCCGCAAATTCCAGAAAATATGGGGTAAATGGCTGGACGCTAACTGAAATGTACCGAAAGAAATAGAAATGTACTATTGTTAACATTGGTCACCTACCATACCCAACGAATGTCTGATGGCTCTCGGCCCCACTGGGTTCCCTCGGCCTCTTTGAAAACTGCCTTACTATCATGATCTGTTGTATGCCTTTGACCCATCCCTGTTTTGTTGTTGTGTTATTAAAACGTAATAAACAGAATTATTAAAAAAAAAAAGAACCCATCTATAGCTGTATGTAACCCACATGTAAAGGTGTGTAGTCGTAATTTTAAAAAGATAGGTCCTGAGCAATTGAAACCCTGTCTGAAAAGGATCCAAGACAGTATCCAAGACAATGATTCATGCGAAAATATACTTCGGCAGTTCACCAATCACATTCGTGAAATAGTGGAACAGTACGCCCCGCTAAAACAACAATTAGTTACGAAAACCGATGACAAGCATAAATGGTTTCACGGAGAACGGAATAAACTTTTTATTTTTATTTTTTAAACAATTTTTATTATTATTAAACAAACAACAAACCAAACATTACAACTTTTTAGGACGTTCATAATCAAAGTCAAAACATCACATTATACAATGTTATTCTCCGTCCTCCCCCCTTCCACCCCACAAACTCGAGCCATCTCACCAGCGTCTTCTGCATGAGCATTTTCGGGAATCCCAGTATTTTTAGACTCATCTTTGTCTACTGTTTCATGATTGGCTTGGTGCGGGTTTGCCATTGAGGTCACCAGTTGCCTCCAGGCTATCAGAGGGCCCACTTCCTCCTCTCCTCCCCTGGTGACAGCTTCAAACCATACAGCGGTTTCTGCTTCAGCCCATCTAAAGAGGTCCGCCCAACACATCTCCACTCTGGGCCTATGGGCTGCTTTCCAGCACATTGCAATTCTGCGCTTAGCCAAGATATAGGCCAAGTCCTTCATCTTACTGACATGCTTTGAATTACGTAGCCTGGGGAAAATCCCAAGCAAACATGCCTAGGCCGACTCTATGTCAAGCCCCACCTCCCCACCAGCCATTTTCATCTTTATTTCTTCCCAGAATCTGTGCACCTCAGGGCAGGCCCAGAGCCTGTGCAGCAACACTGCCTCCTCCTCCCCACACCTGGGGCATTTCTGTGTAGCCACGCCCCCAAACCTGGCTATCCTTCTGGGAGTTAGATAACCTCTATGGGTGACGTACAGCTGGATCTGCTGGAGTCTCGCATTCTGGGACACCTTTTTATGGTACCTTTGGGCTCTGTCCCACTGTCCCACTGTCCCTCTGTCATGGGTTCTCCTACCTCCTCCTCCCAGTCATGTCTCAGTTGAAGCAGCTCCTTCCCTGCCTTCGCTCTCAGGAGCTCATAGATCCTGGATATTTCATGCCCACCCTCTGAAACATCATACATCGTTTCTAGGGTGGCATCAGGTTCTTCTGTTAGCACCGTCTCAGGCCACCTCTCCCTCACCCGTTTCATGAGCCTGGTGTAAGTGATGTATTGGCCTCTACGCACCCCTGTCTCCTCCTGCAGCCTTTGGAATCCCAATGCCTCCCTATCCTGCCATATATATCTGAGGGTGGCTAAGCCCACCGGTTCCCAGTATCTGCGGACCACTTCAAACAATTGGGAGTAGTCCCCGCATAGCACGCGCCTAATCGTGAGAACCCTGCACTCGAACAGCGAGCACCCATTGCTCGACACAGCTCAGTGAGACTGGAAGTAGATGCTCATCTGGGGTGGTAACGGGGGAGGGACGAGGGAAATGTCGAACTCATACGCCGCGCTTGGGACAGCAAGTAAATGTTGATGTATGTGTTCACCTGTGTGCTGATTTATAAATAAACTAATTTAAAAAAACAAAAAAGAGGAGAATTGGCATCATTCCCTGGCAAAGCAATCATAAGTTCTTTGTGAGATGCCCGGAAAATGTCATATCAGTCGGCTGGGAACCGGCCCTATGCCAGGATGGAGATTTGGTTGTGGTGATGTGAACTGTAGTGGGTAGAATGTGCAGTCCGACAACTGCGCTGAGACTGCTAGCTCCGGCCTTTCGCAAAGGTGCATCAGCGGGCTTGAGAAGCATATCAAGTGGTGGTGGCTGAACGACCCGTACGGAAGGGCTGGTCGAGTCCATTACCAACTGCAGAGCAACGAGCCATACTGGGCACAGAAACCAGAAGCCCAGCGAGAAAAATAAACTATTGATTGTCACAAGATCCCAGGCAGAATGAGTGTAGCCTCCCGTCACCAAGAGCAGGTAACCGGATTTGTTAAAGGTCTGGGAGGGAGCTGAGGAAAACAGGCAACAACAAACAGGTTTGAAGAAAGGTTAACTAGCAGGGAGGTAACTGATAAAGTTTCGCTAATGTATTCAGGGATTGGGACAATTAACACCTGATACCCTTTTCAAACTTCTGATTTTCATATCAATTTTTGTCTGAACCGCAGGGGTCTCTTTTCCCCCGAAGCCTGTAATTGTAAAATGTCATCCATTAAACCTTGAAGGATTCCCATGTATCAAGGAGGCCTCTGCCCCAGTATCAGTTAAGGCGAGGTATCTTTCCTGATTGCCAAAATAATTTCAACTTTACATGAGGCCGTCTGTCTACCTTAATGTGGGCAGTTATTACCGAAGTTTGACCACCACCCTATTCGTACTTTGAGTGCGTGTGTTTAGACTCCATTTCCACCATCGCACTCACATTTTCCTCAAACCGCATAAATCGGCTGGTGTGGCGGAGACATACCCAGGGACTCATCGTCCCCCTCCTCAGGAGGGGGGTGCAGAAGGAACTTCACCCCTCTTGGGCTTATGTACCTCCTGTTGCTTCACTTGTTTATAAAGCTCTTTCCCATCTAGTCCTCACTTTTTATACAATTGATACATTTCCCGTGTCTCAATCCCATCAAAGTCTTCCCGCGGCACTCCATCTTTTAGCAGTGCCAAAAACATATCCTTTCTGGCTATGCGAGAATCTCGGCTGTCAAACATCTTCCCGGGGGTGCGTCTTTCACTCCGTCCCTCCCTTTCTCACTCTCAGGGTCGTTCCTCTGCTTTTTCCCATTCTCTTAGATCTGCCAATTGCCTGATAACATCTGCCACCTCATCTGGGTCATCATGACATTCTAATATGCCAGTGGGGCTGTTCGAATGATGGTATTTCTGGCTGAAACAGATAATGCTACAATTATGCACCAACATTATAGTACTTTACAGACCACCAGCACTTGTGTCAGATTTCTTTAATGAGTTAACTTCCCAATTGAATAATTTAAGGTCTTCAAATACGGCAACATTACTAGTGTTCATGTTAATGTTAAAGGATATTTGTACCGCACACTTTCACCACCGGAGTGGTCCCCTGGTGCTCTGGCGGCTCTGAAAAAAGGAAGGGAGGGGGGGTTAGTGGGAGGAAGTTGGAAAAATGCAAGAGAGCAGTGATGTGCTGTTTGCGGCCTCAGCCTGGTGGGTTCGTTGGCTGGGCCTGGGGTGTTTGCGGCCGGTAGTCGTTGTGTACTGTTGTGCAAGTCTATGTGTGTTTTTTATTTTGTTGTTGCAATGTAGTGAAGTTAGTGCAGTTTGTTGTGCTGTAGGTTTGTGGTTGTGTTTGGTTTGGTGTTTTGAGAGGAGTATGCAGAGGGTGGAATTGTTAGTGCAATTGGTTAGTTGACATCTTTATCCTGAATTGAGGCGCCGGGCCCCTGCAATCTCCCCAGGAGGGTTTGAGGAGGGGTTTGAGGAGCACCCTTCGCCTCTGTCCCGACCTGGGTCCGTCCGGCCCTCAAGGTCCCCCTCACATCTGCCCCCTCCACACCCAGCGTCCCCCACGGCCCTACTCGTCCTCCCCTCCCACTCATACGGCTAGTATACCTGCCAATGTCCACAGCGCAGCTGGTGTGGTGACTGCCAATATCCTAACAATTCCACAACACTGTGGTCCCTGGTGGCAACTAAGGGACGATGCAGGTATTGGTGGGATTAGGGTGGGGGTTGTTGACTCCGTCTCCATGTGTGTCACCTGTGTTCCACTCTACCCATTGTCCTTCATCCAGGTGCAATGGGAGCTTCTCCACATAGGGAGTTGTTCACAGTCGGTTCTGGGAGTTGTTTGTGTCCCCTCCAGTTTAGTCATCCCTTTTTTTCTCTTTCAGTTTTCAGTTTGAGTCTGTGGTGTTGAAGAGCCAGGTGTTTAGTAATCTCCTACATTTTAGGTGATTCCTGGTGTTTCTAATTTCTTTTGGGATGTTGTTCCATGTTTTTGCAGCTAAGTGGTAGAAGGAGGTGCCTCCAAGTTTTTTCTTATGTTTATGTTTATTAAATGTATATAGCGCTTTAAGCTAAAGCGCTTTACAATATAACACCAGGTACAAAAGTGAGAGAAGCATATTTACAAACATGAACAGGTCATTAGAACAATAAGTAGAACTATTTACAAAGGGGGGGGAGAGGGTGGAGGGAGGGTAGAGGAGGAGGTAGGTGAAGGGAGTTACGGTGTAGAATTTGAGGTAGGGGGAGGGGAAGGGTGAGAGGAAGGGAAGAGGGAGTGATCTGGTGTCCTCATTGCCCTTAAGTAGTATTTGTTACCAATTTAAGGTCAGAGGGGAAGGAGAGAGGATGGGGGAGGGAGAGGTGAGGGGAAGGGAGGTGAGTGATATGTTGTCCTCATTGCCCTTAAGTAGTATTTGTTACAAATTTAAGGTCAGAGGGGAGGGAGAGAGGATGGGGGGAAACGAGGGGGAGCAAGGGAAGGAGGGGAGGGGTAGGGAAAGGAAGTCAGGGGGGAGTGAAGAAGATGGGCTATCAGGGAGTGGCGCAAGGATGAGTAGGTAGGGGTGGAGCGGACGGAGAGCGGGAGGGAGTTTCAGTGTAGGGGGGCAAAGAGTTGGAAGGAGTGGAAGCGTGAGGAGGCACATGGGGCTGGGGGTACAGTGAGGAGGTAGAGGTTTGCTGAGATGAAAGAGCGGGAGGGGGAGTAAAATGAGAGGAGGGCTTGTAGATTGTTATTTTCTTTTGATGGAATTCTGCTCCTTGTCCATTGATTGCCCGGTGCGTTATGCACATTGTTTTAAAGGTGATGCAATGTGTTAGTGGGAGCTAGTGTAGTGTTTTTAGGGCCGGAGTGATGTGCTCCCTTCTTGATAGTTTGAGGAGTAGTCTGGCTGCTGTAATTTGGATCCTGTGTAGTTTCTTCAGGAGGTATTCTGGTATGCCGAGGTAGAGGCTGTTTGCATAGTCTATTCTTGACAGGATGAGGGCGACGATAGTGAGTGTTTTGTGCGTGAAGGAGAGAAAAGGTAGGATTCTTCTTGTCATGTGGAGGAGGAAAAAGCATTTATTGACTGTTACATTTACTTGTGGTTCTAGGGTTAGGGTGTTGTCCATCAGGACTCCCAGATTTTTTACTACCTTAGATGGTGATGGCGCGGTTCCCATTAAAGTTGACCACTGGATGGCGGTTTCGTTCTCGTGGTCTTTGGATATGATCATGATTTCTGTCTTTCCTGGGTTGATTTTTAGGTTGTTGGCAGTCATCCAGCTGAAGACTTCTTTTAGACACTCGATTAGGCTTGAGTGATCGGCTTGGGTGTCTTTGATTTTGTAGATGATTTGAGTATCATCTGCGTAGTTGTAGCATGTAATGTTGTACTTTTTGAAGATTCTGATAACCGGAGTCTTGTAGATGTTGAAGTACAGTGGTGATAGTGAGGATCCTTGTGGTACTCCACAGTCGTTAACTCTTGGAGTGGACTTGAAGGGTTTAATCCATACGTCTTCTGTTCTGTCTTCTAGCAATGATTTAGCCCAGAGTAGTCCTGTGTCTGTTATGCCTGTGTCTTCTAGTCTTTTGGTTAGGATGTCGTGACTAAATGTGTCGAAGGCTGCAGAGAGGTCGAGTAGAATGAGTGCTGAGGTTGTGTTTGAGTCTGCGTTGGTTTTAAGGTTGTCCCAGATGGATAGTAGTGCTATTTCCGTCTTGCGGGTCTGAAACCGACATGAGCTTGGTCTAGCAGGTGGTGTTTTTCTACGTATTCTTGGGTTAGTTTATATACGTAGGTTTCCAGGAGTTTAGCCGGGTAGGGAATGTTTGAAATCGGCCTGTAGTTGGAGAGGCCTTCTACATCGCCACTTGTGTTTTTCAGAAGTGGTTTAATATAGGCTGATTTGAAGGTCCTCGGTACAGTTCCTTTTGCTAGTGATAGGTTCAGAAGGTTTCTGTAGTATTCTGCTGGCGTTCCTTGTGCGAGGATTGATTTGTAGATGTCCGGGGGATAGGGATCCATGGGTGATCCAGCTTTCTTGCTGTGTTTTACCAGCATTGCGAATGCCTCTGCTGATATTTCAGGAAAGATTTTGAGTTTGTGCTGAGGTTCTGTGATAGGTTTGTTTGGTAGTATGTTGTGGTCGGTTGGTATGTTTTGTATGGTTTGTCGGATGTCATTGATTTGTTTCTTGAAGTGGTCTGGCAAGTCGTTGCAAAGTTTCTCAGAGGGGGTTTGGGTGTTGTCACAGACTGGTGGGTTTCTCATCTCTTTAATGATCTCAAACATTGCTTTTTGTGTGTTGCTGGCATTGGTGATTCTGTCATCATAATGCCTTCTCTTCGCCTTTTGAATTTCCTTCTTGTATGTGCGGATTTGTCTCTGGAACAGTGTTTTCTGTCTGCATTGTATTCTTTCCTCCATTCTAGTTCCATCTTTTTGTTTTCCTTTTTCATGGTGCTTAATAGTGGGGTGAACCATTTTGCCATTGCTCTTTTTTCTGATGGGGTGAATGGTTTTTCTGGGGCATCTTGTCAATTGTGTCTGCAATCCATTTGTGTAGTAGCTCCACTTTCCCGTCTAGGTCAGCTAGCTCTTGTTCTATAATTGAGGGTTTGGTTAACTCTAGTTGTTCTAATAGGTTGCTTTCTTTGACGTGTTTCCAGTTTGTGGTGGTCGTAAGTTTAGGAGGTTGGATGCAGACTTCAGTAGGCAGAGTGATCTCGAATGGGATGATGAGGTGGTCGCTCCACAGTATTTGTATCGGCAGTGCCGTGGTGACGAGTTTTTCCTTGGCGAAAATTGCATCGAGAGTGTGTCCTGCCGAGTGTGTTGCCCCTTTGAATAGTTGTTGTAGTTTCATGGTATTAAGTTGTTCAATCAGTGAGTTTTTGGGAGTTGGCGTGAATGTCTTCAAACCAGATGTCGAAGTCCCCTAGGATAATTAGGTGTTCGTGGTTGATGGCTAAGTTGGTGATGGCTTCTATGAAGTTGTCGACGAAGGTTGCATCATATTTCAGTGGTCTGTACACCAGGATGAATGTCACGTTGGTTTTTCGGCTTGCGGTTAGGTGTATTAACATGGTTTCGCAGTTGAGGATGTTGAGCGGTTTGTCTGTTTTTATTTTCAGGTGTCTTTGGAATGCTATTGCGATGCCTCCTCCTTTTTTGTTTTTCCTGTTTATTTGAAGGCATTTGAAGTTGGTTGGGAGGCAGCTTTGAAGTGTGATTTTGTAGTTGTCGTCCATGCATGTTTCTGTGATGAACAGGATGTCAATGCTGTTGTCTTCGAGTAGGTTGAAGATCTCTGTTGAGTGTTTTGACATCGATCATGCGTTTATAAGATTAAAGTGGAGTTTGGAGGTGTTGTTTGGTTTGGGCTTTCTTGTTGGGGTCATCTTCTGATTGGTGTTGGGGTTTCGTTCCTGGTCAGTATCTTGTTGAGATGTAGGTTTTGGGATGTCAGCATCTTCGAAGAGTTCTTCTAGGTTCTGTCTTGGGGTTTTGTTTTCATCGTGGTCGTCTTCCATGAGTTGTGGTTGTCGATTGGAAGTTCTTCTTGCTTTGGTGATGTAAGGTGTTATCGCATTGGTTGTGTGTTTGTAGTTTCTTGTGTTGTTCATCCTTCTTCTGCGCATTTGCGTTGGTTTGGTTTGCTCAGGTGACCAGTTATCAGTGAGATAAGGAGTTAAGTAGAGGGATTTGTCTCTTCTCTTATTGTTGGTTCGATTCTTGTTCCTGACGGCGAGTGTGCGTTCTGTAGTTGTGGTTCTTAGTTGCTGTTCCGGTGTTTGTTCTTTCTTCTCTTTTTCTTTCCCTTGGAATAGGTCGTTTGCGTGGCATTATAAGAGGTTGTTTAGTCTTTATTTGTTTGCTGATGTCTGTTTGGTTCTGTTTTGGTCTGTTTGTCTTGTGGTGTAGTAATCGCTGTGGAGGCTGTCCGCTAACAGTTAGGGCTCTGTCTGTCGGTGGTATTTCCGGCTGATGTTGCTGAATCGTTCAGTCGCTGTCTTGAGAGGGTAAGGGAGGTGGTTAGGGGTTATTTAGTGGGTGTTATCGGTGGCTCTATTTAGTGTTCGTCTCCCTATATGTGGTTAACTGCAGTGAACATGCAGTGGGGGTTAAAGGAGGATTATCTACTAGTTGAAGGGTGATCTGGGGGGCGCAGCTAGGACTAGTGCCTTATGAGGCATGAACCTCTAATCAGGGTGTCACCCCACAGCAGTTCTTACTTAAGGGTTGGGTTGGTCAGCAGGATTCGAGAGACCTGTCTAGAGGTGTGTCAATGAGATCTGAATATCGTACTATGCAGTCTAGAAATAGAACCTCTACTACACTTGAGAGACCTGTATGGTGGGAGAGAGGCCTATCAATACAGTCTGAATATCACCCAATGCAATATGGAGACAGAGCCCTTATTACATTTGAAAGATCTGTATAGTGGGAGGGAGGCCTATCAATGCAGTTTGGATATTGCACAATGCAATATGGAGGCCTATCAATGCAATCTGAATATCACGCAATGCAATATGGGGACAGAGCCCTTACTAGACTTGAGGGACCTGTATAGTGGGAGGGAGGCCTATCAATGCAGTCTGGATATCGCACAATGCAATATGCAGATAGAGCCCTTATTATATTTGAGAGACCTGTATAGTGGGAGAGAGGCCTATCAATGCAGTCTGAATATCACCCACTGCAATATGGAGAAAGAGCCCTTATTAAGTTTGAGAGACCTGTATAGTGGCAGAAAGGCCTATCGGGCAGAATATCACCCAATGCATTATGGAGACAGAGCCCTTATTAAATTTGTGGGGCCTGTATAGTGGGAGGGAGGCCTATCAATGTGATCTGAATATCACACAGTGGTATATGGAGACAGAGCCCTTATTAAATTTGAGACCTGTATAGTGAGAGAGAGGCCTATCTATGCAATCTGAATATTGCACAGTTCAATATGGAGACAAATCCCCTACCAATTTTGAGAGACCTGTATAGTGGGGGAGAGGGATATCAATGCAATCCGAATATCACACAATGCAATAAGGAGACAGAGCCCTTATTAAATTTGAGAGACCTGTATAGTGGCAGAGAGGCTTATCTATGCAATCTGAATATCACACACTGCAATATGGGACCAGAGCCCTTACTAGATTTGAAAGACCTCTACAGTGGCAGAGAGGCCTATCAATGCAATCTGAATATCACACAATGCAATATGGAGACAGAGCCCCTACCAACTTTGAGAGACTTGTATAGTAGGAGAGAGGTCCATCAATGCTGTCTAAATATCACACAATGCAGTTTGGACCCCTACTAGATTTGAGAGACATGTATAGTGGGAGAGAGGCCTATCAATGCTGTCTAGATATCACACAATGCAGTTTGGACCCCTACCAGATTTGAGAGACCTGTATAGTGGGAGAGAGGTCCATCAATGCTGTCTAAATATCACACAATGCAGTTTGGACCCCTACTCGATTTGAGAGACCTGTATAGTGGGAGAGAGGCCTATCAATGCTGTCTAAATATCACACCGTGCAATTTGGACACAGACCCCTACTAGATTTGGGAGACCAGTATAGTGGGAGAGAGGCCTATCCATGCTGTATAAATATCACACAATGCAGTTTAGACCCCTACTAGATTTGAGAGACCTGTATAGTGGGAGAGAGGCCTATCGATGCTGTCTAAATATCACACAATGCAGTTTGGACACAGACCCCTGCCAACTTTGAGAGACCTGTATGACCTATATAGTGGGAGAGAGGACTATCAATGCTGTCTAAATCTTACACAATGCAGTTCGGACCCCTACTAGATTTGAGAGACCTGTGTAGTGGGAGTGAGGCCTATCAATGCTGTCTAAATATCACACAATGCAGTTCGGACCCCTACTAGATTTGAGAGACCTGTATTGTGGGAGAGAGGCCTATCAGTGCTGTCTAAATATCACACAATGCAGTTCGGACCCCTACTAGATTTGAGAGACCTGTATAGTGGGAGAGAGGCCTATCAATGCTGTCTAAGTATCACACCATGCAGTTCGGACACCTACTAGATTTGAGAGACCTGTATAGTGGGAGAGAGGCCTATCAATGATGTCTAAGTATCACACAATGTAGTTTGGACCCCTACTAGATTTGAGAGACCTGTATAGTGGGAGAGAGGCCTATCAATGCTGTCTAAATATCACACAATGCAGTCTGGACCCCTACTAGATTTGAGAGACCTGTATAGTGGGATAGAGGCCTGCCAATGCTGTCTAAATATCACACAATGCAGTCTGGACCCCTACTAGATTTGAGAGACCTGTCTAGTGGGAGAGAGGTCCACCAATGCAATTTGAATATCACACAATGCAGCCTGGAAATAGAGCCCCTACCAAAATTGAGAGACCTGTATAGTGGGAGAGAGGCCTATCAAGGCAATCTGAATATCACACAATGCAGCCTGGAATTAGAGCCCATACCAAATTAGAGAGACCAGTATAATGGGAATGGCCAATCAATGCAATCTATATGTCACACAATGCAAATTGGCAACAGAAACCCCTGTTAAATTTGAGAGACCTATCAATGCAATCTAGATGTCATACAATGCAATTTGGAGATAGAACCTCTACTAGATTTGAGAGACCTGTATAGTGGGAGAGAGGCCCATCATTGCTGTCTAAATATCACACAATACAGTTTGGACACAGACCCCTGCCAACTTTGAGAGACTTGTATGACCTATATAGTGGGAGAGAGGTCTATCAATGCTGTCTAAATCTCACACAATACAGTTCGGACCCCTACTAGATTTGAGAGACCTGTATGATATGATATGATATGATATGGTATTTGTAACGCGCCTATACACAAGTGTTTCAAGGCGCGACGAGGCAGGGAGGGAGGGAAACAAGGGGAAGACGGACAAGCGATCCTACTAGGCCAGGTGTCATTCAGATCGCGCAAGTGCAGAGGTAAGGGGAAAAAGGAGAAAGTGCAGGGGGAGGAGGTGGGGGGAGAAGTGCAGTACAAGGTAAGTGGCGTAATGAAATAATAAATGATAAATAATAAATAAAAAGGGCCAGCTGGTGGCAAGTGCGAGGTAAGTGCAGAGCAAGTGCTGGGCAGGGGGCTGTAGGGATACAGTGACAGTCCCACAGTGCAGGGGGAGCCAGGGGGTCAGTGCAAGTGGAGAGTGGCTGGGCCCTGGACCGAGGTCGCTGAGAGTGGCCCAGATGCAGGTTAAGTGCAGAATTCAGTGGGGAGTTAAGCAGGTTTAGCAGGGGAGAGGGAGAGAGAAGGCAGAAGCGAAGAGGAAGGTTTTGAGGTGCTTCCGGAACCGGAGATGGTTCTCCTCAAGTTTCAGGGAGGCAGGCAGGCTGTTCCAGAGGGAGGCCCCTGCTGCGGAGAGAGATCTACCCCCAGCACGTTGCTTCGAGAAGCGGCTGACCATGAGGGAGTTAGAGATGGATGAGCGAAGGGTTCGTGAAGGGAGATATTTAGGAAGAGAGAGTTGAAGGTATTTAGGCCCCAAGCCCCAGAAGGCCTTGTGGACAATGCAGAGGGTTTTGAACTTAATCCTCGCAGCCACTGGGAGCCAGTGAAGAGATTTCAGTCCTGGAGAGATACGGTCCCTGGGCTTGAGGCCAAGGACAAGTCTCGCAGTTCTGTTCTGGATAAGTTGCAGAGGGCGGAGAGTGGAGGCAGGGAGATTAAGATAGAGGCTGTTACAGTAGTCCAGCCTTGAGAGAACCAGGGCTCGGGAGACAGTGAGCTTCTGGGGGAAGGAGAGGAAGGGAAGAATACCTCTGAGGAGGTGCAGCTGGTAGTGTGATTTCTTAGAGACATCAGATATATGAGGAGAGAAGGAGAGTGTGGAGTCGAAGATGACCCCGAGGTTTTTAGCCTTGCATGTAGGGGCAGGAAGGGGGCCAAGGGAGGCCGGCCAGAGAGCTGCAGGGAAGGAGGGAGTGGGTGCGCCGATGAGTAGAATCTCAGTCTTACTGGCGTTAAGGCAGAGGTCATTGGCGGCACACCATTCCTGGATAGCAGACAGACAGTCGGAGATGAGGGAAGGAGAGGAGGAGGCCGAGGGTAGCCTGAAAATGAGCTGGGTATCGTCCGCATAGCACTGGAAGTGGGGGCAGAGGGCGGCGATGCGGTGGGCAAGGAGTGCCAGATACTGGTTGAAAAGCCAGGGAGAGAGGTTGGATCCCTGGGGGACACCACAGGTGGAGAAAAAGATGTCAGAGAGGAAGGAGCCCATTTGGACCTGGGAGGGTCGACCAGAGAGGAAAGAGGTCAGCCATGCCAGAGCCTGACCAGTGATACCCAGGTTATCACGGAGACGGTTGAGCAGGATGGCATGGTTGACAGTGTCAAAGGCAGAGGAGAGATCGAGCAGAATGAGAACACAGGGAGTGTTGGAATCGAGGTTCAGGAGCAGGTCCTCACGGATGTTCAGGAGAGCAGTTTCCGTGCTTCTGGCCGCTCTGAAGCCGGATTGATGGTCATGAAGATTACCAACAGATTCAGCATGGAGGTTAAGCTGGGAGATGGCCAGTTTCTCCAGGAGCTTGCCCAGGAAGGGAGTAATGGAGATTGGGCGATAGTTGGCCGGGCAGGAGGGGTCGGAAGAGGGTTTCTTGAGGAGGGGGTGCACAAGGGAGTGCTTGAGGGGGGATGGGAAGACTCCAGAGGCGAATGAGTGGTTGCAAAAGTCAGCCAGGGCAGGAGCCAGGGAGACGATGTGGTCCTTGATGGTTTTGGAGGAACAGGGGTGAACCTGTTTAGACGAGGCTTTCATAGATCGGACTTGTCTGGAAACCTCGTCAGCAGAAAAAGGTGGAAATGAAGAGAAGGAGGGCGGAGGGGCGGCTACAAGAGAGCAAGAGGAAGAGCCAGGAAGAGAGGGAGGGAGGAGAGGGGAGGAGAGTGAGGACAGGATGTCCTGAGTTTTTGAGATGAAGTGCGAGGCCAGTGCAGTGCAGAGGGCCTGTGAGGGGACAGGAGAGGTAGAGACTGCAGCAGGGTTGGCCAGCTCCTTGCAGATTTTAAAGAGTTCGGCCGAGTTGTTTGATGCCTCAGAGATGCGGGCTTGGATAAGGGCTCTCTTCTTAGTGAGAACGGAGAGCCGATATTGCCTTTGGAGCAGGCGGCAGGCCAGTTTGTCAGAGGATGAACATGAAGCACGCCATTTCCTCTCTGCCACCCTGCACTTGCGTTTTAGGGTGACGAGATCCGAGTCGTACCAGGAATTACATTTGGCTTTGGGCTTCAGGCGGATTCTCATGACGGGGGCAAGGATGTCGAGAGTATCAGATATAGAGGAATAGAGCATGGAGAGGGCTGTGTCGGGGTGGGAGTCAGCCGAGGGGGGAGGAGGGGGCGAGAAGGTGGCAGCGAAAGCCTCAACTGACACCCGCTTCATGGGTCGGATGACCGAGAAGGTGGGTGGCAGTGAAGAGGGTGGCTTTGCCTGTGGGGTAGGGAGGGAGAGGTGGGAGGATAGAAGAAAGTGATCACTCCAGGAGAGAGGAGTGGAGAGAGGGAGGGAGAGGGGAAGGTCAGAAGAGATCAGAGCATCAAGAGTGTGCCCTGCAGAGTGAGTAGGACCAGAAGGGAGAATAGAGAGTGAGAGAGAGTTGCAGAGTTCGCGAAAGAGACCAGTGGGGGGACAGGAGGCATCAAGGTGGATGTTGAAGTCGCCGAGAAAGAGGAGTTGGGTGGTTGAGGACAGGAGTGATGAGGAGAGATCAGCCCACTCAGAGAGGAAGGAGGAAATTTGACCAGGTGGCCGATAGATAGTAGCCACGGTAAGGGAATGGCTAGGAGAGAGAGAAAGTCGGCAGACAAGACATTCAAAAGAGGAGTAGGTCTGCGTAGGAGTGACAGTGGCAGGAATCCACTCAGGGAAGATAAGGGCAACACCACCCCCTGAACGGTTGGGCCTGGGCACGGAGAGGATCTTGTAGCCGTCAGGTAGGAGTGTGTCGAAGCTGGTGGCAGAGCTGGCAGTGAACCAAGTCTCAGTGAGACCGAGGATGTCGAGGTCCAGTTCCTCAAGAAGGCGACAGATATCAGAGGAGTGCTTGATGGCAGAGCGGGAGTTTAGAGTGGCAATGTGGAGAAGGTTGCCACCCTTGAAAAACTTCCGGGGAGGGGTACAGATCAGAGGTACACCCTGCGGAGGTGTTAGAGAAGGAGTTGAAGAGGGAGCAAGGGAGGGGGCAGGGAGGGAGGGGGGAGGCAAGGTAGCTGAGGATAGAGGAGGGGGGACAGCGGGAGCGGAGAGGAAGTTGATGAGGCATGGGAAGCGTCTATCAAAGAGGTGAAGGTTGGCCTGAGGGCCTTGGACCAAGACGGTCCCGTTAGCATAGACATTAATGATGGCTTTAGAGGAGTGGAAAGGGGCCAAGAGGACATCCCAACGGGTGCCACCATTAATGGGAGAGGTGGAGAAAGGAGAGAGCACAGCGACCATGTGAAGGGTCCATAGGTCAGGTGAAGGCACGAAGAAGAGAATGTCAGTGAGAGTTTCCTTGGAGCAGGCGCTCGTGTAGGTGTCAGCGATAGGGAGGCCTGGGTTGGAGACCAGGATGTCCTTTTTAAACTTTTTCCTACCGGATTTAGTGAGGAGAGCAGGATAGTCAATGGAGAAGCAGTTAGAGTAGATAGGCGAGATGGAGAGCACCATGGAATAGGAGGGGAGGCGAACGACACGAGTATGCAGACAGGAAGTGAGTGGAGGGCACTAGTTTAACACAGTGAAGAGCAAACAGTAATGCGTAGTGGGTCAGGGCCACCTAAGTTTGAGATTCCAGCGAGAGGAGAGAAACACCCTAGTTTAACACAGTGAAGAGCAAACAGTAATGCGTAGTGGGTCAGGGCCACCTAAGTTTGAGATTCCTGCGAGAGGAGAGAAACACCCTAGTTTAACACAGTGAAGAGCAAACAGTAATGCGTAGTGGGTCAGGGCCACCTAAGTTTGAGATTCCTGCGAGAGGAGAGAAACACCCTAGTTTAACACAGCGAAGAGCAAACAGTAATGCGTAGTGGGTCAGGGCCACCTAAGTTTGAGATTCCTGCGAGAGGAGAGAAACACCCTAGTTTAACACAGTGAAGAGCAAACAGTAATGCGTAGGGGGTCAGGGCCACCTAAGTTTGAGATTCCTGCGAGAGGAGAGAAACACCCTAGTTTAAAGTGTATAGTGAGAGAGAGGCCTATCAATGCTGTCTAAATATCACACAATGCAGCCTGGGCCCCTACTAGATTTGAGAGACCTGTATAGTGGGAGAGAGGCCTGTCAATGCTGTCTAAATATCACACAATGCAGTTTGGACCCCTACTAGATTTGAGAGACCTGTATAGTGGGAGAGAGGCCTATCAATGCTGTCTAAATATCACACAATGCAGTTTGGACCCCTACTAGATTTGAGAGACCTGTATAGTGGGAGAGAGGCCTATCAATGTTGTCTAAATATCACACCGTGCAATTTGGACACAGACCCCTACTAGATTTGGGAGACCAGTATAGTGGGAGAGAGGCCTATCCATGCTGTATAAATATCACACAATGCAGTTTGGACCCCTACTAGATTTGAGAGACCTGTATAGTGGAAGAGAGGCCTATCGATGCTGTCTAAATATCACACAATGCAGTTTGGACACAGACCCCTGCCAACCTTGAGAGACCTGTATGACCTATATAGTGGGAGAGAGGTCTATCAATGCTGTCTAAATCTTACACAATGCAGTTCGGACCCCTACTAGATTTGAGAGACCTGTATAGTGGGAGTGAGGCCTATCAATGCTGTCTAAATATCACACAATGCAGTTCGGACCCCTACTAGATTTGAGAGACCTGTATAGTGGGAGAGAGGCCTATCAATGCTGTCTAAATATCACACAATGCAGTTCGGACCCCTACTAGATTTGAGAGACCTGTATAGTGGGAGAGAGGCCTATCAATGCTGTCTAAGTATCACACCATGCAGTTCGGACCCCTACTAGATTTGAGAGACCTGTATAGTGGGAGAGAGGCCTATCAATGCTGTCTAAGTATCTCACATTGTAGTTTGGACCCCTACTAGATTTGAGAGACCTGTAGAGTGGGAGAGAGGCCTATCAATGCTGTCTAAATATCACACAATGCAGTCTGGACCCCTACTAGATTTGAGAGACCTGTATAGTGGGAGAGAGGCCTATCAATGCTGTCTAGATATCACACAATGCAGTTTGGACCCCTACCAGATTTGAGAGACCTGTATAGTGGGAGAGAGGTCCATCAATGCTGTCTAAATATCACACAATGCAGTTTGGACCCCTACTCGATTTGAGAGACCTGTATAGTGGGAGAGAGGCCTATCAATGCTGTCTAAATATCACACCGTGCAATTTGGACACAGACCCCTACTAGATTTGGGAGACCAGTATAGTGGGAGAGAGGCCTATCCATGCTGTATAAATATCACACAATGCAGTTTGGACCCCTACTAGATTTGAGAGACCTGTATAGTGGGAGAGAGGCCTATCGATGCTGTCTAAATATCACACAATGCAGTTTGGACACAGACCCCTGCCAACTTTGAGAGACCTGTATGACCTATATAGTGGGAGAGAGGTCTATCAATGCTGTCTAAATCTTACACAATGCAGTTCGGACCCCTACTAGATTTGAGAGACCTGTATAGTGGGAGTGAGGCCTATCAATGCTGTCTAAATATCACACAATGCAGTTCGGACCCCTACTAGATTTGGGAGACCAGTATAGTGGGAGAGAGGCCTATCCATGCTGTATAAATATCACACAATGCAGTTTGGACCCCTACTAGATTTGAGAGACCTGTATAGTGGGAGAGAGGCCTATCGATGCTGTCTAAATATCACACAATGCAGTTTGGACACAGACCCCTGCCAACTTTGAGAGACCTGTATGACCTATATAGTGGGAGAGAGGTCTATCAATGCTGTCTAAATCTTACACAATGCAGTTCGGACCCCTACTAGATTTGAGAGACCTGTATAGTGGGAGTGAGGCCTATCAATGCTGTCTAAATATCACACAATGCAGTTCGGACCCCTACTAGATTTGAGAGACCTGTATTGTGGGAGAGAGGCCTATCAATGCTGTCTAAATATCACACAATGCAGTTCGGACCCCTACTAGATTTGAGAGACCTGTATAGTGGGAGAGAGGCCTATCAATGCTGTCTAAGTATCACACCATGCAGTTTGGACCCCTACTAGATTTGAGAGACCTGTATAGTGGGAGAGAGGCCTATCAATGCTGTCTAAGTATCACACAATGTAGTTTGGACCCCTACTAGATTTGAGAGACCTGTATAGTGGGAGAGAGGCCTATCAATGCTGTCTAAATATCACACAATGCAGTCTGGACCCCTACTAGATTTGAGAGACCTGTATAGTGGGATAGAGGCCTGCCAATGCTGTCTAAATATCACACAATGCAGTCTGGACCCCTACTAGATTTGAGAGACCTGTCTAGTGGGAGAGAGGTCCACCAATGCAATTTGAATATCACACAATGCAGCCTGGAAATAGAGCCCCTACCAAAATTGAGAGACCTGTATAGTGGGAGAGAGGCCTATCAATGCAATCTGAATATCACACAATGCAGCCTGGAATTAGAGCCCATACCAAATTAGAGAGACCAGTATAATGGGAGAGGCCAATCAATGCAATCTATATGTCACACAATGCAAATTGGCAACAGAAACCCCTGTTAAATTTGAGAGACCTATCAATGCAATCTAGATATCATACAATGCAATTTGGAGATAGAACCTCTACTAGATTTGAGAGACCTGTATAGTGGGAGAGAGGCCCATCATTGCTGTCTAAATATCAAACAATGCAGTTTGGACACAGACCCCTGCCAACTTTGAGAGACTTGTATGACCTATATAGTGGGAGAAAGGTCTATCAATGCTGTCTAAATCTCACACAATACAGTTCGGACCCCTACTAGATTTGAGAGACCTGTATAGTGAGAGAGAGGCCTATCAATGCTGTCTAAATATCACACAATGCAGCTTGGGCCCCTACTAGATTTGAGAGACCTGTATAGTGGGAGAGAGGCCTGTCAATGCTGTCTAAATATCACACAATGCAGTTTGGACCCCTACTAGATTTGAGAGACCTGTATAGTGGGAGAGAGGCCTATCAATGCTGTCTAAATATCACACAATGCAGTTTGGACCCCTACTAGATTTGAGAGACCTGTATAGTGGGAGAGAGGCCTATCAATGGTGTCTAAATATCACACAGTGCAATTTGGACACAGACCCCTACTAGAGTTGAGAGACCTGTATAGTGGGAGAGAGGCCTATCAATGCGGTCTAAATATCACACAATGCAGTTGGAACACAGACCCCTACTAGATTTGAGACCTGTATCAGTGCAGTTTAGATGTTACACAATGCGATTTGGAAACTCCTGCTCTATTTGAGAGACCTGTGTGGAGGAGGGAGGTCTATGTCCAGTGGGTCAGGTTAGTACATTATTAACCAATGATTACATTTTTTAAGTTGAGGGTGAGAGATGTAGTAGGGAGTAATCACCTTGTTTAACCTAGATTTGCTAAGTGGCTAGGGTTATATGGTAGAGTTGTGGCTCTGCCCTAACCCAGGCCACTCCTACCTTACTGGTCCTTGTAGCTGAGGGTTGACGGCTGGCCACTGGCTTCCCCTGCTGACATTCCCTGGAGCCGCCTCTGTTGGAGCCACCCTTGGTTGCACGGGCAGAGGGTTGCCCAGGGAGGAGCGGTGATGAAAGCCGAGAGGACCAATGGGGAGGGCAGGGAAAGCAGGAACTGGGTGGCAGGTTGGACCGGGCTGCTGGGGACTCTCAGAGGGCCTTGGGGCCTGATAAGTTTAATGAAAAGCTCACCTAGGAAGGGCCAAGCGCTTGCTGCGCTCTGCTGCAAATGGAGCCGGTGATGCTTGCAGCGGGGCTAGGTTCCCCACAACATGGTCCAAAGGACCAATGGGAGCGCGAATGGGCGGGTCAGAAGGCGGGAGGGCAGGGAAATCAGGAACTGGCCGCTGGGTGGGAGCGGGCTGCTGGGGGCTTTCAGAGGGCCTTGGGGCCTGATAAGTTTAATGAAAAGCTCACCTAGGAAGGGCCAAGCGTTCGCTGCGCTCCACTGCAAATGGAGGCAGTGATGCTTGCAGCGGGGCTAGTTTCCACACAACACGGTCCAAAGGACCAATGGGAGCGTGGATGGGCGGGTCGGGAGGCGGGAGGGGAGGGAAAGCAGGAACTGGGCGTGGGGTGGGAGTGGGTTGGTGGGGGCTCTCAGAGGGCCTTGGGGCCTGATAAGTTTAATGAAAAGCTCACCTAGGAAGGGCCAAGCATTCGCTGCGCTCTGCTGCAAATGGAGCCGGTGATGCTTGCAGTGGGGCTAAGTTCCCCACAACATGGTCCAAAGGACCAATGGGAACGCGGATGGGCGGGAGGGGAGGGAAAGCAGGAACTGGGCGCGGGGTGGGAGCGGGCTGCTGGGGGGTTTCAGAGGGCCTTGGGGCCTGATAAGTTTAATGGAAAGCTCACCTAGGAAGGGCCAAGCTTTCGCTGCGCTCTGCTGCAACATATGGAAAGGGCATAAAGAAGCGATCCAACTGGAAAAAACCCTGAATAACCTAGATCACGTAGTGATAAACAAGGAACCTACTACATCCAAGGGCAACCAACTGGATTGGGTGATAACCCACAACTTGGTCACCCAGAATGTTATTACAGAACCCTGTATTTGGTCGGACCACTTTGCAGTCTGTTTTGAAGTTCTGTTCAAGAACCCATCTATAGCTGTATGTAACCCACATGTAAAGGTGTGTAGTCGTAATTTTAAAAACATAGGTCCTGAGCAATTGAAACCCTGTCTGAAAAGGATCCAAGACAGTATCCAAGACAATGATTCATGCGAAAATATACTTCGGCAGTTCACCAATCACATTCGTGAAATAGTGGAACAGTACGCCCCGCTAAAACAACAATTAGTTACGAAAACCGATGACAAGCATAAATGGTTTCACGGAGAACGGAATAAACTTTTTATTTTTATTTTTTAAACAATTTTTATTATTATTAAACAAACAACAAACCAAACATTACAACTTTTTAGGACGTTCATAATCAAAGTCAAAACATCACATTATACAATGTTATTCTCCGTCCTCCCCCCTTCCACCCCACAAACTCGAGCCATCTCACCAGCGTCTTCTGCATGAGCATTTTCGGGAATCCCAGTATTTTTAGACTCATCTTTGTCTACTGTTTCATGATTGGCTTGGTGCGGGTTTGCCATTGAGGTCACCAGTTGCCTCCAGGCTATCAGAGGGCCCACTTCCTCCTCTCCTCCCCTGGTGACAGCTTCAAACCATACAGCGGTTTCTGCTTCAGCCCATCTAAAGAGGTCCGCCCAACACATCTCCACTCTGGGCCTATAGGCTGCTTTCCAGCACATTGCAATTCTGCGCTTAGCCAAGATATAGGCCAAGTCCTTCATCTTACTGACATGGTGGGCGGGTCGGGAGGCGGGAGGGGAGGGAAAGCAGGAACTGGGCGTGGGGTGGGAGTGGGTTGGTGGGGGCTCTCAGAGGGCCTTGGGGCCTGATAAGTTTAATGAAAAGCTCACCTAGGAAGGGCCAAGCGTTCGCTGTGCTCCGCTGCAAATGGAGCCGGTGATGCGTGCAGCGGGGCTAAGTTCCCCACAACATGGTCCAAAGGACCAATGGGAACGCGGATGGGCGGGTCGGGAGGTGGGAGGGCAGGGAAAGCAGGAACTGGGCGCGTGGTGGGAGCAGGTTGCTGGGGGCTCTCAGAGGGCCTTGGGGCTTGATAAGTTTAATGAAAAGCTCACCTAGGAAGGGCCAAGCGTTCGCTGCGCTCTGCTGCAACATATGGAAAGGGCATAAAGAAGCGATCCAACTGGAAAAAACCCTGAATAACCTAGATCACGTAGTGATAAACAAGGAACCTACTACATCCAAGGGCAACCAACTGGATTGGGTGATAACCCACAACTTGGTCACCCAGAATGTTATTACAGAACCCTGTATTTGGTCGGACCACTTTGCAGTCTGTTTTGAAGTTCTGTTCAAGAACCCATCTATAGCTGTATGTAACCCACATGTAAAGGTGTGTAGTCGTAATTTTAAAAACATAGGTCCTGAGCAATTGAAACCCTGTCTGAAAAGGATCCAAGACAGTATCCAAGACAATGATTCATGCGAAAATATACTTCGGCAGTTCACCAATCACATTCGTGAAATAGTGGAACAGTACGCCCCGCTAAAACAACAATTAGTTACGAAAACCGATGACAAGCATAAATGGTTACACGGAGAACGGAATAAACTTTTTATTTTTATTTTTTAAACAATTTTTATTATTATTAAACAAACAACAAACCAAACATTACAACTTTTTAGGACGTTCATAATCAAAGTCAAAACATCACATTATACAATGTTATTCTCCGTCCTCCCCCCTTCCACCCCACAAACCCGAGCCATCTCACCAGCGTCTTCTGCATGAGCATTTTCGGGAATCCCAGTATTTTTAGACTCATCTTTGTCTACTGTTTCATGATTGGCTTGGTGCGGGTTTGCCATTGAGGTCACCAGTTGCCTCCAGGCTATCAGAGGGCCCACTTCCTCCTCTCCTCCCCTGGTGACAGCTTCAAACCATACAGCGGTTTCTGCTTCAGCCCATCTAAAGAGGTCCGCCCAACACATCTCCACTCTGGGCCTATAGGCTGCTTTCCAGCACATTGCAATTCTGCGCTTAGCCAAGATATAGGCCAAGTCCTTCATCTTACTGACATGCTTTGAATTACGTAGCCTGGGGAAAATCCCAAGCAAACATGCCTAGGCCGACTCTATGTCAAGCCCCACCTCCCCACCAGCCATTTTCATCTTTATTTCTTCCCAGAATCTGTGCACCTCAGGGCAGGCCCAGAGCCTGTGCAGCAACACTGCCTCCTCCTCCCCACACCTGGGGCATTTCTGTGTAGCCACGCCCCCAAACCTGGCTATCCTTCTGGGAGTTAGATAACCTCTATGGGTGACGTACAGCTGGATCTGCTGGAGTCTCGCATTCTGGGACACCTTTTTATGGTACCTTTGGGCTCTGTCCCACTGTCCCACTGTCCCTCTGTCATGGGTTCTCCTACCTCCTCCTCCCAGTCATGTCTCAGTTGAAGCAGCTCCTTCCCTGCCTTCGCTCTCAAGAGCTCATAGATCCTGGATATTTCATGCCCACCCTCTGAAACATCATACATCGTTTCTAGGGTGGCATCAGGTTCTTCTGTTAGCACCGTCTCAGGCCACCTCTCCCTCACCCGTTTCATGAGCCTGGTGTAAGTGATGTATTGGCCTCTACGCACCCCTGTCTCCTCCTGCAGCCTTTGGAATCCCAATGCCTCCCTATCCTGCCATATATATCTGAGGGTGGCTAAGCCCACCGGTTCCCAGTATCTGCGGACCACTTCAAACAATTGGGAGTAGTCCCCGCATAGCACTGCCAGCGGGGCCTGATGAGAAAGCGGATCTGGGTCACCCATCGTTCGCCATGTCCTGCACCAGACTTCCCAGCCCAATTTCAATAGTCTCCTCCTCCTCGTCATTTTAGTTTTATGCAGCCACACTGTCTCTCTCAAGACGTATGGAGCTGATTCGCCTCGCAAAAGCCTAGCTTCTGCCGAGTCTTCTGCAGACAACCACCTAGCCACGTACAATAACTGTCCCGCCAAGTAGTACAGTTCAAAATTCGGCAGGTTTATGCCCCCTTTATCACATGTGTTCTGCAGTTTCCACAGGGCCACCCTGTTTCTAGAATTGCCCCATATGAAGTCCCTGCACATACCATGAAGCCTCACAAAAAAGCGTCTGGGGCTCAGGTACGGGATATTCACAAAGAAATGCAAGAGTCTGGGCAGAACCACCATTTTGAGCAGAGCCGCCCTCCCCATCATGGCTAGGGGTAATCTAGACCAGAACGCCATACTATTCTTAACTCCCTCTATCGTTTTCTCTGTATTCTGTTTGTGCTCTGTCTCTATCCGGTGGTAAATATTTATGCCCAGATACCTAAATGTCACGGTCTGCCAGGGTATATGCAAGATGGGCAGCCTCTCCAATGGGGTGCTCTTGTACCTTCCCAAGGGGAACAGGCTAGACTTCCGGGGGTTCACCGATATGCCCGAGAGGGTGGCGTGACGATCCATCACCTCCAGCACATATTGCAGGTTCTCCTCCGGGTAGCGCAAATAGAGAAGCATATCATCCGCGTACAGCGACATCAGGTGTGTGCCCCCTGTAGTACGGATCCCCACCTCCCTGTATTGTTGCTGCAGGCATATTGCCAGCGGCTCTAATGCCAGGATGTATAACATGGGTGACCAGGAGCATCCCTGTCTGGTCCCTCTACTGAGTTGCCATTTATCTGAAATTATGGTTCCGGTTTTAACTCTTGCAATCGGGGAGCTATATAAAATCTGAACCCATCTGATATATCCAACCACGGCCATCGCACTGAATCAAAAGCTTTGACCGCGTCCAGTGACACGATGGCAAGCTCACCCGGGTCTTCCTCAGTTTGGTCAATGATATGGTGCAGCCTCCTGTGGTTGTCTCTGATATTTCTACCGGGGACGTAACCCGTTTGATCCGGGTGTATCAACTTACCTATTACCTTCTTTAACCTGTTGGCTAGCACTGCCGTAAGGATTTTGCTATCCTGATTGAGCATGGACAAGCCGCATTCCACGTCCGGCTTGCCTGGTTTTAGGAGCGGGATAATCACTGCCTCGCGGAGGGACGCCGGCTGTTCCCCCCGCTCATAGGCTTCATTGAACATGGCCAGCAACGGCTAGAGTAGCTCCTGTTTATACGTTTTATAAAACTCACTAGGTAAGCCGTCCGACTCGGGCGCTTTACATGTAGGCAGGTGTTGAATCACTGCATCCAGTTCGTCCGAGGTGATGGGGGCGTCGATATCTGTGCGTTCTAGATCATCTAAGGTAGGCAGCCCTATATCCTCAATTATTTCCAGTATTTCATGACTCACATCCTCTCCTGTGTCCTCATATACTGGTCTGTAATACTTGAGGAACTCTTCATTTACCCCTTCCTGGGTATTACAGATTTGACCTTCCTCGTTCCTGACCTCTCTAATCACCGAGCGGGGGGTTTAATTTTTGTATAACCAAGCCAATAATCTACCTGGCTTATCCCCCCCTGCATGTAGCCTCTCCGTATATTTTTTATAGTTTAATTTGCATAATCTATCCCAGAGTTTGCCACAGGCTAACTGTAAGTCCCTTATCTTGACGCTGTTCTCTCGGGTGGGCCCCTCGCTCTGTGTAAGGCGCTCCAGCTCTCTTTCTGTCTCCTGCAGTTCCCGTTCAATACCCCCTTGGAGCCCTTTGGATTCTGATCTAGCTACTCCACGCACCACCACCTTAAATGCCTCCCATACTGTTCCCATAGAGCGTACACTGCCCGTGTTGATCTCAAAGTATTCCTCAATGGCCTCCCTCAGATCCTCTCGAAATCCCGCATCCTGTACAGCCTCAGTTCTGAGCCTCCATGTCGGGATACGTGCTCGGGGGGGTTGATGTCACCACTCTACGACCAAAGGCGAATGGTCGGATAATAGCCGGGCCTTGTATTCCGCCCCCCACCATTTCTCTCGCTATCTCAGCATCAGCAAACACATAATCCAGCCTCGTATGCAGGTCATGTGGCGCTGCATAGTGCGAATATTGCCTATCCATTGGGTGCAGCTTTCTCCATACGCCCTCAAGACCTAGGTCTATCAACAGTGTCTGCAATGCTTTAGCTGCTGGCGCCAGCTTCCCTGATTTGTCATCTGACCTATCTATCCTAGGGTTCAGGGTGCAATTGAAATCCCCTCCCCACACCATTGCACCACCTACCAGGGGGCTAATTTTACTATATAGGGACCTGAAATATGCCGCTGTATCGTGGTTAGGGGCATACAAATTTATGATATTCACCTCCCTGTTCTCCAGGAGTCCCGCCACCACCACCATTCTGCCCTCTGGCTCTATAGTCCAGTTGAGCAACTGAAACGGCACGTTCGGTGCCACCCATGTGATTACCCCTCTTGCATATGCCGAGTATGTGGCACCTATGACATTACTTTTCCATTTTCTTCTGACCACCTCCAGCTTCTCCCTGGTGAGGTGGGTCTCCTGTAGCAAGGCTATGTCAATACGCATCCTCTTTAGGTACATCATCACTTTGTTGCGTTTTAGATAACTATTGAGGCCCTGCACATTCCAGGTCGCCACTCTGAGATTACCCGATGCCATCTACTCGATGTACTCCCCATCCACTCTCACTTCCTATGCCTTCCCTGATGGCCCGTAGTCCGGCTCTTATCCCTCCCAACCCCGCCAACTCTACCCCACTGCACACAACCCTTCCCCTCCCCCACCCTACTCTGCCCAAACAAATGCCCAGCTCCATCCCTGGATCTCAGGCCCACCCGCCTCTGGTCTTGTCTCGTGACCGAGGACTAGGACCCCGCGGGGCGTCACCGATCTAACAGTGACCTAACTAAGTGTACAACTAAGGGGTTCAGGGATAGTCTCCCTGGAGCTCCCACTCATCTGATTGGAATAGTTGCATCCAACGGATCCTATCAGCACATATATGCTGAAACGCATTCCCCACAAGCTTTATTAAACACTATATTCAAGTCCCAATGTCTTCATCTAAGTAGCATTGTAGCATCTAATGGATCTTGCCAGCCTATATTTGTTACAACACATTCCCCACCAGCTTTATGTGATACTAAATTCTAGTCCCAATGTCTTATGTCGCCGGGGATGGCCCAGCTGCGTGCTACTTATCTTCTACGGCTCCCATCTGGATATCCGGTTCCTGAAGGCGACCCTGCATGTCCAGCCAATCCATAGCATCGTCCGGCGTCTCAAAAAACTTTGTTTTGTTCTTGTAGAACACTTTCAGTTTGGCCGGGTAGAGCAACATGTATCGGTGGCCGGCCTCTCTCAACCTCCTTTTCACCGCCCCGAAGTTCATCCTGCTGCGCTGTACGTGCAGAGTGTAGTCCGGGTACGCCGTGATTTTCGCTGGCCCCCTTTCTATCGTTCCTCCCTTCCGGAAGAATTCGAGTATCTTCTCCCAATCCCGATAGTTCAAGATCTTTGCGATCAGCGGCCGCGGGGTGGCTCCTGGGGGCGGTCTCCTTGTCAAGGCTCTTTGCGCCCTCTCAACTGCAAACCCCTGGGATAGTGCACCACCAGTTATCTCCTGCAGAAGCATGGATTCTACATATTCTGTTGGGTTAGGCCCCTCCATTCCTTCCAGCAGGCCAACAATACGAACGTTATTGCGTCTGGCACGCCCTTCTGACTCCTCCACCTGTTCTCCAGGTTGCCCACACGCTGCACGAGGGCATGAAGCTCCGATCCGTGGGCAGCGCATGCCGCCGTGTTCGGTGCCATCTCCTTTTCCAGGTTTCCTGTGTGCTCCGCAAGCGTCCGCACATCCTGTCTCAGCAGATTAACTTCCTCTTGGACCGCTCCGATCTTGAGATCCAGACCCACTTTCAAATCATTCATTGCCAGGCCCAATTTGGCCTCCCAAGCAATTTTCAAGTCTGCAATCGCTGCCAGCACTTCCTGGATCGTGCCCGGTGTCTCCGCCCCTGCAGCGGTGGTGTCATTGCTTTTACCGCCCTCTGCACCTGTAGGCGTATTGGCATAGGCCTCCAGCGTGGGCTGTTTGCTTTTGGGTCTGCCCGTTTTGTTGGACATCATGCGATGTTGTTTAGGTGTGGGCCGGCAGCGCCACCTCTCACGCAAAAGTCTGTGCGGCGCCGGGTCACTCTAGGCATATCCGGGGCCGTGTTGACTGTGTTCGGGTGTGTCCTTATCGCTCATCCCACACCTAGAATGGATTGGGTCCTCCCACGTACCGGCGCCCACGCTGTGTCGCTCCCCCGGCCTCCACTATGTTTCTTTCAATCTCCCTCCGGTGCTCCGTGAGCCCCAAGGCTGTCTGGCCTGGGGTCTTGCCTCAGGTGTCTTCCTCACGCCCCTTGGTCAAGGAGGCCGCCAGATGCTGACTGTGGGCCAGCAAATTCCCCAAGGTTATCCGCCTTCACTGTCTCACTCCAGCACCTCGCTGTGAGGTCCCATCGGTCCCAGCCCCTGTTCGCCCTCCACGGCGTATTCCTGTGCTCAGTTTGGGCCGCTTAATGCCTCAGTGCCCCAGCTTGGGTGCAGCCCCACTTCGCCATGGGCCAGGGTGCGCTGTCTGTGCCCCTTGCTGGCTTCTCCGTCCACGATCGCCAGCTTGCGCTCCTTGGCCTCCCCCAAGGGCTCATATATGCCCTCTCAGGTTCTGTACCCTCTGACTGCCACGACAGCCTGTCTGTCTTTCACACACGTCGTTCAGACAAGCTGCTCCTCGTCATATGCCCAAAGCTATTCGGGCTCTGCTATCTTGTACATGAGAGGCAGCCTCCGATACTTAGCATCACCACCGGTGCGTGACTCGCACTTCGGCGTTCCATCTGGTCGGTCCGTCCTCACCCTTCTCTCAGGCCAGGGCCCCTTTATATATTTTCGTAGGCTGGGTCTCCTCACTTCGTCTGCCGTGTCCTGCCTCAGGCTACTTCGAGGCTGCGGGAACGTCCCAACCGCAGTCCCGAAGTCGGTGCATACGCGGACTGCATTCCATAGGACGCTGATTCAACCGGCAGGCACAAAATCAGTCTCGGTGCCCGCGGCCGAAGCCACACACTGTCTCAGGCACCACCGTTGAGGAGAGCTGCAGAGGGTTCCGCGGCTGAGCACTCGAACGATCTGCGCCCTTTGTCTTTCCTTGGCTACTGGGCCACGGCCATCTTGTTCATAGACCCCGACAGGCTGCAAAATCTTCTGCGGCCTCAACACCAGAGTTATTCAGTGGGTGGATGTCACTATACAGCTCCACATGCCCAGAAGCTTCCCATACAAGATCCCTGCATTATGGACCGACACTGCATGGGATATCATTGAGCGCTGCGGGCACTTTCCGTTCTGGGGACATGCAGCCTGTCCGTCTCCCGCATCCTTCATTCCACCAAACTGCTCCTCGCCCGAAGCTGTTCAAGCTCTGCTGTCCTGTACACGGGAGGCGGCCTCTGATACTTTGTATCACCGCCGGTGTGAAACTTGCGCTTCGGCTTGCAACCTAGGCTGTCCGTTCCCGCCTTTCTCTGAGGCCTGGCCCACTTTGTTTCTTCACCGGCTGGGTCTCCCCGCTGCAACTGCCGCGTCTTGCTACAAATTATTTCGAGGCTGCGGGGACGTCCCCACCGCAGTCCCAAAGCCAGTGCACGCACAGACTGTATGCCGCAGCACGCCGATTCCAGTCTCGGTGCCCGCGGCCGACGCTGTACACTGTCCCGGCACAGCAACTCCGTTGTAAAGAACTGCAGAGAGTTCCGCGGCCGGGCACTCGGACGGTCTGCGCCCTTTGTTCGTCCTTGGCTATTAGGCAGCAGCAATCTTTTCCATAGTAACCGGCGGGCGACAGGATCTTCCCCGGCCTCAAACTCCAAAGTTATTCCATGGGTGGATGCCACAATACAGCTCTGTGTACCTGAACGCTTCCTATACGAGGTCCTTGCATTATGGGACGGTCGAATCAGTTTCTCACACGATTTTCTTCAGGATGTTTCAAGGATCAGGAAGAGCTCCAGTGAAGACACGTCTCTCTACATTGCTGTTTAGCCACGCCACCCGAGAACAGAATAAACTTAAACTGGAAAAACGTAGCATGGAAAGGAAATGGATACAACATCTTCCACCAGATAATAAAGAGAGATGGAAACAAATAAATTCAGAATATAGAAAAGAGATAAGAGAAGCAAAGAGGAACTACTATAATAAAGAGGTAGCAGCAGCCCTGAATGCTACTAGGAACATTTTTCTTAAGAGTATGGAAAAACGTAAGGCTATTACCCCTCCATTTATTCCAACGGAGGAGGACTGCAAAATAGTGCAGAAGGCCTTCTCGGCAAAAATACAGAAGGCCAGAGATAACATAATTTTATCCAGAGAGGAACCTGGAGCTGCAGTACCTCAACTCATAGTAAAATCTAGACAGTGTGAATCGTCCAATTTCAGTTTCCTCACTGTCTCAGAGGAAGAGCTGTCTTTAGTACTGGCCAAGATGAGACCCACGTCATGCGCGGAAAACATTCTGCTGGCTAAAATCATCTTGGACAATAAAGATCTATTCACACCAGTCCTCACCAAAATTGTGAACGCATCCTTCCTGGAGGGCATAGTACCAAAGTGTATTAAAGAGGTAACTATCATGCCTTTAATCAAGAAGACAGGCTTGGACCCTAAAGATCCTACCAATTTATGCCCCATCACAAATTCTAATTTTATATTAAAGATTCTGGATAAGGTGGCAACAAACCAATTCCAGAAACATATTGAAACCTATGGGATTCTACATGAGCAACAATCAGGTTTCCGAGAGGCTCACAGCACCGAAACTGCAATGTTAGACCTGCAGCCACGTATGCTTGCTATCTTGGACTAGGGAAAAGTGGTGATACTGAGGCTGATGGACCTTTGTGCAGCATTTGATTTGGTGGATCACCAACTGCTGCAAAAGGCATTGGAGAAAATAGCGGGATGCTCACTGGCTGCCTTAGCGTGGTTGACTTCCATCCTAGCGGACCGGAAATCTAGACTGCACTGGGGGGAAAAGGTTTCTGAGGCCACCCACATTGAATTCGGAGTCCCCCAATGGGCACGTTTATCTCCCCTGTTATTTAACCTGTAGATGAGATGCCTTTGTGATCTTCTGGAAAGCATCGGCATGTTCTTTGCATACTACACCGACGGTACCCAGCTGGTCTTTGAATTGAAAGGTGATCATCTTAGTGACAGTGCCGAAATAACTGAAATCTATGATATCATAGGTAAGTGGATGAAACATAATTGGATGTGTCTAAATAATACCAACATGGAATTAATGATCTTTGGAACACATCAGGCCAGAGCTAAATTAGGTGCGGCATACAAAGCCTTTGTGATTAAGGAGGCAATCATCCCAGTAATGACGCAGGTCAAAACGTTGGGGATGATGGTGGAGGCATCAGTGGGGTCCAAGGTACAGGTTAAATACCTTCACAAGAATAATGGTTACAACCTACGCCTTCTGAGAGCCATCTGTCCATTTTTAAATGAGGAAAATAGGGCAACGATTGCTAGGGCCATTATTTTATTGCGACTGGATTATGGCAATGCACTGCTGCTAGGGGCACCTAAGAAAGAAATTGAGAAATGCCAAGTGATGGAAAATAATGCTGTTTGTACCATCAAAAGGATAAAGAACAGAGAGCCCATAACAGACGGAAGGAAATCACTACATTGGCTAAGAATAGAGGAAAGAATCACCTTAAAATCTATGACAATTGTCCATAGATGTCTATACGGCGTGGCCGCTATTTATTTGAAGAAACAATTCTCTAGATACACTCCGTCCAGGTCTCTAAGATCAGAAGACCAGGGTTGGTTGAATGTGCCACGTTTCAGCCAAATAACAGGCATGGGAAAATCCTTCCTGGTACAGGCAGTGCAACGTTGGGACAAGCTGCCCCTGACCCTTCGGTTGCAAAACGAATACCAGACTTTCAAGAGTCATCTCAAAACCCACCTGTTTAAATAAGCCACAGTTACCCTAGTGTATGGTCTAAAATAGTACCTTCCAGAAAATGTTGTATGTTTTGTCCCTAGGCTGTCTCTGTTTTGTGTTTCACGCGCCCTGATGCCTGCAGGCTTTCTGCGCGATGTAAGCCCATAAACATAATTCCCATATGTTGTGGAGTATCTACATGAATGGCCTCTTTCATGGCATGTCCCCTCACTCTTTGTATGGCCTCTCTCATTGTGTACCACTTCTTGTCCTAGGTCGGCCAATCTGAAGCGATAGGATATTTACAGTTACACCCTTGGGCCGCCAGTTGCAATGATGACATTTGCACCTCTCGCCCATCGTCTTCGCGAGGAGGACGTACATGTAACATTTCTTTCACATGTGTTTCCTGCGTCAATGGCAGAAACCAGGCGGCGTCGGCGGCCTGTGTGGCGTCTACCCAGAGACCTGCCACCCCTCCATCAAATAACCTGTCCATCCAGGTTAACAATGATTCACCAGCCCTTTGTTTCAATCGGCTGATTATTTCCCCAACCTCTTGCTGAGAATAATCCTCTAGTGTTGTGAAATCCACCATCCCCCGGTTAGGACCCGATCATCTACGCATCACAGGTTTAGCTGTTACCTCCTTACGACCAGATTCTGGCCTAGACGAGCCCTCTGTCTCTGACCCACTCTCTGTGCCAGTGCTACCAAAGACATCCTCCATCCCACTGGTCGGGGTCACAATCAACCCCTGCAGAAGCAATCACAGTTGCCACCTTACGAGAATTCACTCTCCCTCTCCTTTTTTGATATTTGTAACGACCAACCTTCAGAGCAGCTCGCTCGGCTACTGCCTGATATTTGTCCACCTTATCATGATACAAAAATCATTTGGAGCTGCTGCATTAACGCAATCTGTTTTTCAGTAGCCAGCTCCCTTTCCAATCTCGGGACACTCACCTGTAATTCCACAATCTGTTGGTGCATCTTTCGAAAGGCATACAACAGAATCCAGCCTCTTCTACCCAGAGCCGAACATTCTTTCCCTTTTTCCACAGGCACCTGTTGCAGGAGGCCCACCACTTCAGCTGGACTCGCCTCTCCTATACTTGTGTCCCATGTCTCGGTCAGACCTGCACCACATGCCCAGGTCTGTGCGACTTCGTCATACGGACCCTTGGTCCACACTGGAATAGTCACCTCAAGACAGTCTCCTCCTGCAGAGCTTCCTTTTTTCCCTAAATAGGGAACTCATGATATCCAATGAATATTTCATGTCCCTATCGTCAATACCTCACAACACACACCTTTCACCGTTCAAATTATTGCCTCTCCGAGTCCAAAACTTTAAAGTTCTCAATTTAGCATGGCTCTTTGGCATCAGAATCAGCACAAAGACCCTGCTCACAGTGCCAAAATGTTTTGCTTTTTCATGGCCACGTGTAGGGACCGCAAACTTGCGTCCCCCTTGACCGAAGAAAACAAGTTATTGGATTCAGATAGGCAAGGAATCACAGTTAAACCATTAGTTATAAGGATATAAAATGGCTTGTTATAGGCCCTTTATTCACTCATTATACATACACACATAACATATAGTCAATTATAGATAAACATAGAAAAAGAGCATCACCGTTAATATGGTTGCAGAAGACATCTTCATCTCGGCCACCACACCACTGCTTAGTCCCAGAGCAGGTAGGCAGAGAGCTCACTCGTACTAAAGAGGTCTGGAGCGAAGCGTCCTCCCTCTCAGTGAGACTGCATCACCCGGGATCCAGTTCTATCTGCTTTCACAAGAGGAATACCTCTTCTCTTTATGAGGGAATCCCCGCCACTCATAGGTAACCATACTGCCCTCGGCCGAAGAGCAGACAATAAGCATGAGGAGCCAAGAGTGCAAAATTCCAGCTAGAAGTGGAAAAACCCAGCTACTCATCCTTGCTGTCTTTCCCAGTACCCCTTATCACTGCACCTGCTGAATGTTCCGACTGCCTTTCTTGCTCGTCCTTCAGCAGACAATACAACAACTATTATCCACAGTTAGTTCAGCTGACATCATTATGTGACCTTGCGTCCGTTGCAGAAATGCACTGAGCCCACGAAAACGTAGGCTTTCATTGCAGTAATGGAAGTGAATACCCAAAATGGCCACGCATCAGCGTCATGTTTTTTAGCTCATTTGTCGCACACGCACTACACCAAAGCATGTGGAAAATACAAGCCCTCCTCCGCACACCCCAGAATCATCTAGGGGTGGTCTTCTGAGCAAAAACCAACCACCCTCTGTCAAAAGGCTATTTTGGAATGACTGGTCGATGCCAGATCCTGCCAAGAGTCCAGTCCTATCATCCATGGGGTTCACACTCCCTTTTTTTAAAAAATAAGAAAAACATTGGGCCTCATTACAACCTGCCAGTCCGGGACCGTGCAAAATCCGTGACGGCGGTAAAAACGTTTCCGTGTCCGCAAGGTTGCGGGAAAACCGTCCAATTACACGCTGTCGGTCGCGCGTACCACACGGACTCGGAAACATTGTTACCGCCGTCACGGAAAACCCCACGGAAATGGAAATAACGCAGCCACAAGTGGCACAAAACCTGTGTCCGCCTCTGCCGCCACGGACACGGAACCGGAAATACCATGATCGCCAAAACAGGAAACGGAGAGGCGGCCATCATATAAAAGCACAATCCATTGCCATCCAGAGCCAGCACAAGCACAATCCTAACTCTGAGAAGCCAAAAGGGACCACCAGCATGTCTGCCAGGATTCCTGCTCAGAGGCACCGCAAACAGCGCTTCAGCAAGGCTGAGCTAACCGTCTTGGTGGAGCACATTGTGGACAATGCAGAGATGCTGTTCAGCGCCGACCAACGGCGTGCCACACAGCAGCGGAGGAAGGAGGTGTGGGCCGTAGCTGCACGCAAGTGCACCGCTGTGGGCGTGACAGCGAGGACCTTGAAGGACTGCCACAAGCGGTGGGACGACCTGAGGCTGAGGGTACGCAACCTCATTTCCACGCACCGCCAAAGCAGCAGTGGGACAGGCGAAGGACCCCCTTCGCCACTGAGGCTGCAAGCATGGGAGGAGCGTTGCAGCAGCGTCCTCCACCTAGAGGGAATCCATGGGATCGGGGAGGCTGAGGCAGGAGTGAGCCCACCTGCAGATGCCGGTAAGTGCCCAAACATGAATGCCACATGAAAATATGCAGTTGTGAGTACTGGGCCAAAGGACCCATTAACAACCCCCCCCCTCCCCCAGGCAGTGCATGTGTCGGCCAAAGGACCCATTAACAACCCCCCCCCCCCCCCAGGCAGTGCATGTGTGGGACAAAGGACCCATTAACAACCCCCCCCCCCCAGGCAGTGCATGTGTCGGCCAAGGGACCCATTAACAGCCCCACCCCCCAGGCAGTGCATGTGTGGGCCAAAGGACCCATTAACAACCCCCCCCCCAGGCAGTGCATGTGTGGGCCAAAGGACCCATCATAATCCGTATGCCAACCAATATCACAGAATGCATACACCAGCAATCAGATGCATGTGACTAACACTATTCAATGTACAATCTTAATCGTGCATGTGATGCACCCATCTGCCACCACAACAACACTAATTGCATTCCCTTTGTGTCCCCACAGCCGTTTCAAGTGACAGTGATACTGCACAACAGGCCAGCCAATCTGCACCGGCAAGTACACAAGCCACCGCCACCACACAGGAGGATGCTGCCGGCAGTTCTGCACCTCTGGCCACATTACCAGCCACTACAGATGTGCGGCCCACCACCACCACCGACATCCCCACCGTCTACACACTGTCTAGACAGGTGCCCCGGGAACCTAACATGGCCACCCAACACAACACCGAAGGCAGCAGCACTGCAGAGGGGGCGGCCTGCAGTGATAACAGTGCCCCGCAAGAGCACTCGGAAACGGGGCCACAGGGGGAGATGCCCACATTGGAAGACCTGGGCTCCTACCATGAGCTGGAGTTCAGCCCCACATCACTGGGGAGTCCCTTGAGGTCGCCCACCCCATCCTGGCCGAACTGAATGCCCGCATGCAGCGGATGGAGGAGCAGCAGTCTACCCTCACCCAGCTGGTGGAGAGGCAGCTAGAGGAATCCAGGCTGCAGAGGGAGAGCTACAGCGCCTCAGTGCGTCGCCTGTCGAGGTCCATCGGACGCTTTGCGAGCACTATAGTGACCCTTGCACGCCATGTGCGGGAGGGCAACGACCACACCTCCAGGCTTGTAGAGGCCATGTTGGTTGGCCAACAGGCAAATCTGGCACGGATGCCCTCAATCCCAGATTCTGCCCAATCAAACACAACCACCCCATCCAGCTCCACTACTGCCAGTCCAAGGAGGCGCTCGAGTAGGCTAACGGGTCCCTCGGGCAAGGTTGCACAGGCACAGAAGCGCACACGGAAGTGATGGCATGTGTGTGGGGCAGTGCAGGACACATGTGGACTACAAGGGTGTAAGAGGGGTGGGCACGTTTGGGTGGTGGGGTAGGTAGTTTTGGGGGTTTGAACAATGGGGTCTGGGTGGGGGTGGGCATGTTTGGGTGGTGGGTTAGGTAGTTTTGGGGGTTTGAACAATGGGGTCTGGGTGGGGGTGGGCACGTTTGGGTGGTGGGTGGCCCCGGGTGTACAGCTTCCCTAACCAATGCACCTCCTTCCCTGTTGTTATTACATCAATACATCACCATTTCGAATCAAGACATACATGTGTGGACATTGATCATTTATTTTGCAGTGCAACTATTAATTCATTGTCATCACCATGTTCATGCATTTCTGTGAATGTGCTGTGACTCAAAAGTAAATGCGAATCAGGGCATCCCGTGCTCTCTGGCCATCATGTGGACCCCCGGGGGGGGGGGGGGCGGTGCCATCCCATCCCCATCTCCATCTCCATCCCCATCCCCATCTCCATCCCCATCCCCATCCCCATCCCCATCCCCATCTTCCTAATCTGCGTCTGGTGGCATTGGGATGTTCCTGCGCAGGCATATATTGTGCAGCATGGCACATACGAGCGTGATTTTACCCGTCTTCACTGGGCTGTACAGCAGTGATCCGCCAGATCTGCTCAGACAGCGGAAACGGGCCTTCAGCAGTCCAAATGTCCTCTCAATCATTCCACATGTGCGGATATGTGCCCTATTGTATGCCTCTTCATGCTGTTCCTTGGTCTCCGTACAGGTGTCATCATCCATGGCGTGAGTGCATATCCCGCATCACCTACATGGGATGTAGATGGGGGAACATGTCAGTGTTTGTGGCATCATGTCCTCATCTGCTGCTGTGCATTCTTGTATCATCATTCATTCATGCATATGTACCTTGCAGTGTATGGAGGTATGTTTTGGGCATCACGATGTATGTCGCTAACTGGATATGGGCCTACACATTAACATGCATGTTTACTGTGCCCTGCGGGTGACATTTGATTGTGTGCATGTCACGGTGCAGTGCTGTCCACACATGGCAGAGTGACTCCACTGTACGGAAGTAGTAAATACACGTCGTCTCATTTACACGCCTCTCGTGCCTTTTGAGGCAGTGTTTCAATTGAGGATCGGGGAGGCTGAGGCAGGAGTGAGCCCACCTGCAGATGCCGGTAAGTGCCCAAACATGAATGCCACATGAAAATATGCAGTTGTGAGTACTGGGCCAAAGGACCCATTAACAACCCCCCCCCTCCCCCAGGCAGTGCATGTGTCGGCCAAAGGACCCATTAACAACCCCCCCCCCCCCCAGGCAGTGCATGTGTGGGACAAAGGACCCATTAACAACCCCCCCCCCCCCAGGCAGTGCATGTGTCGGCCAAGGGACCCATTAACAGCCCCACCCCCCAGGCAGTGCATGTGTGGGCCAAAGGACCCATTAACAACCCCCCCCCCCAGGCAGTGCATGTGTGGGCCAAAGGACCCATCATAATCCGTATGCCAACCAATATCACAGAATGCATACACCAGCAATCAGATGCATGTGACTAACACTATTCAATGTACAATCTTAATCGTGCATGTGATGCACCCATCTGCCACCACAACAACACTAATTGCATTCCCTTTGTGTCCCCACAGCCGTTTCAAGTGACAGTGATACTGCACAACAGGCCAGCCAATCTGCACCGGCAAGTACACAAGCCACCGCCACCACACAGGAGGATGCTGCCGGCAGTTCTGCACCTCTGGCCACATTACCAGCCACTACAGATGTGCGGCCCACCACCACCACCGACATCCCCACCGTCTACACACTGTCTAGACAGGTGCCCCGGGAACCTAACATGGCCACCCAACACAACACCGAAGGCAGCAGCACTGCAGAGGGGGCGGCCTGCAGTGATAACAGTGCCCCGCAAGAGCACTCGGAAACGGGGCCACAGGGGGAGATGCCCACATTGGAAGACCTGGGCTCCTACCATGAGCTGGAGTTCAGCCCCACATCACTGGGGAGTCCCTTGAGGTCGCCCACCCCATCCTGGCCGAACTGAATGCCCGCATGCAGCGGATGGAGGAGCAGCAGTCTACCCTCACCCAGCTGGTGGAGAGGCAGCTAGAGGAATCCAGGCTGCAGAGGGAGAGCTACAGCGCCTCAGTGCGTCGCCTGTCGAGGTCCATCGGACGCTTTGCGAGCACTATAGTGACCCTTGCACGCCATGTGCGGGAGGGCAACGACCACACCTCCAGGCTTGTAGAGGCCATGTTGGTTGGCCAACAGGCAAATCTGGCACGGATGCCCTCAATCCCAGATTCTGCCCAATCAAACACAACCACCCCATCCAGCTCCACTACTGCCAGTCCAAGGAGGCGCTCGAGTAGGCTAACGGGTCCCTCGGGCAAGGTTGCACAGGCACAGAAGCGCACACGGAAGTGATGGCATGTGTGTGGGGCAGTGCAGGACACATGTGGACTACAAGGGTGTAAGAGGGGTGGGCACGTTTGGGTGGTGGGGTAGGTAGTTTTGGGGGTTTGAACAATGGGGTCTGGGTGGGGGTGGGCATGTTTGGGTGGTGGGTTAGGTAGTTTTGGGGGTTTGAACAATGGGGTCTGGGTGGGGGTGGGCACGTTTGGGTGGTGGGTGGCCCCGGGTGTACAGCTTCCCTAACCAATGCACCTCCTTCCCTGTTGTTATTACATCAATACATCACCATTTCGAATCAAGACATACATGTGTGGACATTGATCATTTATTTTGCAGTGCAACTATTAATTCATTGTCATCACCATGTTCATGCATTTCTGTGAATGTGCTGTGACTCAAAAGTAAATGCGAATCAGGGCATCCCGTGCTCTCTGGCCATCATGTGGACCCCCGGGGGGGGGGGGGGCGGTGCCATCCCATCCCCATCTCCATCTCCATCCCCATCCCCATCTCCATCCCCATCCCCATCCCCATCCCCATCCCCATCTTCCTAATCTGCGTCTGGTGGCATTGGGATGTTCCTGCGCAGGCATATATTGTGCAGCATGGCACATACGAGCGTGATTTTACCCGTCTTCACTGGGCTGTACAGCAGTGATCCGCCAGATCTGCTCAGACAGCGGAAACGGGCCTTCAGCAGTCCAAATGTCCTCTCAATCATTCCACATGTGCGGATATGTGCCCTATTGTATGCCTCTTCATGCTGTTCCTTGGTCTCCGTACAGGTGTCATCATCCATGGCGTGAGTGCATATCCCGCATCACCTACATGGGATGTAGATGGGGGAACATGTCAGTGTTTGTGGCATCATGTCCTCATCTGCTGCTGTGCATTCTTGTATCATCATTCATTCATGCATATGTACCTTGCAGTGTATGGAGGTATGTTTTGGGCATCACGATGTATGTCGCTAACTGGATATGGGCCTACACATTAACATGCATGTTTACTGTGCCCTGCGGGTGACATTTGATTGTGTGCATGTCACGGTGCAGTGCTGTCCACACATGGCAGAGTGACTCCACTGTACGGAAGTAGTAAATACACGTCGTCTCATTTACACGCCTCTCGTGCCTTTTGAGGCAGTGTTTCAATTGAGGGTGGGTGTCTGCAGTGGCACAAGGTTCATGGGACAGTGACGGCATTGGCTGTGCCAGCGTGTGCATGGGCACATTGTGGAGCCCTGTCATGTCTTCCTTCATGATGTTTGGCATCTGCTGTGTAGTTGGTAGATGGAAGGGGGGTGATGCATGTGCGGTCACAGCGGCACACTCACAATGCTCATTGGCCTGGACACACACACACCACTTCGACAGGGTTGTAGCATCGTCAGCTGTACTCACCCAATAGCCATGTGCTTTGTCCGGCATAGCGTTCCATGTACTGTGGCAACGTGGAATTCCGCAGTACCATTGAGTCATGTGATGAGCCTGGGAAACGTGCGCAGCAGTGTGTAATCAGTTGCATGGCATCACAAACCATCTGGACATTCAAAGAGTGATACTGTTTCCTATTGCGGAACACCGCCTCAATTGCACGTGGTACTGTCAGTTCAACGTGGGTGCAGTCAACTGCGCCTATGCAATTTGGCATGCCTGCTATGGCATGGAAGGCCAACTTGGTGGCAATGACCTCGGGGAGGGTGCGGGGTAGGGCTATGTGTTCCGACACATGGCGCAACAGGGCATCCAGTACCTGTACCAGGATTTTGGAGAAACAAGGTTGTGATATGCCGTGCAGCTCACCAACCGTGCTGCTGATGTTGTCCTCAATCATGGCGGTGATGTGCAGGATTGTTGCACAGTCCAGCCGGTATAGTGTGTGGATCTGTCCTGGGGTGAGGTTCCAGGGTGAGGCCCTGATGCGTGGTATTGCTGGCTGGCGGCGGGGTCGGGATGGCTGGGCAATGGGGTTTGCCATAGCTGCAGGGTTGGCTGGTTGGCGCCTGCGCCTCCTCCGCCTACGCCTCCTCCTCTGCGCCATTACTGTCACCATGTACAGTGCTGCCTGTTGGTTGAGTAGGCCCAGTCCCAGTGCTACTAGACCTGCTGCCTGCATGGTTCTGTGTTGTGTTGGGCTGGGTGTGGCCCTTTTGTAGGCTCCCAGTGGCCTGCTAGGTCCAGCTGGGCTGATTTGGTGCACCTGTGCCCTGATTCAGTTCAGCAGGCAGTGTATAACGCCATGTTCGCGGTGGCGGCGGTTCCGCCACCGTGATCATGGTATTTACGCCATTTTTTTCCGGTATTTCCATGTCCGCGCTAGTTGTGATGCTCACAGTGTTTCGTGTTGACGGTAACGGAGGGGTTTCCGTGCAGACGGACTTAACGGGACCCCTATTTCCGCGGTGGCGGTTTAGGGTTGTGCTATTACCGGGGCCGCGGGTCATGATTGGGCGGACATGGAAACGGTGCCGGTATGATTTTACCGGCAGTGTTAATTCCGGACAGGAGTACTTGTAATGAGGCCCATTGTCTTTGTTGTTTTCTTCTCTTTTGAAAAGCTGAGCATCAGGCCTCTTTCCTTTTAACCTGGTAACACCAGAGAAATCAAGAATACCTGAGACTGTAAAAGGTAGTGAATCACTTTGAACCACAAATCCCTGAGTAGTTCTAAAAGAGTGTGGTGCTGGAGAGTCAAGAAGGACTCAAGGAGCATCTTCATCATCGCAGTGGGGACAGAATAAAGAATACAAAGAAAGTGGAGTCTGAGCGGAACCTCTGTAAAGGAATTACTGAAACCTATAAGAGACATTGGGGAACCACCTAGGAGAAGGGAGTCATTCTCCTGGGTTACAAACAGAGCAAGAACTTTATGTAATGTATTGTAGTGACAGGGACAGAGTAGGAGCCTTTTTGACTGGGACAGTGTCTTTGATTTGGACTCACACAGACTTTGTGATGAGCATCGAGTTTCTTTAGTTTAAGTAGGGAAACCCCATTAGAGTTAAAGTGGAAGCTCTCTCAGAAATATTATTGGCCCAATGAATAGGGCATGTATTTATAAGTATATTTCGATTGATCCGAAAAAAAGTCCTATCCTTATGTCTCATATCCACAAACCAACCAAGGCTGAGCCTGCTTAGCTTCACGAGGCTGCAGTATCAAGCCCATCCAGGCTGTAAAGCCGAATACAATCAGTCCATCATTCTAGCACCCTGAATGATACTAATCATTTGCCGACCCTGCCTCTTGAAGCTAAGCAGGATCGCCCTCAGTCGGTTTGCGGATGGGAGACATCATGTTAATATATATTTTTTATTATGGCCAACATTTTTAAATCATAAAATGTTTTATTTAATTTACTGAAACCTACACCCTGCACACAGGCTTTAACCAGTCAGCTAGTGGAATTCAAACTTATAAACACAATCCATGTGTAGCAATCACTACGCTTGGTATGTCCCCAGCAGTCTTCCCTCCAACGAGGCTGATCCTGCTTAGCGTCATGGCTGGCAGTGTGTTACAACCTTCTCATTTGGGTGTGAATCGCAGACTCACTGTTTGCCTCATTCACTGTTATGCCAGAGCTTCTTTGCTTTCTTTTCCCTCTATATTAAATATGTTACCTCCTCTGCTTGGGCTATCTCACATTGGGGACGGCACACAGTATTCACCCTGAAGCGCCCTGGTAACCAATGTGCTCTCCCTGGGCTTACCAGTGTTTCTCGACATGTTCGGTGTTCGTCATACTTATCCGTTCTCTCTGCATCTCACCCGCTGACCTTCAATGCCTTCCATGAGCCCCTTCAAAGCTGCGTGGTCTCTCTCAGTGTCTGAAAGCTCCAGCTGTTCGTGACAGGGAGGCAGTGAACCTCTCCCGACTTCTCTTCACTGCACGCCGTATCTGTCTACTTCTGATCTGCGTTCCGCTCTCTACTCGCCTCCAGTGTCCCAAACAGCATCAGAACAAGTCAGATGCAGTGGTAAGCGCTGTCTCTTGCCCTCGCTTTTCGCTCAGCTCTGTGCATTTTAAATGTCCCGGTCTTACTTAGTAGTTTCTAACGACTGGGACAAAGCGTTGGTTTGCCGTGTTTGGTCATCCTCATTACTCCATCCCTCTTCATCGCCTCAATACTTGAATAGAGGGGGAGTGGTGCATAAAGATGTTTGTCAGAAAAGCCTGGGAATTCAGCATCCACATTAAAATAAGCCATACCGGAGTTTTGTATAAGTTCTTGGTTATTACTAGGATTTACCACTGAAGGGTGACTTAAATCAAATTTTCTCATGCCTCCCTCGAGTTTGTCTTCCCCTAGGTCGCCCTCCCGCAGATAGCCACCCCCAGGGTCTGTATCAGGTAGCTTCTGCCTTTTCCGGGCCACACAAAGAAAGCTTCCCTCCCGAGAACCAGTGACTATAGTGTTAGATTTTATTACAGAAGTTTGAAGTTTTTGTGTTGACCTATGTGTCCAACCACCTGGGAATCGTGTGCCCAATGAAGAGCTTGTTGAGGACTGTGTGGATTCGGCAAAATACAACATATCCCCGGAATAGGGTCACCCGTTTCATATGGTCAACCTGAGTACATTGAGTTAATGTATATTTTGCCCCTCCATACTGGTCGTCTAGCAATTTGGCAGGGACCTCACATGTGCATATGACGTGACTGTCTTGTAGGATCAACAGAGATGGTTCTTCGTCTTGCTTTTTAGGCCTATGCATGCAGGAGAGAGATTCAGATGTCATATTACAGACAGCAGTTTGGTAGATGACTATTAAATAAAAGTTAAGAAAAAGAGGTACCAAAGGGCATGGAGTGCGTTGGTTCATTTGGCTGTGCTGATCGCAACTAGATTGCAGTGATCTGTATACCCAGTTACCCTGTGTCTAGCACCAATTAGGTAGTGCCTCCACTGCCTCCACATTTCTCTAATTGCTAACAGGAGCCTATCCATAACAGAGACGTTTTGCTCAGCTTGGCTGTCCATTCGGGAGTAGAAGTCGATAGGATGTATTGCCTGTGTTTGGGGACACCGATGAGACAATACAGCCCCTATGACAGTGTTGGATGCATTGGCCTCAACCACAAACGGAAGGCCCATGCAAGTTTGTTGCTGCACAGTGTTGGTTACAAAAGCCTGCCTGAGAGAGTTGAACGCATGTTGTGCTTTTGTGTTCCAGTGGAAAGCAGCACCATTTCTGTTGTGTGTTGTTAGGGGAGCCATTGTTTCCGCAAACCACTTTGAGAACTGCCTCTAGAAGTTGGAAAAACCCAGAAAGGCTTGGAGACACTTTAACAAGGATGGAACAGGACATTGCCGGATGGCAGTGACCTTGCCGTTTCATGCTGATTCCCTGAGGAGATAGGATGTATCCTAGGAATTCTATTTTGCGTACATGGAACACACACTTTGTTCCGGCTTTGGCATACAGCTGATAAACGTGTAACCGTGCCAGTACCGAGGCCACGTCTTATATGTGTCGTCGAACCAAGGTAACTAGATTCATTTGTTGTTGAGATAGATGACAACATACCCATCGAGAATGTCATGGAACACTTTGTTTCTGTGTTGAAAGGTTGCTGGTGCATTGCATTGTCTGAACGGCATCACTTGGTACTCGCACAAGTCGTAACAGGTTTGAAATGCAGTTTTCCACTTGTTGCCAACACCAGGTGATATCCCCCCCTAAGTTCCAGTTTGGTGAATATGGTGCTGAATTTATATGGTCCAATAATACTGGTATCAAGGGTACCACGTATCGGTTCTTCAATGTTATGACATTCTATGATCTATAGTCGATGCATGTTCGTAATTCACCCCCTTCTTTGGCACACAGAAGAGGGAAGAGGCTGTTGGTGACTTAGATTGCATTATGAACCCCTTCTGGAGATTAGCCTGTAGTGTAGATACTCCTAAAAGGGCCTGCCTTCTGCTTCGGCTACACTCTCCCACATGGAATGGAAGCCCCTGGTACGAGGTCGATGGGGCAGTTGTATGGCTTATGGGGAGGCAATTGTTCAGCCTTGCGTCTATCAAATAGATCTGCATATTCCTTTTAACATTCATGGATTGCTGTCGTTAATGATGCTATACTGTGGATGGTGGAGGCACAGTACTGTGAGTCCAGTGGTATGTAATGATGTTGATACATGCACGAAAAAGTACAATGCTCAGATGGGAATACAACAGTCCCTAGGTACCAATCGATCAGATGGTTATGAATCTTGTGTCAGCTCACCCCAGGATGATACCATAATAAGGGGTATCTATCAGATCCACTTGGATATGTTCGCTGTCTGCCCCTTCGAATACTAGAACCAAATACGGAGTGTTGACTGTGATAGGACTGAACAACAGTTTGTGTCCTCCACCACTCATGATGATTTGTGTTTTCTCCTTCGAGATTCTGTGCTAGGGTTTGGTCCATGTGAACCCCAGATGCACTGGATTATATATATGTGGGTGCCTCTAGTAACAACACATCATCATACATGATTCACACTTGTACTCCACAATGGGGACACGGTGATCAGGCTTTCAAGGGAACTTGAGTACAACAGGCTCATCCAAGTGATTCCCATCATGGATGACCCTGAGCATTTTCCGACTTCCATTTTTGGTCTTTGGTGGCATTTGCGTAGTAAATGACCAGATGATCCACAGAACAGGCCAGAAGTTACCTTTACGCCTTCTCTCCCTTTCTGCTGTGCTGAGTGGTGGGCGGATCCCCCCGATTTGCATGGGTTTGTCCAGGGTCTCAGAAATGGAAGCCAAAACAATTGAACAGGTAGTACCACTGAACGGCAGAGGACCGGACTTAGCAAAAAAGTGTCTGCGTTCGTTATATCTTTCTGTGATCCGGTTGTCGACCTGAAAACTAAGGCTAACAATGTTTGGTAGGAGGTGGGACGTGCATGCACCACTGCTAGAGCATCTGAAAATTCCTTCCAACGGCACATGTAAAAGACAGTGGTTTTCTCTTCTTTGGGCCGCTACTGCTCCTAGTTGGTTGAATATTGCCATGTAACTTAGCAGGTCTTGACGCCCTTGTAAGAGATCGAGCAGTTCTAGATCAGTTGCTTTCCACTGATGTTTTGTGTCAATGTGTTGAAATTGTACGTGCGGTCAATGTGTTGAAATTTTAGGCGTGAGGGTCATACCTTTCTAACAAGGCTTTGGCCCACACGGGTGCTCATCCGGCAAGTTATAATAAGACAAATGCCGGCATGGTGAGAGCATCGGGAAAGGCCGCTGGGTGACACAAAAATGTAACTAACATTGGTTTATGAACATAAAGTAAGCATGGGGATCCCCCATGAACCCTTCAGGAGGAGCTAATGGGAAGGGAACATGTGTAGTGTAAACGGGACCAATTAACACAGGGGGTGGTGCTTGGGCCTGGGGACAAGGTTGTGAGGATGTAGCTAACTCCCCTTTTCTGGAGTTAGGAGTGTACGTTTGCCCAATCGGGCATACATGTCTGAGTAAGCAGATTCCATGCCTGCACGTAAGGACGTTATAGCCTGGATTGAGGTATCTACTGAGCTAGCTGTCACCTCCATAACACTGGTAGGCACTAAAAGGCGCAACAATCTGTCAATGGCTGGTCTCTGAATCCGAACCAGGGTTAGAACTTTGTGCCTGTGAACTTACCTGTTAGGAGGGTTTTTCAAAATCTTTATCTGGGATTTCTTTATTCATTTATAGAGTCCACTAAACCCAGAGGCATCAAGGTGCTTTTGCAGTACCAGTTACACATGGAAATGTTGTAGATTCATCGATCAGAGCCTAGAATCAGCATAGTGCCTTGTTCAATTATGCAATAGGACTTAGAAAAGCCAACCTAGGTTTAGCAAGGTTTCTTACAACCCCAGCTGAGCAAAGGCACTCCCTGTAGCAGCCTGACCAAGCAACAAGGCTGAACTAAGGAGGAAGGGGACACTGTTGTACAGTATAATTAACACTTAATAGAAGAGATAAGTAAGAGACTCACACAGGTAAGTTATCAAAATAATACTCTTTTATTTCAACACTACACTATGGGACACTTTAAATATCATAAGGCATGTAAAAATACTTTAGCAAATATATACAACTCACAGATGGTCACCCCTGTGGGTTGCACACTACTTTTAAAGTACTTTAGCATAGAACATAACAGTTTTTTTTTTTTAAATATTTTTTATTTTCAAAATAAAACATTACAAACCAAACTTGCAGCATTATACATTACACACTGTAAACATCAATTAATGCCATGTTGCTGCACTTCAAACCCTCCCCCCTCCCCCCAAGAGCTTATCAACCCTACAGTTCTGTGTACACTTGGTGGGGCCGGGCGTCGCCCCTCTCGGAAGCAGCAGGGTCCATCTCCGTGCCAAACAGTCCCGTAATTAACATTCTCCAAGCCGCCAGGTTGCCCACTTCTTCCTCCCCACAATTACCACACGTTTCTTGCCATACCACCGTTTCAGCCTCCGCCCACTTCTGCAGGTCCCGCCACCATATCTCTATTCTTGGCCCATGGCGTTGCTTCCAACTCATAGCTATCCTTCTCTTAGCAAGTACATACGCCAGGTCTCTCAGTTTCCCGAGATGTTTGGTGTTCCCTGGACTAGGGAACCCTCCCAGGAGGCAGGCCCAGGCCGTGTCAATGCGTAGCAGAACACCCTTATCTGCTAATTTCTGTGCCACTTCCCCCCAAAAGCCTTCAATCACTGGGCAGGACCAGAACATATGTGTCATACCTGCGTCTTCTTCATCGCATTTCGGGCATGCTAGTCTACCTGCGCTTGCAAACTTGGCTATTTTCTTCGGGGTCATATATGCTCTGTGCGTGATGTACAGCTGTATTTGCTGCAATCTAGCATTCCTAGACACTTTCTTATGGTATCCCATGGCCCGTTCCCACATCCCATCAGTCATCTGTGCCCCCACTTCCGCTTCCCAATCGAGCCTCAAATCCATCAAGTCCTTCCCCACCCGGGTCATCACCACCTCATATAATCTGGAGATCTCATGCCCGCCCTCTGATATATCATATATCGTTCCGATCAGTGCGTCCGGATCTTCCGCTAGCACCGTCTCCGGCCAAGTCTTGCGGATGATCTGTACCAGCCTTAGATATGTAACATATTGGCCCCCGTGCAGCCCTGTTTCTTCACCCAGGTCTACAAATTCTTTAATGGCCCCATCCTGCCATATGTCTCCCAATGTGGCCAGCCCATCCGTTTCCCAATATGTCCTGATAATTTTCCTGAGCTGGCTGTCCCCCATAGTTAGGGCGGCCAGTGGCACATGCGGGGAGCACGGGCACGGGTTCTCAATCAACTGACACATTCTGCGCCAAATTCTCCACCCCAACAGCAACATACATGGGCGTCCTTGCAAGTCCGACCTAGGGACCCAGACGACCTCCTTTAGATAAAACGGGGCGCAGTCCCTCCCAACCAGCCTAGACTCAGGAGTTTCCTCATCAGAGAGCCATCTGGTCACGTATTGCAGCTGGCTGGCCACATAATAGGCCTCAAAGTTCGGCAGCTTGATGCCTCCCCTATCGTGGAAATTCTGCAGTTTCCACAGGGCCACCCTGTTGCGGATGCCGTGCCACAGGAAGTCCCTACATACACTATCAAGTTTGACAAAGAACTTCCTGGGTATCAAGTATGGTATATTGCTGAAAAAGTGCAAAAGCCTGGGCAGGACCACCATTTTGAGCATCGCCCCCCGGCCCACCATTGCCAGCGGCAGCTTCTCCCAAAACCGCATGCTATCGCGGATTTTCTTTACCGCCGCCTCGGTATTGTGCAAGTGTTCTTCCTTCACAGCATGATATACATCAATTCCGAGGTAACGGAAAGACTCAGTTGCCCAGGGCACGGGCAACACCGGCAACCGTTCCAGAGGGACCCCAATGAAGCTCCCCAGCGGGAACATGCTCGATTTACTGGGATTAACCGCTATGCCGGACAACTCCGCATACTTTTCCATGACCTCTAAAATGTACTGGAGGTTTTCCTCCGGATACTTCAGGTACAACAACAGGTTGTCAGCATATAGGGATATCAAATGGTTCTCTCCTCCCACCTCGATGCCAACCAAGTCATATTGTTGTCTGAGGTACACCGCCAGGGGCTCCAGGGCCAATATGTACAGCATCGGGGACCAGGGGCATCCCTGTCTGGTGCCTCTGCTAAGTCGCCACCTTTTGGATATCACAGATCCCGTGCGCACCCTAGCCAGTGGCTCGCTGTACAGTAGTTTCGCCCACCTCACGTAGCCAGGCCCAAACCCGTACCCCTCCAAGGCCGCCAGCAACCACGGCCACCTCACTGAATCAAATGCCTTAACTGCATCTAGGGACACCACCACCATCTCTTCATCACTTCTGTTCCCCTCTTCAATCACCCGGTGAAGTTGCCTGTGATTGTGAGTTATGTTTCTGTTGGGGACATAGCCCGTCTGATCCTGGTGTATCAGTTTACTGATGACCCTTCGTAGCCTGTTGGCCAGGACCGCCGTCAGGATCTTGCTGTCCTGGTTCAACATCGACAGCGGCCTATACGATCCACAGCTTTGTCGGGGTTTATTAGGCTTGGGGAGCGGCACTATCAGCGTTTCTCTGAGCGTTTCCGGTAGCCGACCCTTCTCAAAAGATTCATTGAACATTTCTAGCATCGGGGGGAGTATCTCTGCCCCATACACTTTATAAAACTCACTCGGGAGTCCGTCCGTGCCCGGAGTCTTACAAGTGGGCAATCCCTTCACTACCTCCTCCAGTTCCTCTAGTGTAATAGGTGCGTCCAGCTCCTCTCTTTCTTCATCACTAATCTTGGGCAGCTCTATGTCTTCCAATGTAGTTCTGACCTCTGCCTGATATTCTCCCCCTTTGTCCTCATACAGTGCTCTATAATAATCAAGGAAGGCTGCATTAACTCCTTCCTGGGTGTCTACCTCCTCTCCGTCCTCTCTAACTATCATTCTGATCGGGGGCCTAGGGGTTTCTCTCTTATATAGCCATGCCAGTAGGCGGCCAGTTTTGTCTCCACCCGCATGCTGCCTCTCAACATATTTCCTATAGTTAAGGTTACAGAGCCTTTCCCAAAGCTCCGAGCACCGCTGCTGCAGCTCAAGTACTAGGTCTGCGTCCCCTCCTGCCTCGCTACATTCGCGCTCCAATTGTCTCTCCGCCTTCTCTAGCTCCATCAGAACCCCACCCTGCAGGCCCTTCGACTTGGAAATAGCGTCCCCTCGTAACACAACCTTGAATGCCTCCCAAAGTGTACCAGCCGAATCTACACTGCCCGTGTTAACCTCAAAGTACCGCTGGATCGCCTCCCTAATATCCTCCCTAAAAACCGTGTCCCAAAGCGCCTCCGCACGGAGGCGCCATGTAGGTATCCGTGCACGAGGGCGGCCATACTGCCAGGTCAACACTAAGGGCGAGTGGTCCGACAGGACCCTCGCTTTATATTCAATTTGAGTGGTCGCCATCACCACTTCTGACGTGGAAAAGAAGTAATCCAATCTCGTGTGTAGGCGCTGTGGAGCAGAGTAGTGAGAATACTGCGATGTATCAGGGTATTTCAGTCGCCAAACATCCGCCAGCCCAAAGTCGCCCAGCAACGTCTGTAATACTCTGGCCGCCGGGGTAGGCCGATCAATCCTATCATCGGACCTATCTGCCCTTGGGTCGAGAACACAGTTAAAGTCCCCTCCCCAAATGATCGCTCCCCCCACGCATGTGCCCAGACGGGTGCATAGGGTCCTGAAGTATGCAGCAGCATTTTGATTGGGGGCGTATGTGTTAATAATGCAAACCTCTCTATCCTCAACCAGGGCTCTGAGCATAACCAGCCTGCCCTCCGTGTCCACCTCCTGCCACGTGACTCTGAACGGAACGTGCGGCGCTACCCAGATTAGCACACCCCTGGCATAGGCAGAGTACGGGGAGCCCACCACCATGCCACTCCACTTTTTCTCAACCAGTTCTAACTTGTGCCGGTTCAGGTGTGTTTCTTGCAATAGTGCAATGTCAATCCTCTGCCTTTTGAGGTACAACATAACTTTATTCCTTTTTAAATAACTATTAAGTCCCCTGACATTCCAGGTGACAATCTTAAGGTCTCCCATGGCAAGTACGTTCCTCCCTGCCTCCCATGTAGCGACCCCCAACCGCCCACATGACACAGATAGCGTTTCGGTCCAGTAACTCCTCATATAAGCTCAAACTCCCTTCAACTATATACACAACTAAACCCCAACTTCCCTCCCCTCCCCCCACCCGTGCCTTCCCCAACATCACACACCCCAACTGCTGCCCAGCTCCAGCATCAGAGCTCAGGCACCCCCACATCTAGCTCCGCAAGCACCGGTCGGTGAACGGAGCCCAGTAGGGTGAGGTCACCCTAACGGCCACCCAACTAAAACTATTGTGGGGTAGAGAGTATCGCCCCGTAGGGCTCCCGATCAGATAAACATTCACAGTGTCTTGACAAAATAGTGCAATCATCTGAACTTCTTTACCGAAGGTGTCACACCGACTATATTCAAGTCCCTCGAGCCACGCCATCTTGCGACGCCATTTTACGATTCCCGTATCTCTTCAGAGCCCTTTCTGGGCCGAACGTCTGATTCCTGGGGGCATCCTTGCGCATCGAGCCATCCCATAGCATCCTCCGGGGTTTCAAAAAACAAAGTTTTATGTGCATGGAAGACCTTCAATTTTGCTGGATAGAGTAACATATATTTGTGGCCCGCTTCTCTCAGCCTCCGCTTTACAGACCCGAAGTTCATGCGACTACGTTGTACAGTCAGAGTATAATCTGGATAAGCCGTGATGTTTGCCGCTCCTCTCGTGATCGTCCCTCCTTTACGGAAGTATTCCAGTATCCTCTCCCGGTCGCGGTAGTTAAGGATTTTGGCGATCACAGGCCTAGGCGGGTTCCCCGGAGGTGGCCTCCTAGTTAGGGCTCTATGTGCTCTTTCTACTGCAAATCCTTGAGATAGGGCCCCTCCAGGTATCTCCTGTAAGAACATGGATTCGATGAAATCCGTAGGGTCACGGCCCTTTATCCCCTCCGGCAGGCCCACGATGCGGATGTTGTTGCGACGGGCTCGTCCCTCAGCCTCCTCCGCTCTGCTCTCCAGGTTGCCAATCCTTTGTGTCAGGGCATGCAAATCGGCCTTATGAGTGGCGCAATCTGCTGTATTCGGGCCAACTTCTTTTTCGAGGGACTCCGTGCGCTCCGCCAGGGCCCTGACATCTTGTCGCAGCAGATTAACGTCCTCTTGGACCTCTCCAACCTTGCGGTCCAGTGCAGTCTTTAGTTCAGTAATGGCCAGTTCCAGCTTTGATTCCCAGGCCGCCCTCAGTTCCACAATCGCCGCCAGGATTTCTTGGTTGGTGCACGAGGACGTCGTGCCACTCCCAGCCAGCGCATCCTTACTTTTGGTAGTGTCCTGGCTCGGGGGAGTTTTAGTGAAATCGTCTAAGGTAGGCTGTTTCACCTTCGGCCGCACCGGCCTGCTCGACATGACTCAGGAAATCGATCGGTTGCTGAAGTAGCAAGTTTGTGTACTGTTCACCTTCACAGCCAGGCCACCGTTCAACTCGCTCCTATTCGAGTCCCGGGCCCTGGTCGGCCATTTTGAGTCGCCCTTTGTTCGCGGAGTCTTTTAATTCGTAGCCACCGATCTCCGTCGCCGTTGATCCTATTCTCTCCAGAAGTTCACAATGCGTGGCCAATACCTTCACACACCATCATGTGTATCGTCGGTGGTCAGCGATCCGTCGTACCGCACATATTTGCCCGGATCGTTGCAGGATCTCGGGAGCTCCTCCAGAACGCGTCCTCCTACATGGCTCTCGTAGCCACGCCCTCCCATAGAACATAACAGTTAATGCAAACCTTCAAAGTTTGGAGCAAGTCATGTTACTTAACAGGTAGCCCCAATAGGATATAATACACTTTAGAAGTCTAGCCCTAGTCTACCCCCAAGTCTCTAAAGAACGTTTAGAAGTCCCAAAAGGTTCTGGAGGATGGAGGTGAGTAGTCAGGAGGACACACTCAGTTCAGGCAAGTACAGTCCAAAGTTTAGTCAATGCAGATGATAGAAATCAATGGAAGATAGGGACTTAAGAAGCCTTAAGTCCAGTTCTGGTTTGAGGAGGAGCAGCTACCACCCCTGTTTGTCTTGTGGAAGACCCACAGAAGTACTCACCCGGACACCACCACCCTGGGTCAGCCACAGATAGTGTTATGGCAAGCAGGACTTTGCGCCCAATACAAACCCTATAGAGAGGGGGGCAGGTCAAAAGATATAAGCAATCTCTGCCCCCGAATTCCCCAAAAGTTAGGAACAGTCCCAAGCAATAGCAAATTGCTGGGAGAAGCAAGGCTCACTGTGGTAGGCATTAGGCAGGGTCGTCTGGTCGCGGGTTTGAGATTGGTAACCCCGGGTTGTCATTAGGAGCGTCTGGTGGCCTCAGAGGGTAGACAGGATATCTGGATTCGGTACCACTCCTTGCATTGACCCTGAACTGGGTCAGGGGACACTCAGCAACTCAGCGGGCGAACTCCGGTCGTCCTGCAGGCACTTCTCCTGATGGAGGGTAACACAGCGGATTTCTAGAGTTCCAGCAGAGCCTTGAAGATGTGCACGTGGAGTTCCAGCCATTTGGCTGCCGGAAATCCATGTAACGGAAGCTGGCTAGTTTCGAGCCTGGCAAGGCTAATGCAGCGGTGCATGCTGCAGCAGTGGAAAACAGGCATCCAACCTTGAGTAGGACAGAAGGCTGGTTGAACCTACCAGTCTTACAGGGGAAGGCTCCTTGCAAACGTCTTCTCTATCGAACAGAAGGTCGAGGTGTGCGACACAGTGGTTTCTACTTGTCCAATACTGCTCACTGGTGCAGTCCTCTGGCGTCCCTCGGGTGTCTTCTTCTTTGGATCTCTTCTGCTCCAGTGGTCGACTTTGTGTTCCTGGGTCCAGCTCATCACCTGATGGCTTTCCAATTGGAGACTGCCAAACTTCCAGAATCTTCCCCAGCAATAGACAGTCTCCTAGGGGAATGTGTGTTAAAGTCTGGGCAACCCCTCCCTACTCATGAAGCGTGTGTCAGTTGAGGCTTTTGCCGCCACTTTCTCACCCCCCTCCACCTTTGGCTGTCTCACATCCTGACACAGCCCTGTCTCTGCTCTACTCTTCAATTTCTGATACGCTTGATGCTCTTGCCCCTGTCATGAGGATCCGTTTGAAGTCCAAAGCTAAGTGCAATTCCTGGTATGACTCTGACCTAGCTACACTTAAACATAAGTGTAGGGCAGCTGAGAGGAAATGGAGGACTTCCTGTTCATCCTCTGACGAACTGGCATGTTGCCTGCTACAAAGGCAATACCGACTCTCTGTCCTCACCAAGAAGAGAGTCCACATTCAAGCTCGTGTCTCTGCGTCATCTAACAACTCGGCCAAACTCTTAAAAATCTGCAAGGAGCTGGCCAACCCTGCTGCAGTCTCTACCCCTCCTGTTGCCTCCCAGGCTCTTTGCAATGCCCTTGCTTCTCACTTCATTTAAAAAACCCAGGACATCCTGTCCACCCTCTCCACCCACACCCCTCCTTTTCCCTCTCATCTGTGCTTGCTGACCCTCCTTTAGCCACCCTCCCACCATCCTTCTTGTCCTTTCCTCTTTTCACCCCTAACGAGGTTGCTAGACAAGTCCGATCTATGAAAGCCTCTTCAAAACTGGTTCATCCCTATTCCTCTAAAACCATCAAGGACCACGTTAACACCCTCGCTCCGGCCCTTGCTGATTTTTGCAACCACTCCTTTGCCTCTGGATCCTTCCCCTCCCCTCTGAAGCACTCCTTTGTGCATCCTCTTCTCAAGAAACCCACAGCTGATCCTTCTTGTCCAGCTAACTATCGCCCAATTTCCATTACTCCCTTTCTTGGCAAACTCCTGGAAAAGTTGTCCATCTCTCAGCTTAACCTTCATTCCAATTCTGTTGGCTGTCTCCATGACCACCAGTCTGGCTTCAGAGCTGCCAGAAGCACGGAAACTGCTCTCCTGAACATCCGTGAAGATCTGCTCTCCAACCTTGACTCTAACATTCCCTCTGTCCTCATCCTCCTCGATCTCTCTTCTGCCTTCGACACGGTCAACCATACCATCCTGCTCAACCGTCTCTGTGAAAACCTGGGTATCATTGATCAGGCTGTGGCCTGGCTGACCTCTTTCCTCTCAGATTGACCCTCCCAGGTCCAACTTGGGTCCTTCCTTTCATCTATCTTCCTCTCTACTTGTGGTGTTCCCCAGGGGTCTAACCTCTCGCCCTGGCTTTTCAACCAATACCTGGCAACTCTCGCCCACTGCATTGCCATTTTCTGCTCAAATTTTCAGTCTACGCTGACGACACTCAACTCATTTTCAGGCTGCCCTCTGCCACCTGCTCTCCCTCTCTCATCTCTGATTGCCTAACTGCCATTCAAGATTGGTGTGCCGCCAATGATCTTTGTCTGAATGCCAGCAAGACGGAGATCCTCCTCATCGGCACACCTTCACCATCCTTTCCCCTCACTCTCTGGCTGGCCTCCCTTGGCCCTCCTCCTACCCCCACCTGCGCGGCTAAGAACCTCAGGCCATCTTTGACTTCACCCTTTCCTTCTCCGCCCACATCTCTGAGGCCTCTAAAAAGTCAATTTTCTGACTGCATCTCCTCAGAGGTACTCTGCCTTTCCTCTCCTTCCCCCAGAAGCTTATGGTATCCCAAGCTCTGGTTCTCTCTAGCTTGGACTATTGTAACAGCCTCTTTCTAAATCTACCTGCCTCTACTCTCCGCCCTCTGCAACTAATCCAGAACAGGACTGCGAGACTTGTCCTTGGCCTCAAGCCCTGGGATTGTATCTCTCCAGCTCTGAAATCTCTCCACTGGCTCCCAGTGGATGCAAGGATTACATTCAAAACCCTCTGCATTGTCCACAAGGCTTTCTGGGGCCTAGGCCCAAAATACCTTCAGCTATCCCTCCGCAAATACCTCCCTTCTCGAGCTCTTCGCTCCTCTACCTCCAACTCCCTCAGGGTCAGTCGTTTTTCTAAGAAACGAGCTGGGGGTAGATCTCTGTCTTCGGCTGGGGCCTCCCTCTGGAACAGCCTCCCTGCCACTCTAAAACTTGAGGAGAACCCTCTCCGGTTCCGGAAGCACCTCAAGACCTTCCTCTTTTCTTCTGCCTTTGCTCCCCCTCTCCCCTGCTGATCTGTTCTCTCTTGGCACCATGCACCTGGCCACCCTCTGCCCTTTGGGCCCAGGTACCTGCTGATCCTGCCACCCTCCCGCACTGCTTCCGGGCCACCCCTTGCACTGGGGTCTGTATCTGTACCCATACAGCCCCCCTTTTTCTTCCTGCACTTATCAGACCTACCCTGTCTGCTGCCTTAAACCTAGCACTTGCAAATTGCTGGCTGCTGCTCCTCCAGAACGCGTCCTCCTACATGGCTCTCGTAGCCACGCCCTCCCATAGAACATAACAGTTAATGCAAACCTTCAAAGTTTGGAGCAAGTCATGTTACTTAACAGGTAGCCCCAATAGGATATAATACACTTTAGAAGTCTAGCCCTAGTCTACCCCCAAGTCTCTAAAGAACGTTTAGAAGTCCCAAAAGGTTCTGGAGGATGGAGGTGAGTAGTCAGGAGGACACACTCAGTTCAGGCAAGTACAGTCCAAAGTTTAGTCAATGCAGATGATAGAAATCAATGGAAGATAGGGACTTAAGAAGCCTTAAGTCCAGTTCTGGTTTGAGGAGGAGCAGCTACCACCCCTGTTTGTCTTGTGGAAGACCCACAGAAGTACTCACCCGGACACCACCACCCTGGGTCAGCCACAGATAGTGTTATGGCAAGCAGGACTTTGCGCCCAATACAAACCCTATAGAGAGGGGGGCAGGTCAAAAGATATAAGCAATCTCTGCCCCCGAATTCCCCAAAAGTTAGGAACAGTCCCAAGCAATAGCAAATTGCTGGGAGAAGCAAGGCTCACTGTGGTAGGCATTAGGCAGGGTCGTCTGGTCGCGGGTTTGAGATTGGTAACCCCGGGTTGTCATTAGGAGCGTCTGGTGGCCTCAGAGGGTAGACAGGATATCTGGATTCGGTACCACTCCTTGCATTGACCCTGAACTGGGTCAGGGGACACTCAGCAACTCAGCGGGCGAACTCCGGTCGTCCTGCAGGCACTTCTCCTGATGGAGGGTAACACAGCGGATTTCTAGAGTTCCAGCAGAGCCTTGAAGATGTGCACGTGGAGTTCCAGCCATTTGGCTGCCGGAAATCCATGTAACGGAAGCTGGCTAGTTTCGAGCCTGGCAAGGCTAATGCAGCGGTGCATGCTGCAGCAGTGGAAAACAGGCATCCAACCTTGAGTAGGACAGAAGGCTGGTTGAACCTACCAGTCTTACAGGGGAAGGCTCCTTGCAAACGTCTTCTCTATCGAACAGAAGGTCGAGGTGTGCGACACAGTGGTTTCTACTTGTCCAATACTGCTCACTGGTGCAGTCCTCTGGCGTCCCTCGGGTGTCTTCTTCTTTGGATCTCTTCTGCTCCAGTGGTCGACTTTGTGTTCCTGGGTCCAGCTCATCACCTGATGGCTTTCCAATTGGAGACTGCCAAACTTCCAGAATCTTCCCCAGCAATAGACAGTCTCCTAGGGGAATGTGTGTTAAAGTCTGGGCAACCCCTCCCTACTCATGAAGCGTGTGTCAGTTGAGGCTTTTGCCGCCACTTTCTCACCCCCCTCCACCTTTGGCTGTCTCACATCCTGACACAGCCCTGTCTCTGCTCTACTCTTCAATTTCTGATACGCTTGATGCTCTTGCCCCTGTCATGAGGATCCGTTTGAAGTCCAAAGCTAAGTGCAATTCCTGGTATGACTCTGACCTAGCTACACTTAAACATAAGTGTAGGGCAGCTGAGAGGAAATGGAGGACTTCCTGTTCATCCTCTGACGAACTGGCATGTTGCCTGCTACAAAGGCAATACCGACTCTCTGTCCTCACCAAGAAGAGAGTCCACATTCAAGCTCGTGTCTCTGCGTCATCTAACAACTCGGCCAAACTCTTAAAAATCTGCAAGGAGCTGGCCAACCCTGCTGCAGTCTCTACCCCTCCTGTTGCCTCCCAGGCTCTTTGCAATGCCCTTGCTTCTCACTTCATTTAAAAAACCCAGGACATCCTGTCCACCCTCTCCACCCACACCCCTCCTTTTCCCTCTCATCTGTGCTTGCTGACCCTCCTTTAGCCACCCTCCCACCATCCTTCTTGTCCTTTCCTCTTTTCACCCCTAACGAGGTTGCTAGACAAGTCCGATCTATGAAAGCCTCTTCAAAACTGGTTCATCCCTATTCCTCTAAAACCATCAAGGACCACGTTAACACCCTCGCTCCGGCCCTTGCTGATTTTTGCAACCACTCCTTTGCCTCTGGATCCTTCCCCTCCCCTCTGAAGCACTCCTTTGTGCATCCTCTTCTCAAGAAACCCACAGCTGATCCTTCTTGTCCAGCTAACTATCGCCCAATTTCCATTACTCCCTTTCTTGGCAAACTCCTGGAAAAGTTGTCCATCTCTCAGCTTAACCTTCATTCCAATTCTGTTGGCTGTCTCCATGACCACCAGTCTGGCTTCAGAGCTGCCAGAAGCACGGAAACTGCTCTCCTGAACATCCGTGAAGATCTGCTCTCCAACCTTGACTCTAACATTCCCTCTGTCCTCATCCTCCTCGATCTCTCTTCTGCCTTCGACACGGTCAACCATACCATCCTGCTCAACCGTCTCTGTGAAAACCTGGGTATCATTGATCAGGCTGTGGCCTGGCTGACCTCTTTCCTCTCAGATTGACCCTCCCAGGTCCAACTTGGGTCCTTCCTTTCATCTATCTTCCTCTCTACTTGTGGTGTTCCCCAGGGGTCTAACCTCTCGCCCTGGCTTTTCAACCAATACCTGGCAACTCTCGCCCACTGCATTGCCATTTTCTGCTCAAATTTTCAGTCTACGCTGACGACACTCAACTCATTTTCAGGCTGCCCTCTGCCACCTGCTCTCCCTCTCTCATCTCTGATTGCCTAACTGCCATTCAAGATTGGTGTGCCGCCAATGATCTTTGTCTGAATGCCAGCAAGACGGAGATCCTCCTCATCGGCACACCTTCACCATCCTTTCCCCTCACTCTCTGGCTGGCCTCCCTTGGCCCTCCTCCTACCCCCACCTGCGCGGCTAAGAACCTCAGGCCATCTTTGACTTCACCCTTTCCTTCTCCGCCCACATCTCTGAGGCCTCTAAAAAGTCAATTTTCTGACTGCATCTCCTCAGAGGTACTCTGCCTTTCCTCTCCTTCCCCCAGAAGCTTATGGTATCCCAAGCTCTGGTTCTCTCTAGCTTGGACTATTGTAACAGCCTCTTTCTAAATCTACCTGCCTCTACTCTCCGCCCTCTGCAACTAATCCAGAACAGGACTGCGAGACTTGTCCTTGGCCTCAAGCCCTGGGATTGTATCTCTCCAGCTCTGAAATCTCTCCACTGGCTCCCAGTGGATGCAAGGATTACATTCAAAACCCTCTGCATTGTCCACAAGGCTTTCTGGGGCCTAGGCCCAAAATACCTTCAGCTATCCCTCCGCAAATACCTCCCTTCTCGAGCTCTTCGCTCCTCTACCTCCAACTCCCTCAGGGTCAGTCGTTTTTCTAAGAAACGAGCTGGGGGTAGATCTCTGTCTTCGGCTGGGGCCTCCCTCTGGAACAGCCTCCCTGCCACTCTAAAACTTGAGGAGAACCCTCTCCGGTTCCGGAAGCACCTCAAGACCTTCCTCTTTTCTTCTGCCTTTGCTCCCCCTCTCCCCTGCTGATCTGTTCTCTCTTGGCACCATGCACCTGGACACCCTCTGCCCTTTGGGCCCAGGTACCTGCTGATCCTGCCACCCTCCCGCACTGCTTCCGGGCCACCCCTTGCACTGGGGTCTGTATCTGTACCCATACAGCCCCCCTTTTTCTTCCTGCACTTATCAGACCTACCCTGTCTGCTGCCTTAAACCTAGCACTTGCAAATTGCTGGCTGCATTACCACTGTTTGTTGCCTTTATTATTTATTTATTGTTATTTATCTGTTTCTCCTCTGCTTCGCACTTTCCACCTCTCCCCCTTCCATGCACTTTTCCCCTCCCCCTCTCCCATGCACTTGCGCGTTCTCAATGTCACTGGGCCTAGTAAGATCGACGTTTTGTTCTCCCCTGTTCCCCTCCCTTGCCTTGTTGCGCTCTGAAACACTTGTGTAAGAGCGCGATAGGAATAAAATATCAATCAATCAATCAATCAATACTCACAAAATGGAACCTTTGCAGGCTGTTCCCAAGAAACCTGTGAAGGTGCATGAAAGGAAAGGGCACTCCCCCACTTGGGGAGGAAGAAAGACGGCCAACAAAGGACAGGACACCTTGATCAGGCCTTAGAATGACAAGGGGAACCATTTTGAGTATATGGTCCCCTATAATGCATTATTGCAGCTGCAGCAGAAGCCTTAATCAATGCATTTGCAAAATAGGGTCAAAAGTAACAAGTGCCACCAACCTGTTCAGGGGATAACTGGAAAGTAACCATATTATCACTTCCAGGTAAAGGGGATACAAAGTGTCCCCACAGCACTCCATTGAGGATGGCTTGTGCTGCAAAGGGAAAAGAAATACCAGTCACAAAATGGAGGCGACTCCTGCACTGGGCAGCCTGGGGTTACCCCCATTGAACTCAAAACAACATTGCAGTAGGAACCTTAGAGGTCCCTGGCAGCATGCCACCTATGGTGGGGTGCAGCCATAGGAAAACATGAGGTTCAAAAAGAATAGGGGGAGAGATCTCCCCTTCACTGGGTCCCTGTAACACTCAGTGTACATACGGGAGGTAAAAACAGGAGTGTACATGCAGGAGGTGGGTGAAACGAAAAGGTCTCACTCACCTCTGGAGTTAGAAAAATATCCCAGAGACTCCAGCAGTCGTGCTGGGATACTCAAGACAGAGGGGAAAGATTTGCAAAATAAAAATCTCCACAACAGTACCCAACGGCTGAGAGGTGTGTCCAGCAGCCAAGCAGTGAGCAGCAGCTTAACCAGGCTCATGCATGATCCTGCAAAGATTAGCCTAAAAGCAGACGCTCCTTTCATTTCTGAGTACTTTTCAAGCATCGGAACCTATGCTGATGAAGTAGATGCTGGCGGAAGGAGTGGAAAACCCAGGACCCGTGGAATAAATACAAATACGTGGTACGGGGAGAGAAACGTCCGGCACGTACAAACGTGTCGTAATGGGCATTTCATCTCACGTGTGCCACGATCCTCACACGAGTGACGGCGGCCATTTTGTTTATGGTGTTTAGGGCGGTTGCGGTCCGCGAGGGTGCTCGTGCGCTGTCTGAACACTGAAGTAGACAATCCCAAAATTTTTGGACATTCTGCAGTCTTCCTAGGAAGGGAGACTGCCCCTTTTGCCAAGTCAGATAAGTCGGACACAGATATAGCCAGGTTTGCGGCCTCTAACACGGTCTGAGGTGCCTGTGCGACCTGTGAACATGACGGACAGCGACGGAGAGGCCTCTGGAACAGTGAGGGTGGTGAGAAGGCAGCATGGCTCATTACAACAAATGCAAGAATTTGACACCTCGGGTCCCCCCTCGAAACTAGGCCCGAGATGGCTCCTCTGGATAAAAAAACTTGACATGTTTTTCGCCGCCACTGGAGAAACAGATGATGATGCCAAAGTGGCGACGCTGTTGTACTCGGCGGGCACCACAGAGGTACTGTGCATTTATGAGTCCCTCACCTTACCTGTGGTAAACTACGATGCGGTCAAAACCACGATAAGGGATCATTTTATCCCCTTATCCAACGTGGACAGGTTTGTCATGTGTGGAGAAAAGCAGCACAATGAGGAGACATTTCATCAATTCTGTGCACGTTTGAGACAGCTAGCCACCACGTGTAGATGGACGGATGCTGAGTTAATGGTCTGCCACCAACTGATCCAAGGGTGCAGCTCATGGAAACTGCGGAGGCAGGTCTTGAGAGAGCCAGGTATGTCGCTGGCGCAGATTTTGGACAGCGGAAGGGTATACGAACTTGCCGAGAGTAGAGGGGCTAAAATGGACGCTGCTGCACGCCCAGGCAAGCTCGAGGAAGCTTTTGCAGTTGGGAGACAGTCCCAGACAAAGTCGAGGTGGAGCCAGAAGAGGCAGGAACCGACATCTCCACAAGGCAATGCGGTCATTCGTCAGTATTGTGGGTACGATTTGCCGCATTCGGAAGACTGTCCAGCCAAATCGAGGACCTGCCTAAGATGCAACACGCCAGGGCACTATGCCAGAATGTGCAGAGCTGCTGCCCCAGTTGCCACACAGCGGGGACCTGCGAGGTTAAGCGGTGGATATAGAAAACAACGCAGTGTCGCTACTGTGGAACAGGATGTTCAAAGACTCAACATCGCAGAGGAGGAGGAAGAGGATGAAGAGGTCTTTTTCATCTCAAATTTGGCTACCGGGGCGAGAAAACGCAGACAACCGATGTGTGTTGTTAACATTCAAGGGGTCCCTACGCAGGTACTAATAGACACTGGTGCCTCAGTAGGTGTGTTGGCTACCGAACATTACAAAGCCCTCCCAAGCCCCCCTCCATTGGACCATTCGAAGGCGAAGATCTTCACGTTTGGGGGTGACACTCCCCTACCAATCAAAGGGGTGTTTGTAGCTCCTGTAGCCCGTGAAGGAAAGGCGATTAAGGCGAGGTTTTTCATCACAGATGTAAACCCGCGGTCCCTGTTGAGTTCTGCGGCCTCGGAAGCATTAGATTTGGTCCACTTTGCGTGTGCAGTTTACCAGGGGGACATAGACTCACTTTTGGAGAGATTTGAGAGTACGTTTCACGGGATTTGGCGACTAAAAGCAGAACCAGTGCGACTGCACATAGATGAAACGATCCGCCCAACGGCATTGAAACACCGACGAATTCCGTTCCATCTTCGGTCCCAGGTTGAAGAGGAACTCAAAGCACTGATCAGTATGGATATCATTGAAAGGGTGGAAGGGCCGACTCCATGGGTCTCGCCAATTGTGGTGGTACCTAAGCCCAAACAACCGGGCAAGGTTTGCATCTGCGTGGACATGCGGTTGCCCAATGCTGCTATCAAGAGAGAACGCCATCTGACACCCACTATAGATGATATCATCAATGAACTGCAGGGTGCCAAGATATTCTCGAAACTAGATTTAAGAGCGGGATATCACCAGCTGGAGTTGCATGCGGACTCAAGGTACATTACTACTTTTACAACGCACGAGGGTCTGTGCCAGTTTAAGCGCCTCAGCTTTGAGATATCCTCAGCAGCGGAGGTGTTTCAGAATGCCATTAGGGGTGCCTTGGCGGGTCTAAGGGGAGTAATAAATATGAGTGACGATATTTAGGTCTTTGCCACTACACATGCCGAACACTTGAAGCGTCTAGAAGCAACCCTACAGAGACTGAAAGATCTTGGACTCACCTTACACCGGGAGAAATGTGAATTCTTCAGAGATCGCATTGGTTTTTTTTTTGGCTTTGTGTTTCATGGCAACTGTGTAATCCCGGATCCGGAAAAGGTCAGAGACATCCGCGAGGCTGCACTCCCCAATCGCCGACAGAAGTTTGCAGTTTTCTGGGGATGGTGAATTACTGCGGCTGCTTCATCAAGGGGTTGGCGTCACTCTCCGGGCCCTCACAAAAAATGACGCTGCTTGGGTCTGGGGTACCAAAGAACAAGATGCGTTCGATGAGATCAAGAAGGCATTGTCAGATCAGGACACAGTGGCATATTTCGATCCCGCAGCCAAGTCTGAGGTGGTTGTAGACGCAAGTCCGGTGGGTTTAGGAGCTGTGCTGATGCAGAAAGACGTGAGAGGTGAAATGCTACCGATCGCATATGCGAGTAAAGCCCTCACGGAGACTGAACGTCGCTACTCTCAGATAGAGAGAGAGGCCCTGGCCATCTTATGGGGCTGCAGACATTTCAGGTTGTACATTCTTGGGAAACCGGTAACTGTCATCACAGATCACAAACCGCTTCTTCTAATCCTAGCGGGTGTATCCTCGAAAGCTCCTCCCAGGATAGAACGTTGGATGCTCGCCCTCATTGAATACGGGGTCAAATTGGTGTACCGGCCAGGGACGAACAATCCGGCGGACTACTTGTCATTCCAATATGGAGAGGGAAGGTGATCAGGGAGATGTGGCAGAGTGCAAAGAGTTCATACACAATGTCGTGACAGTTGCCATGCCGGTGGCGTTGGACAGAAATCAGATGGCACAAGAGTCGGCAGACGATGAGGTGTTTAAAATCATCAGAGCTGCAATTTAGAGTGGCGATTGGAGAAGCATTCAGCAGAATAACACAAGGAGGGAGGACAGAGCCCAGAGGGATCTTCAAGCACTATAGAAAATCTGTGATGAACTCTCCACTTCAGAGGATGGGTTGCTACTAAGAGGTCGGCAGATAGTTGTACCACGGTCGCTAAGAGCCCGAGTCATGGAACTGGCTCACACCGGACATCAGGGAGTGGCGAAGACGAAGGCGAGGCTGCGCACAAAAGTTTGGTTCCCAGATCTGGAAGCCCTAGTTTAGCTGCATGTAAAAGGGTGTTTGTCGTGCCATGCGGCCAGCCCCGTAGAAAGAGCACCCCCGATAAAATTCCATGGAACGGAGCGAGAAGCCGTGGGGCACAGTCCACAATGACTTTGGGTCAACTGGGAGGGGCATGTACTTTTTAGTGGCAGTAAATCAATGGTCGAGGTATGTGGAGGTGGAACTAGTTGACTCAAATGCCACAGATCATACGATCCTTGCGTTGGAAAAGATGTTTGCCACGCATGGCCTCCCTGAAATCCTCTGCTCGGACAATGGGCCACCCTTCACTGGGAACCAATATGCACAATACCTGAGAGAAAGGGGCATACAACATCGGAAGGTGTCGGCGCTGTGGCCGAGGGCGAATGGAGAGGCCGAAAGGCTCATGAGGACACTTAATAAGGTATTCCGCATTGCGGCCAACAGTGGGGTGGAACTAAAGAGAACCATATTTGAGTTTCTTCGAGAATATAGGTTGACACCGCATCAATCCACAGGTGTGGCTCCGGCCGAGGCTCTGTTTGGGAGATGTCTGAGGGGACTCCTCCCGGAGGTGGAAGGTCGTGAGCCGGGGATCATAGACAAGGACCGGGTGAGAAGGGAACGAGAAGCCCACAATGCCAAGGAGAACGAAAGGAGAGGACTGCGAGAAAAGGACATAGCGGTTTGAGACTTGGTACTGGTACGCAACCGCAGGCCAGAGGGAAAACTGTCACTGCCATATGAACCCCAACCGTGGGTCGTCACCCATGTCAAAGGATCTATGATTACTGCGGCGAATGCACGGGGAACCATCACCCGCAATCAGTCCTTTTTCAAAGAATTTGACAGCCGGCCACCAGACGACGAGGCCTACACAGCAGGAGGAAGATACGGAGGTGCCGGAAGATGACCCATCCGTGGGTCCACCACCGACAGTCGGGACACCACCGCTCAGCTCGCAGGCGGAACGGCGGTACCCGGCGCGACAAGGCCGCGCCATACTTGTTCGGCTCAAAGATTACATTCTAGACTCAGGAGACTGAACAGGTGACTGTCCTTGGTCAATGAGACACTATTCAGAAAGTTAATGTTGGTAACGTTCATGGTTGACATGTAAATGTGTTGCAGTTGTAATTAGTTTGTTTCTTTTGTTTAAAGAAAAAAAGGGATGTTACGTCCGTAATGCATGTTCGCATGCGCTAGCCTCGTTGTGGCCGCGCCTGCGTGTAAAGAATAAAGACGGTCCGCGAGGCAGTTGCCGCCGGGACCCTGGAACGACCAGACATGCGTGTACGAGTCTCATTGTGTGCCTATGCTTGGATGCTAGTACAGGGGGGCCCGAGGCACGGGAAGCCCCATCACAGTGAGGAGGCTGCTGACTGCTGAGGAGAACTTGCCAACAGGAGGTAGTGCTGCTACTGCGGTGCAGGCGATTCCTCCCTGCAGGGACACTACCTTTTGGCAGGAGAAGAGGATCAGCAAGGTGGGTGCACTCTGCCCCACTCCCTGCGGCCCACTGAGCCACTGGAAGAAGGGAATCCGTGTGTTGAGAGGGGGGTGAGGCTGAGGGTCGGAAGGATGGCACTGCCCTCAGGGTTGCTGAAATCTGGGCACAGTTTTGGCTTCCAATGGTGTGCCCTAAGAGTGGGCTCACGCAACAAGGAGAGCACTGCCTTGGACCCAGAGGCGTTGCTAGGGGGGCCATAGGGGGGCTATAGCCCCTGGCCTTTTGGTTGCAGCCCCGGATAGAATCTCAAGAGCTACAACCAAAAGGCTAGCTAGCCCCCAGCCCCGACAGTTCAGACATTAGCGTAGCCCCTGGTCTTTTCCAGACCTAGCAACACCCCTGCTTGGACCTGAGCTGAGTGGTGAAGATCCTTAGGTGGGCGGTACATGGCCTGCAAATGTGGAAGTGAGTGGACACAGGTAGTGCCTGCAGGAGGTGCCATTGGGAAGGGCCACCTATGGCTAGCTGGGTGGTGTGCTACTCGAAATTTATATCGCCTGGCAAGGCACACAACGTGGCCAGAACAGAGCCTCTAGGCTGTGGGGGTATGTGCACCCACAAGCCCGAGGGAGACAAGTATACGATGAAGGCTTGTAGGGGCAGCCGCTGCACATCTGTTGCTGCTGTCAGGAAGTCTGCGAGTGAAAAGATCCAGGGATGCTGTCGCACAGTGGGTGCCGGACACCGCTGGCTGCCCTTGCAAATGACTGACAAGCACAAAAGAAGCAAAGCCAGACAGACTGTCATGGATGCCTTTGCCCAGAAGGATGAGGCGGGTGCTGTCCACCCAGCTCCACAAATAGGGACCAACCTGATACCCGTGAGCCAGCAGATAATGGGCCAGGTCCTTGCAGCCATCGCAGCATTACAAGCGACCCTAGAACAAAAATGGTCTCAGTCATTGTAGATATTGGTCTCCTCAGGCAGGATGTGCGCTCGCTGGCAAACTGACTGGGCCCTACAGAAGCGCAAACACAGGAGAACAGTACCAACATCACCAGGCAACAGTCGGAAATAACTACACTGAGACGGTGCGATCCCTTGAACGCAGGGTCGAAGATGCCGAAGACAGGGCAAGGAGGAATAATGTTCGGATCCTGGGGGGACGAAGGTACTGATCCTACTTCAGATGTTGAGAATTTTCTATTACAGGAGCTCGACTCAGGCACCCGGATGCAGGGTGTTAATGTGGAGCATGCTCACTGATCCCTTGCTAAATGACCACTGCCATATGCTCCCCCGAGACCGATAATTGCGAGAATCTTGAACTATAAGGACATAGAGCGGATACTGGACTTCTCGAGGGAAAGGGGCATCACTGAGCGTGCATCTTCTAAACGAACTAACTACCCAGATTACACCCAACTGGTTTGACCCTACCAAAGAGTGCAGCATTTGACCCTACCAAAGAGCGACTACATCGAGCTAACCTGCGGTAAATGCTAATTTATCCAGCAAGGCTCAAGATGCAGCACAATGGATGATCGCATTTCTTCGACGGCTGCATGTTCCTGGATGGATTCGATTGGGATTGCACAGTTACCGGCTAGACGGAATAATGCACCCTGATGGCAGCATTGGCACAGCGATAATGTACTCCCTTGCGGTACGAACGAAGGGCATTTACTTTTTTCATCAGCAAACTGTAGGAGCAGTAGAGGACATGCCCAGAGGCTGCTGAGGCCCACTGCAATTGCTGCTGCTGCTTTCAGGCGCTTTCTTCTTGTTTTGGTTGCCTTTATTGCAATGTTTATATGATTTGTTTTCTTGAACCTTCTTGTGGAATGGTCTGAACCCTCCAATTGACGCGAAATTGTGAATGGCATTGCAGCTGGCGTTGTCTGCTTGTATGGTTACACTCACTCTGGCTTGTAATTGAGGGCGGGCCAGCATTGCAGGGGGAAAGGAGGGTTGGGTCTGGGGTGTGGGGTATGCGGTCTGTGGGGACGCTCGAGACCGGAATGCAGTGGATGTGGCCAATGACGTTCAAGTTATAACTTGGAATGTCTGGGGCACAATTTATATATTAAGAGGATCAGAGTACACGCATACCTGTGCGCGCTGGGTGTTGGGATTGCATTATTGCAGGAGACGCACCTCACCAGAAATAGGCGGAATACGATTGCTAGGACGTTGGGCGGGCAGTTGTATGGTTTCCTATTCCCAGCATATGCAAGGGGCGTTCTTGTGTGGGTGGCACCGACCGTCCCCTTTAAACGCTTGGAAATTAATGAAGGCAGGATGGTACTAGCGCATGGGTCCTCGGAGAATAAGGAGGTGTGCATTATAAATATATACGCTCCGAATTATGATGGCGCACATTTTTTATGCAACTCTAATTGAGATTAGCCTTTTACAGGAAGGCCTTGTGGATATGGGGTGGAGATTTCAATTGCACTTTGGACCCGTTGGTAGATAGATCTGACAGCAAATACCGGAAGCCCGTGCCTCCTACCAAGGCTTTATACACTGTTGCGGAATCTCGACCTGGTAGATATATGGAAGCTGATACACAGGAAGGACCCCGTTTATTTGCATTATTCAGCCCCACACAGGGTGCATACCGCCTTGACTATTTCTTCACAGGGCGGGAGACTTTGGCAGAATTCATGGAGGCTGCTTATAAAGCTAGGGTGCTCTCCAATCATGCCCCGCTGCTGGCCACTTGGCGGATGAGTGCGGGTAGGCCTCTGAGCCCTACTTGGAGGTTGCAGGCGAAAGAATTACAAGACGACATGTTGGGTGAAGTGATAGAGCAACTAAGAGGCCGGGATATAACTCTGGTTTAGGTGGAAGGCAAAACTATAAAGTGTTTAACATAGCCTATTACAAACATAACCAAGCGAACACATAACTTGGCTGGAGGTGAAAGAATGTAATTCACATCCAGAGTGCATTGCAAAAAAAAATATGTATTAATTCATTAAAATATACAAAATAAGTAAAAAAAAATCTCATAATATATTGAAATTTTGAAACAGTAAACAACAAATCAGAAAAGGTATTCAAACAAAAAAACGACTAATAATTCGATTAAATACAATTCACCACTTACAGTGTGCAACAAAACCAGACGCACTCATATCACCAAATACTCCATTCATACTGCACTCATACATACTAAAATGCATACCTAAAATACAATGGTGATTACGGGAATACACAAAAATGTGCATGAACATAAACCAAAAGTTAATTGCCTAAAAAACTTATGGCCCCATTCACAAAATTAATTAATTGACTATCAAAACATGAATTCAAGGAAGATTCCCTGAATTCATGTTTTGATTGTCAATTAATGTGACCTATTAAGTTTTCCAATTCTTGGGAAACTTTATTTCTAGTAGTTTTATGTTAACTACTGACTAGATTTTGTGAATGGTGCCATACATTTTTTAGGCAATTAACTTTTGGTTTATGTTCATGCACATTTTTGTGTATTCCCGTAATCACCATTGTATTTTAGGTATGCATTTTAGTATGTATGAGTGCAGTATGAATGGAGTATTTGTTGATATGAGTGCGTCTGGTTTTGTTGCACACTGTAAGTGGTGAATTGTTTTTAATAGAATTATTAGTCGTTTTTTTGTTTGAATACCTTTTCTGATTTGTTGTTTACTGTTTCAAATTTTTGATCTATTATGAGATTTTTTAACTTCTTTGGTATATTTTAATGAATTAATAAATATATATTTTTTTGCAATGCACTATGGATGTGAATTAAATTCTTTCACCTCCAGCCAAGTTATGTGTTTGCTTGGTTATGTTTATAATAGGCTATGTTAAACACTTTATAGTCTTGCCTTCCACCTAAACCAGAGTTATAACCTGGCCTCTTAGTTGCTCTATATATACGTGTTCTTTCCAGACACGGCCGTGGATAGATTTTGCCTGGAGTCCCCATTCGTGTGTTTTGTGTGGGTGAAGTGATAGGCAATTACTTTGGCAACAACGTGGGCAGTGTGGATAGCATTGGCACTATGTGGGAAGCCTTTAAGATGGTGATACAAGGAGAGGCTATAGGTAAGATGGGGAGCCTCCAGGGAGAGCTGTTAAACTCCCTAGCCAGCACAGAAGCTCAGACTGAGTGCAGAGACGGAAGATCTGATTACGTTCAGGAAGAATTGTCTTTTGGACTGAGAGTGACTGTGAAAATCTGACCTTGCCAAATACATGCAGAAGGTGCATGCAGAGGGGGACAAACCAGGCAGGCTATTTGCTTGGCTGTGTAGCAGAGAGGATAGGAGGGAGCTGATCAGCCATACAGGATGACAAGGGGGCCACTAAACATGAGCAGTGTGAGGTTTTCTCTAATTATTCTGAGACCATGTACACGTCAGTGGCGAAAACTAGCGGCTCTGATGTTAGCGAAGTGGTATCTAATAGCAACCTCCCCCCAACTCGATGCAGCACAGAGGGATATGCTGGATGCCCCTCTCACAACGGAAGAGCTTCTGGTTACCATACATGCACAAACGATGGGGAAAACCCCTGGGGCTGGTGGAATACCTGGGGAATTCTATAAGGAGTATGCTGAAGTACTTGCCCCTAGAGTCATTGAGGTGCTAGAAGATACGTACGAGATAGGACTGTTACCACATAGCTTAAGGGAATTGATCATAGTGCGATACTAAATCCTAAAAAATCACAGTTCGAATGCAGCTCTTATAGACCCCTCTCTATGGTCAATCAGGATTGTAAGATCCTCACGGCTGCACTGGCAGACAAACTGAAGAGAGAGATCAGTACTGTGAGGGGTCAAAAATGAGAGACGGACACAAAGTCGTAACTTTCTCAACATTAGCCATTTTATTAACAGAAAGGGGTTTGGATGAAGGCCTAATTTTCCTAAACAAATGTCTTTTTCACAACAGTGATTCAAGTATGGCAAAAGGCAAGTCTTTTCAAAGCTTCTGGTTGACAAAATTTCAACAACAAGAAAGAACTTAATATGATCAAGTCTCTCATCAAGACACCAGTTCAAAGTGAGTTTCACCATACACTCTCCTGCCAGGAAACTTCTCAACTTAAAACTCTTGATATCCCTCTTTTTGTTCGCATAGATCCCCTCGTATACTCTCCTGCGAGGTATCTCTGTCCAAAAAGATGTCACTGCCTGATATCCTTATCAGACTTTTCTGCAACTTTCACTTTCTACTTGGGTATCACACAATTGTGCTTCTTCACTAATACAATTTTGTTGACTTCAGTTGTTACTTGTGCCAATTTCCCCCATACTGGCATCCCATAGGTGAGGGATTGTTCAAGCTCTGTCTATCAACCTTTCTTTCAACCTCTCTTGATTCTTTGCAATTCGTGTTCCAGGTTTCCCCAAACTGACCTCTCATGTCAGGAGAATTGTACAGATGTTGCCTCTTTATTGCTCTCACAATCACTTATGGTTCTTGGCAATGTTGGCTCCAGGTTTATCCCAGCTGCCCTCTGGGCAGAGTCTCATTAGGTCTCCGCGTTGGCTTGTCTGTCATTCGTTGCCAAGACCTGTGCAGCTCTGCAGGACTACATCTCATCTCAGAGCACTGCTGCACACAATCTGCTTTCTATCTTCTGGAGTTCCTCTCGCCTGGTACCGAACGCTGTCAACCTGCTTCTGGTGAGCATCGCTAATTCTCCCTGCAACGCTTCATGGGATTTCCTCTGTCAGCGGTCACGTTTCCTGCTCTGAGCACTCTGCAGCCTTCCTTCTTTCGCTTTCATCGTTCCACTTGCTGCAGGTGATCTGGGAATTTAAAGGTCTAGTGCCGCTGATTAGGTTTATGACAACTAGACTGCACATTATTCTTAAGGTCACATTTCCTCCACATTAAAGGCATGGTCTAGTAAAAAATGTTATTTAAAAAATAGATAGGCAACATAAAAAAAAATACTAGCATTCTCTTTTTTAAAACTTCCTATGTAAAATTTTGAGCTATTCAAGCTCAAAATTCGCAAAAGCAAGCACATGGGCGCATCCATTTTGTGAAATTGATGCCCTCCTGTGCTGGCTTTTGCTTTTGCGGCACTAATGAAGGAAAAGCCAGCCAGCTGTAGTAAACAAAAGCTACCGCTGGGTGGCTTTCCCTTCATTAGTGCTGTACGCGGAGGACAGGGACCGGAGATCAGAGCAGGAAAGCTGCAGCTGAATCTCGGTAAGTGCTATTTATTTAAAAAAAAAAATAAGCACTAGCTGTGGTTTTCTTTCTAAGTTTTCCGGGCTGGAGGAGCCCGGAAAACTTAGAAATAAAACCGCAGCTTTAAAAACGTTGTATTTATGTTTGCGGTCGCTTTTGAAGCGACCGCAAACATAAATACAACGTTATTGTGTTGGAAAACGCTGCGGTTTTTCTTTCCAAGTTTCTCAGGCTCCTCCGGCTCGGAGGAGCCTGAGAAACTCTGAAAGAAAAACCGCAGAGTTTTCCAACACAACCACTTTGTGTTTCTGCTTGCTGTGGCTATCACTTTGGGTATCCGGTGCTCCCAGGAGAGCCCCAAATGGGAAATGCTAAATGCTGCGTTGTTTCTGCCTGAATCTGCTTTCCCATTTGGGGCTCTCGGGCTCCCCATGGGGAGCTCGAGAGCCCCAAATGGGAAAGCAGATTCAGGCAGAAACAATGCGGTTGTTTTCCGCAATGCTGCATTGTTTCTGCCTGAATCTGCTTTCCCATTTGGGGCTCTCGGGCTCGTGGGGAGCCTGAGAGCCCCAAATGGGAAAGCAGATTCAGACAGAAACAATGCGGTTGTTTTCCGCAATGCTGCATTGTTTCTGCCTGAATCTGCTTTCCCATTTGGGGATCTCGGGCGCCCCGTGGGGAGCCCGAGAGCCCCAAATGGGAAAGCAGATTCAGGCAGAAACACAACGCGGTTGTGTTGGAAAACGCTGCGGTTTTTCTTTCCGAGTTTCTCAGGCTCCTCCGGCCCGGAGGAGCCTGAGAAACTTGGAAATAAAAACCGCAGCGTTTTCCAACACAATAACGTTGTATTTATGTTTGCGGTCGCTTCAAAAGTGACCGCAAACATAAATACATTTTTAAAGCTGCGGTTTTATTTCTAAGTTTTCTGGGCTCCTCCAGGGCGGAAAAGTTAGAAAAAAAACCACAGCTAGTGCTTATTTTTTTAAAAAAATAAATAGCACTTACCGAAATTCAGCTGCAGCTTTCCTGCTCTGGTCTCTGGTCCCCGTCCTCTGCGTACAGCACTAATGAAGGGAAAGCCACCCAGCGGTAGCTTTTGTTTACTACAGCTGGCTGGCTTTTCCTTCATTAGTGCCAAAAAATCAAAAGCCAGCACAGGAGGGCATCCATTTCACAAAATGGATGCACCCATGTGCTTGCTTTTGCAAATTTTCAGCTTGAATAGCTCAAAATTGTACATAGGAAGTTTTAAAAAAGAGAATGCTAGTATTTTTTTTATGTTGCCTATCTATTTTTTAAATAACATTTTTTACTAGACCATGCCTTTAATTCCTTGCTCCACTTCCTCGTTGCAGTACCTGAGGCTTTAAGGGACTTGGAGTTCCAGTAAGTTTCAACTGATTTTAAATCACATTGTTGAACAGTTGATTTAAAACACAATTACCAAAAATATCAGATGTTTCATATGTTCTAGGTTCACCCTATACACATGAAGACTGAACAGGGCTTTGTTTAAACAAAGTGGTTTGTAAAGTTTTACAATCAGATGGTTTTGAATAATGTTATGTTATTGGGCATTAGTATAGCGCCTTTTTTACCATTGGTATGACCTCAAAACACTGTGGGATGAACGCCTTTGTATGGTACTAAATAGTGCTTTGGTGCACTAAGAATGTGTGCAGTCAGGGCGGTTTACGTGGTGTGTAGCTGCATTCAGCGGGGTGTGGTTGTTAAGATGGATTTCTGAACTCTGACCTGGCGGGCAGAGGTTGAGAAGGCCAGCCTAGTTTCTTGGAACAGGGTAGCCTCTGGACAAGCCAGACCAATCAAGGTAGCTATGGCAGGCGGTCAAGACTAGGGGCCTCATTACACAGACGGCGGTGGACCAAGGTGCTATTAGCACCTTGATACATGCTGCTAAAATACCGGCACCGCCTTGGTGGAAAGGGGAATTACCGCCCTATTCCAAGGTTGGTGGGGCGGTAATTCCCCCTTCCCCTATTGCCCTTCCCCATTCCCATTTTTGCCCCATAGGGCATAATGGGAATTGGGAAGGTGCTAATTACGGCACCGCAAATTGCGGTACCGTAATTATCTCCCTGGTCCCTTTGCGGGTTGGTTGTTAACGCCTGCAAAAAGCAGGCGCTAAATTCTCCAACCCGCAAAGGGACCTCGTAGTAAGGCGGTAAGGGTTTACCGGTACCGGTAAAATACCGGTACCGGTAAACCCTTACCGCCTACCGTGTAATGAGGCCCTAGGTCTCAGGAGGGGTGAGGGTAACTGAAGGACCTCAATGAACAAATATAGCAAGGACACTTACAAATTACTCCCAGACAGGTGTATATATCAAAAATATAAACACATTTATTACAAGGCCTTTGTAACTCAACACATAATAAAAGAATCACAGCAATAGTACTAAACCAACACAACACTATCAATACAAGATATATACAAGACCATTGGGGCCTAAAGGGTTAACAGCACACAATATGTCTACAACCTAGAAGGGAAGGAAGCAGGCAGTGCAGGTAGTCTTTAGTCCCCTTCAACATCAAACACACACCTAACTAAGAGGCAGTCCAAGCCCTATGAAGAGGGGAGCCTTGTGCTCAATAGTACATGCAATGCAAGTGCACGTGGTTGTTCCAATGGGCAAAACAGGGTCTCTTCAGGGGTCTCTAGCAACTCAGGAAGGTGGGTGAGGCGATGAAGAATAGATTCCCACTATTCAGGGAGGTCCTCCACTTGAAGGCAGAGGCAGTTCCAAGGTTCGGGAATAGTTCGCTAGTTCGCACTAGCAGTGGAAAGGAGAGGGACCCCAGGGACCACTTGTGCATAAAAATGGATGGAGGCACCAGGGGCCACCGGTTAGGGTTAGGGTTACTCACCGGCCCCAATCCCACTCCAGACTAAACTTCGCCAGTCGAGTCCACTGCGGTTGCAGGTTCAAATGCAACAAAAAGGGCGTCTCTGCAGATTTCAGTTCCAAAGATACAGCGAGGATTCCCAAACGGGACAGTGGCGATTTCTCAGCTCCTGGTGGATGGATCAGGCCAGTTTCACTGCAACAGGCTTCAGGGGCAAGAGGGTCATAAATGCAGCGCACCTGCAAAGATTGTTGCCGTGGCTGGGCAACACCGTAACCGCATGTACTCCGGTCCTGGCAAACTCGTCTCACTTCAGACCTAGGAATGCCAAGTTTTCGAAATTCGGTGTGAGGGTGCCGGGACACAGAGCTAGCAGTATACCAAGTTTCGAGGGCCTCCTCGAAACGGTGGCAGAGACAGAGCAAAGGACCTGCGTAAGCTGGTCAGCCCACTGGTTGGCCCAGGGACACTTCCGAGAAGGCTTACTTGCAGGTTTTGTTGAAGGTGCCAAGAATAGTTGGTCCCACTATTCCAGTGGGTCGAAGCGTCTGCGCAGACCTTCTAGGACAACCAGATGCAGAGGAGTCCCACGGGAAGACAGCGAGCTCAGGGTGCCAGACCTTCCAGCGGTTCACCAGTGGTTCCTCGACTCAGCTTATTAGCTTCAGGATACTTGGATCCTATCCTTCATTCACTGAGAACTCCAGAGATCGACATGGTATGGGTGTATTTGGCCTCCTCTTATCCAAAGTTCCCTTCGCGCCAAAATGGAGAGGACCCAATTGGAGATCTGCTCACAAACATACACTCCATACGTGTACCAGGCATTCACAGCACTCCAGACTCTCTGGCACCCAGGATGTGTATTGGGGACGGACACCCCAGCCCACATCCTGGAGGCACACACACAAGGCATGCGGGAGCCTGCGAAGGCTTGGTGTTTCGTGGGAAACTGCATGACCAAATAAGGACTGACCGGGGTCGGCTCGACCTGGGGAAGGCAAAGGGGCAAGATGGCCAAAGGACAGGACAAAGAACCTTGTGGCATAGCCATTTTGGAGCCAGGCCACCTATTTGTGCCAAACACGGTAATCGCGTTTTAAATGGCAAGAAAAGGTTAAAATGATATGAAAAGATAAGCTGCCACCAGCCCTGTCCATGATACATGTGCACATCTCCTAAACAGTCCTATGAGAGTATCTAGGGCCTTTGGAAATGACTAAGAGACCCAAGTGCACTGTACTTGAAGGTACATTGTGCACTTGTTACATGTTGCAGAAAAGTGGCAACATAGGAAAAGGACTAAGGAAAACAAAGTCTCCCAGTACTGACTGTCTTGAGGGCATGTCAGTTTCCCCATTAAAAGTGAGAGAAAGCTCAGAGCAGTGCAGCTGAAGGCTGTGCTTCTCTGGCAAAAACAGTCTATGGTGTTTAAACAGCAGCTAAAAGTTTGGGGGTGTACAACTGGAGGGAAAGTTACATATAAAATGAAATCTTTCCTAACAGAGGTGGTTGTGTGAGATCAGTAGAATGTGTGCAGCAAGGCCAATGGATTTGGGGGAGCTGCATTCCGACAGTGGTGGAGCTTTTGTATGAGATTATGTGTGCAGCTAGACTGATTTTTCGTGGGGAATAGCTGCGTTCTAAAGACTGTTGAGGTGTTCATGGAGGTGTATAAGTATGTGTGCAGCTATGCCAAATTAATCGAGGGGTACAGCTGCATTCTATTGTTTGTTGGTGCAGAGAAGAGAATTAGCCTGTTGGTATGGGTGAGTATCTGTGCGGATTGGAAGGAGTCCCCTGTTCCTGGTTACCTTCCAGTGCCTGCCGAGGTGACCGTATCTCCCTATTTTAGAGGTTTGGAGCTTCGGTTCTCCATTGTCGGTCTGGTGTCGAGTGTGTTCTGTTTACCAAGCTTGAGAGTGTCTTTCCCTGCTTGACAGGGTCATCAGTGTTGAGTTGCCCGATTCTAAACCTTTACTGGGCTAAGTGGTTGCAGGTCTATGGCCATCCCAGTGCCTTGTTGAGTGTGCAATTGCTTATAGGATGACACCTTCTCAGTGAGCAGTTACATCCAGTTCTGTTCTATCGGATTTACAAGCACATCCTAGATATGATGACTGGTACTCAATGAATTTGAAAGTCCAGCATCAAACCAGACCATGTTGTTTGTTCTGTGTCTGATTGACATTATTACATGCAGCAAAGGTTTGAGTGTTCCTGGTCATTTGTATGTGATTTGAGTATTTATAACATGCAACACCACATTGATGTAATTTGCACGATTTTGCCTTGCCAGATTCATCACCTGATTTAAAAGCGTATTCCCATCAAGGTGGAACAAAGTCAGTCCATTCTAATGCTAGAGCATAAGTGCTAATGGGCCCTTTTTCCGGGTCCTGGGTATTTGTTTACAGCGAATGGTTGGGAGTTCCTGTCCTAGTTTATGGTTTGAAATTACACTGCATTGTTGTCCCTTGTGAGGGCTGAGTGTGCTAGAGAGCTCATCTGATAGGAGAGCATAGCGCATATCCGCAAGAGACGAGGAGCAAGCCCAATCAAAGCTTTATAACATAGGTGATACTCAGCCCTGGTTAAAGGAGTACTATCAGGTAAGCATCACCTGATCAGAAAGCACATTGCAGAGGAGGTACCTGTTGGATGACTAGACCCGGCCCACTCTTATTGTTTGAACATAAGTGCTGCTAAGTTTTACGTGCCACGCAAAGTTTCTTTCACTCCATAGGTCTTTCACTTGGCACTTGTTTTGTCTTTTTCCTAAACAAGTTTCATCACTCTTCAAAATGATTGTTCCAAGGTTTCCACAAGCTCTTGCTTGGTAAACCAAAAAGGCTTTGTCTTCACACTTCTTATTCGAAATTTCAATATGTCTCCTCTTTGAAGAACAACTACTTTCACAATTCTTCTTCATAAACAACAATGTTTTGTCAGGATGGTTATACCACGGTTCATCATACACACAATAGTGGACTTGCCACTTTCTTTCCACCACATACCTCTACCACAATGCAGTATTTTAATATCTTCTTCCTTGTCCACTAACCTGCCAGGACTACCACTAATAATCCCTTTCCTGGTATACTCGCCTGCCAGGATAAAAACTCCTACCACTACTATAAGTACTCTTGGTGGGGTTTGCCTCAAACTTTAGAAAAGTCTTTGACTTTCAACAACATTCAGATTCACAGCTTCTTCCATAAGGATACAATACACATTGATGCTGTTTGTTTGTTCCACTGATTTGTATGCCACATGCAATGCAGGTTATGTTCCTCTCCCCCTTGATACTTTTCGACAAGGAGGGCTTCTCTCCTGCCACCTTTGGGTTTCTACCTTAACACCAGTTAACTGCTGGTAATGTCTCTTAATCCGATTTCACTAACTAGGAAAACTTGTTCCCCTTTTATTTTTAATTGCCCTTCTTTGGCTTAGGCAATGCTGGTTGTTGTCTTGCTCAAATATTGCCTCCCCTTTACTTTGGCAATGATGGTTTGTCAGGTCCAGGTTAGGTAAATGTCTCTGTCTAGGTCAGGAACTTGTTACATGAGAATAATCCAATTCATCTACATCTCACCTTCACATCTCATTAGTCACTGTTTTAAATATGTTTCCTGGTTAGGACTCCTGCTGTGAACTCAGCCCTCCAGATAAGGTGTGTATGAGGCCTTTTTACACACAGAAATCTTGGCAATACTGCCCTTTTAATTCTTCCTTGCATGCCACTTGCACAGGCTATTTATGGCAGCACCCCCATAAATCATGGAGGTCATTTGTGACAGCCTGGCCAGCAGGCAGCTTGCAAATTCACTCTTTACTTTAGCAATCCACACCGTTCCTCGAAAGATGCAACTGGGATGAGTCCTGTTCTGTTTAATGTTTTAACTCTCTCCTCTGTTAGTAATTAACAATCAAGATAATACTTTCTGAGCAATGTAAAATGTGTTTTGTTTACTTTGTTCAACTGCCTGCATTTTGTAGGTTATAGTGTTATTAAAGCATCTTGAATCATGAACATGCTTTTCACTTTCCTTTAGGGCACAGGTAGTACTGTGTAAAATGAAAATTGTCTTGAACAAGGGCTGCATTTCTGCTTCCTTTTCCTCAGTCTTAATATGCTCTAATAGAGGCAGCGCAGTTGCAGCAGGATGGGCATTTCATACTTTGTTTTCTTTTCATCACAGAAGCACATCAATTGCGTTCAATGGCTTGGAGTTCTTGATCTCTTGAATTTTTAGGAATGCCTCCCAGCAAACAGCTATTTGGCTTTTGTGAAAAGGAAAAACTGTTTTGGGTGTTCTATATGAAGATGTGTTTGTTTTGTCTTAAAATTGAATGTGTTCGCGTGCATGAAAGACACTATACATAGTTTGTTTTCTTAGAGAGCAACAAATAGCTAGGCATGCGGTCTGAACTTTAGCTCCCTTTCTGACCATCCACCGCAAGCAGGTATAATGGATACAGGTAGAAACAGTGCTGTATATATTTTCAGTGGCACAGATTGTAACGTTACCTCTCAACAGGACTGCTATGTACTCAGGCATGGTAGCCTAATTTATCAACAGAGCTGCTATACGCATGTCATGGCACAATGTCAAATATTCACAGCAGGGCTGATTGCATCATGCCCACATTTCTTAGCAGGACTGCTATGGTTTGGGACAGTACCTGCAGTTCTTAATAGAGCTGCTGTTAAGAAAGCACAAACATGTGTTGGCTTCTTCTGCAATGTTCCAAAGTACTGAGCAAGAACAGTATCTGAGCTCTTCCCACCAATCTCTGACGGTGTGAGAAGATGGCATTGCTGTCATATGCTTCAATCCCTTCGACTCAGTCTTGCACTTTTCAAAACATCTGCCTCTCCCATGTCCAATTACTGACTACCACTGCCAAAAATCTAGCACATTTCAAAACCTCATTATGAATCTCCTGACTAATGCAGGATAGTCCAAAAAGGTTTAGAGCTTTTGACAAACCATTTATGTCAGGCAAGCCTCACATGGAACTGCCACTGCCCTAACCCTATTTGCCTTTCAGATTCAACAGCCTGTTGGGGAAAGGCAGCTCAGTAGGTCAATAACCCTGCTGCAAAGATTATTGTGTAACCCGTTAGTCCAAATCCTGTTGATAGGTGAGTTATTGAGTATGCATCAGAGATATGCATTTAAGATGCAGGTAACATTCAATTGTAACAGAGTTGACTTAACTTTTGACATATCAAAAGGACTACTAAATGTCCAGTGATTCAGAACAATCTACTTGTAATGGCTCAGAGCACACAACTAATCAGGACTGCTATACCTGTGATTGCTCAGAACACACCTCTTCAGGGCAGTTATGCTTGTAATGGCTCAGAACACACACATCTCATTTGGCCCGCTAAACCTATAATGGCTCAGAGGTAGCACATCCCATGAGGACTGCTATATGTATAATGGCTCAGAACAGACACCTCATCACAGCTGCTATACCTGTGATGGCTCAGAACACACAACTCTTCAGGGCTGTGTGAGAAACCAGAAGGTGTCTCACCCACTATTCCTGGGGAACTGTCATCCAGGTGGCCAGGACACAGGCATTGCTTTGGGATCCAGTTCCTGGGGGTGGACCAGTGTGGCAGGATCATCTGGGTGAGGGGACTTTGGGGGAGTGGGAGTGGGACACCGGACGGTGAGACACAGTACCCCCTTCCTTGTAACACCTTTACTCCATCCTACCAGGTAGGATATTTAGGAACTCTACCCCCCAACCCCTTTTACAACACAAAAATGTTCTCAAGGACAGCCCGCTATGAGAGAAAACAGACTAACACCCGAGCAGTATAACTGACGTACCCCAATACAATGGTCAGGTGAGGTCAGGCAATTACTGACCATCACACACACCTGACTTCCATTACACTTCCTCACACAGATAAAGGGTGGAGCACGAGAGCACACTCTGAGCGAGGCAAAGCACACGAGGAAACAGCAGTTTAGAGGTGGCAGGTGAGCAAGAGAGGAAAGACGGCTAAACCGAAGGGGCTCGCAACGAAGGAAATTCCATTGACCTTTTCGACAAGGAACCGTGAATTTCAAAGACCTTGAGAATAGAAAGCATAAGACCAAGAAACAAGGCTGATGAATTCTGAATTGTGTGTCAGAGATACCCGGGGCCCTCCCGTGTCAATAATCAAGGCTGGGGGAATGACCAGCCACTGCGGTACCGTCTTTAGCTCCAAGAACAAAGCAGCTTCAATGGAGTCAAAACAGTCGGTGAGTTGGGGAGACCGATACAAGAATGGTCTGTGTTGAAGCCAAGGTTGCAAGCAGCATCACTGCATGGCGAGCGCTGGAAGGAACATTGTTAAAACGCGTGTGATAAGAGAAGTGAATTAAATTGAACTGCTGATGAGTGATTGAACTTTAAAATAAATTACAATACCTTTTTACAGAGTGGTACGGCACCGCATGGGTGCTCAATTGAAGATCTCTGTAAGGTATCCAGCTGAGAAGTGACAAAAGTATATACATTTGGTCTGAGCCTGGCAGAGGGAGACCGATTGAAAGAGAACGAATAAATGTGAATTGAAGTGGTCCTGCGACGGGTCAAGCAAAATCCTGCACACAGTCCAAAGTCTTAGATTTTGATGAAGTAAAGAAAGTTTGGAAAAGTACATGAATTTGGTCCGAGCCCGGCAGTGGGAGACCAATTGAAGGTTTTCTATTAAAGTGTGTCTGAGCCCGGCGGAGGGGGCCCGGGGTGAACAGTAAATCCCCCTAGAAGTTGTATAAGTGAAAATCCTGAGACGAAAGGAACTTTAATGTTTTGTCATGTTGCATCAGGCCCTCTGAAATAAGAGATTTTGAATGGCAAAGAAACTTTGGCACAAAAGGCCCTGATTTTGAAGTTTTGAACTGCATCTTCATGCTAGAGAAGCCAGATTGTGTGCTAAGCTCCGGTGTGCCGCCTTGACCCGTGCTGAAAACATGGGAAAGGGAAGCCAAGAACTTGAATGTCCTGACATATCATTTCTTGAACACTTTTCTTTTGCATAACATTGTTTCCCACACTATTTGTATTTAGAAGTAAGGATGGCAATAGGTTTATTAGTATAGGCCCTTTTATTTTGACAGACTCAACAAAGACTGCGTTATTATTATTTGATGGTGGTAGCTTGCTCCCATCTTTAGATTTAGGATTAGATAGGCATTTTTCAAACCCAACTGAAGTTCAATAAACGCCCTTGAACCGTTCGATACCATTCCTTCCTTACATATGGTGTGAGAAGTGGCATCTGACTCAATTGAGACAAATTGGGGAGCCCTAAAATTCCAGAAGCTTAGTCATAGAGCCTCAGATCCCTCTGTCGCCACAAAAGAATCCATAGGTTTTGATATCTGTAGCAGCAGAGAAGCTACTATCCCTCTAGGGAAAAGAGGAATGATTCCCACACGCTTAGTCTTAATACCCCCACCTGGATCTAATATAAGATTGGCTCCAAAATCTGGCCTGGCCAGGGAGTTTGGTCTGGATGTCCTAGCGGGCGTCATAGATCCCGACTTCCAAGGAAAAGAAAAAGGTTCTCCTACAGAACCATGGTGAAATCCATTTGAAGTACATCGTGGGGACAAAATTGTACAGGGAATTCTTGAAAGGGCTCTATTTCCCCGTTTTATAGAGAGTGAACCAGAAGAAACCGAGAGAGGTACCTTAGGCCTTGGGGAAGCTGATGAACCATCTACCACTGAGGCAAACCAGGAAGAAGAATCTACCATCCTTCCCGACCTAGCCTTCGCCCAGCGAAATGATCCAGCACTCACAGAGGCTTTATTGCAGGTGATTCTAGAAGGGGAAGGATTAGAGGGAAGTGCTTTTTTCTTCCTAAGGCAAGGATTACTGTACAGAAAGGAATCCTCCACAGAAGGCCTAAGTAAAACTCAGTTAGTAATATCCAAAACCCATCAGAAGATTGTGCTAGAGATTGCATATTCTCATTTGACAGGAGGACACTTAGGACAATCCAAGACCCAGGCGCACATCAGTTGGAAGTTTTACTGGCCAGGTATCCATTCTGATATAAAGAACTTTATTCAGACATGTGAAATATGTCAGAAAACCAGTATGCATATTCCCTTGCCTGCCCCTTTGAACCCTTTACCAATAATAGAAGTCGTTTTCTCTTGGATCGGGATGGATATCATTGGACCATTGTAAACCTCTTGACTGGGTTAACAAATATGTCAGTGTAATCATAGTTTACGCTACCCGATACCCAGAGGCATTCCCCATGCGGAACAACGCAACCCAGCAGATTTTAAAACATCTATTACCATATGTTTCCAGGGTTGGTTTCCCCAAGGAAATCCTAACGGATCAAGGATCCAATTTTATGTGCACACTCATGGGTGAAGTCAAGGAATTGCTCCATATTGCCACCTTAAGAACCTCAGTTTACAACCCCCAAACAGACGGATTGGTAAAAATATTTAACAAAACACTTAAAATGATCCTAAGAAAGATGGTAGACAAGGACGGGAAGGACTGGATGGCATGATTCCCTGGGCCCTATTTGCAGTAAGAAAAACCCTGAGGCATCCACCAGATTCTCTCCCTTCGAACTACTTTATGGTAGAGAACCAAGAGATGCCCTAAACATGCTCTGGGAGACCTGGAAAGAAAGAAAAGAGGCACCTATTCCGTCTCTCACAAACAGCTACCCGATTGCGGCAGCATATGAAACTTGTTCAAAATCTAGTCTCTACTCACATGGAAAAAGCCCAAGCACAACACAACTCCACCTATGACAAAAAGGTAAACTTAAGATCTTTTTCAGTAGGATAAAAGGTATCAGTCCTCTTACCTACCTCAGAAAATAAACTTGTCTTAAAGTGGCATGGGCCATATGAAGTATTAGAGTGTACAGGGACCTGCACCTATAAAATAGCCCAGCCTGACACGAAACAAAAAACCCACCTTTACCATGTAAATCGCTTAAAAGGGTGGAAACAAAATCCTAGCGCAGCCACTGCCACAATACTGTCTTGTTTGGTACCAGAGGAAATAGATCATTTAAAATTAATTCCCCAAAAGCTATCTCGTTAACAACAAGAAGACTTAAAAGATTTATTTGTGACATTCCCCCTTCTATCCTGTGAAAAACCAGGGAGAGTGCAAGGCACTTATCATTATATCAGAACTCCAAAGGGAAAAGTGGTCCATTTGAAACCATATAGACTCCCGGAAGCCCGTAGACCGATAGTGGTTGAAGAAGTCAACAAAACTCTAAGGGCAAATATTATCAAACCCTCTTCAAGCCCATGTGCCTCCCCTATAGTACTGGTCACAAAACCTGACCCTTCCTGGAGGTTTTGCATAGACTTCCAACAGTTCAATGCCATCTTCGACTTCGATGCCTATTCCATTCTGCGTATTGATAAATTGATACATAAACTCAGAAATGCCACCTTCCAATCAACCCTAGACTTAATCAAGGGGTACTGGCAGGTCCAAGTACATGGACCCGATAAGGAAAAGACAGCTTTCTCAACACCCCTGCGACTATTCCAGTTCAAAGTCCTCCCTTATAGCTTACACAGGGCCCCCGCCACTTTCCAATGGCTTATGGACAGGATATTGCAGCCCTGCTCCGATTTCTGTGGGGCTTTTATTGACGACATAGTCATTTATAGTAAGACTTAGGAAGATCATTTTTTCCACCTCTTTACTATTATGAGAGCACTAAGAGAAGCCGGCTTAACTGCCAATCAATCCAAATGTAATCTGGCCTAATCAGTCATGAAATACCTTGGCTTCTTTGTAAAGAATGGCTGTGTCAAGCCTCAACATGAAAAAGTGAAAGCCATCCTAGATACCCGCATGCCTAAAACCAAGAGAGACCTCAGATCATTCTTAGGGTTAATCGGTTATTACCGTAGGTTTATCCCTAATTTTTCTAACAGAACAGCTAGGTTGACAGACAAATTAAAGAACGCTGAACCCCAGAAGATTCATTGGACTGACGAGGATGATGTATGTTACAACAGCTTAAAACAAAGCCTTTGCCAGAACCCGATCCTAAAGGTAGTAGATTTTTCAAAAGAGTTTGTGTTACAAAATGACGCCTCTCTTACAGAGTTAGAAACAGTTCTGCCCAAGTTTGTGATGGATTAGAACACTGTATCCTATTCACTAGTCGAAAACTCTTCCCACGTGAAAAAGCTACTTTATGTTAGAATTAGAGGCCCTTGCCATCAAATGTGCCATCACCCATCTAAGATACTATCTCCTAGGAATGAAGTTCACACTCGTCACAGGCCAATCTAGTGTGGATAAGCCAGCGAAAGGACTCTAACACTCGAGTCATGAGATGGTTCCTAGACCTGCAACCATACTGTTTCACTGTGGAGCACCAAAAAGGTAAAGACCAGGGGAGCGTAGATTTCCTTTCTCGGTTTCCCTGTGAAACAGATGCAGCTACATCACATAGGGGAAGGGCATGTGTAAAACCAGAAGGTGTCTCACCCACTAGACCAGAAGATATCTCATTGCTTTTGGATCCAGTTCTGGGGGTGGACCAGTGCAGGAGGATCACCTGGGTGAGGGGTCTCCGGGGAGTGGCAGTGGGACACCGGATGGTGAGACGCAGCATCCCCTTCCTTGTAACACCTTTACCCCATCCTACCTGGTTTGATATTTAGGAACTCCCCCCTTTACAATACGAACACCTTCTCATGGACAGCCCACTATGAGAGAAAACAGACATAACACCCAAGCAGTATACCTGACATGTCCCAATACAATGATCAGGCAATTACTGACCATCACACACACCTGACTTCCATTACACTTTCCTACACGGATAAAAGGCGGAGCACAAGAGCACACTCTGAGCGAGGCAAATCACACGAGGAAACAGCCGTTTTGAGGTGGCAACTGAGCAAGAGAGGAAAGACGGGAAAACCAAAAATTCCCTTGACCTTTTCGGCGAGGAACCATTACTTTTCAGAGACCTCGAGAATAGAAAGCGTAAGAACAGGAAACCAGGCTAAAGAATCCTCTATTATGTGTCGGAGATACCCCGGGCCCTCCCGCGTCAATAATGAAGGCGGGGAGAATCACCAGCCGTCTTGGTACCGTCCTTGGCTCCAAAAACAAAGCAGCTTCAGTGAAGTCAACAGAGCCAGTGAGTTGGGGAGACCGATACAAGACTGGCCTGTGTTGAGGCTAACGTTGCAAGCAGCAACAATGTATGGTGAGCTCTGGAACGAACATTGTTAAAACGCGTGTGATAAGAGACGCAAGTGAAGTTGAACTGTTGATGAGTGATTGAACTTTAAAGCAAGCTACAATACCTTTTGACAGAGTGGTCGGGCATCACGTGGGTGCTCAATCAAAGGTCTGTGTAAGGTATCTAGCTGAGAAGGGACAAAAGTAGATACATTTGGTCTGAGCCCGGCAGAGGGAGACCGATTGAAAGAGAAAGAATAAATGTGAATTGAAGTGGTCCTGCGAGGGGTCAAGCAAAATCCTGTCTTTGATTTGATCGAAGTAGAGAAAGTTTGGAAAAGTACATGAATTTGCTCCAAGCCCGGCAGATGGAGACCAATTGAAGGTTTTGTGTTAAAGTGGGTCTGAGCCCGGTGAAGGGGAGTCTGGGGTGAACAGTAAATGATCCGAGAAGTTGTATAAGTTAAAATCCTCAGAAGAAAGGAACTTTTATGTTTTGTCGTGTTGCATCAGGCCTTCTGAAATAAGAGACTTTGAATGGCAAAGAGACTTTGGCACAGAAGGCCCTTATGTAGAAGTTTTGAACTGCACCCTCATGTAAGAGAGGCCAGAAAGTGTGCTAAGCTTGAGTGTACTGCCTTGTCCCATGCTGAAAACATGGGGAATGGAAGCCAACGGTTTGAATGTCCTCACATATCATTTCTTGAACACTTTTCTTTTGCAGAACATTGTTTCCCACACTATTTGTATTTAGAATTAAGGATTGCCGATAGGTTTATTAGTATAGGACCTTTTTTTGACAGACTCGACTAGGACTGCGTTATTATTATTTGATAGTCGTAGCTTGCTCCCATTTTTAGATTTAGGATTAGATATGCATTTTTCAAACCCAATTGAAGTTCAATAAACAGTAAAAGTGTGGGGTTTGAAGAGGCCTTTGCGCTAGACTTGTTAAATATTTCTGAACTCTGTCATTTGCTTATTTAATTAAAATTCAAAAGAAGTCAAATGTGTTGTTCTCATAGTGCAAGAACTATTTTTATTTTTAGTAGTGACATAGAATGTTAGTATTTATTACAATTGCATATCGGTGCCAACAATCTCCACTAGGAGGCACTTCATATGTTTCGCCCTTCCTTGGGCTTTCTAAAGGCACACTTACAACAATTAAACAATTTAGTATTTTGAGTGCTTATACTGTTCCATGTATTGGCATGTCATGTATCTTTGTATTCTTTTAACAATTGCCCATATTCCATTAACAGCATATTATCACAGATACATTTGTTACATCAAGTGAAGTCTATTCAAATATAGGTTACAAAAAACGTCTTTAATGCTGAGTGGAAAGGTGTGTGGTCGTCAAGGTAGATTTCTGGATTTTCTACAAATAGACTGTTTACAGGCAAATCCCTAGTAATTTCAGAGTTCCTGAGGTTGCAGAACTCTCTGTGGTTATTTTCATAAGTTGTTGGTCAATTAGTCAATTTTTCTAAATTACAGAATTCAGTAATATTTAACAAGTCTAGCGCAACGGCCTCTACACACCCCACACTTTTACCAATTAATCCACTGACTGGCAAGTGAATACCAGTCTGTATGAAGCCATTCAACAAAGACTTCCTTCTTACAAGTTAATGAAAACCTACCTATTTATTTAGATCTAAACGGGAAGGGCACACTGACTAAATGTTCAAATTTGAAGGGCAATAAACACCCTTGAACTGTAATCACTTGTGTAACTGTGATCACTTGTGTCTGTCTTACTGTTTGATACCATTCCTTCCTTACAGCTGCTATACTTGTAATGGCTCAGAAGTACAACACGCACATCCCATGTGGACCACTATACTTGTAATGGCTCACACAGACACATCTCATTTGGGCTGCTATACTTGTAATGGCTCAGAAGAAGCACATCCCATGAGGACTGCTATAAGTATAATGGCTCAGGACAGACCCATCTCATCTGGGCTGCTATACTTGTAATGGCTCAGAACACACACTGTTCAGGGCTGCTATACTTGTAATGGCTCAGAATACACACATCATCTGGGTTGCTATACCTGTAATGGCTCAGAAGTATAACACGCACATCCCATGAGGACCACTATACTTGTAATGGCTCAGAAGAAGGACGTCCCATGATGACTGCTATACTTGTAACGGTTCAGAACAGACACATGTCCTCTAGGCTGCTGTATGTGTAATGGCTCAGAACATACAGCTCATATGAGCTCTTATACTTGTAATGGCATACTGTGCTGGTAAAGCATCTGCATTCAAGCAAGTGCTGCATCTGGTCAGACAAACCTCTAACTCTATAATAATTTACAACCTAATGGCCAAAAGAAGGATTGCACGCATCTAAAAGGGAGCCCCTAATGGTAAAGCCGCACTAGATTGTTAAATAGAAAAGGCATTTTCATCTTTTTGGATATTTATTGGTGCTATGTTAAAAGACAAACAGAAAAACAGCAGAGGAAGAGCAACTCTGAACCTAAGCAATACAGGAGAACAAAGGTGTGGCAAGGTGGTGGGGGGCAAAGGGAGAGAGAGCATACTAGACAATCCAAAACAGGAATTCGAGCAACAGGAAGAGAGAGCAATGAGCTACATAATAGGGCAACAAAGAAGGTGAGAAAGGAAACAGAGTTAATAATAGGACAAACACACAATATGAGTGAGGGATAGAAGCAGAGCAAAGGAAACATTTAGAGAAGTGAAATATAACACAGATCAACAGCAGGTGGGGAGAGATGGAAATAGAAAAGCAAGACTAGAGAAGGGCAGGCCAATAACATAACAAACAATGCAAGAAAGATAATCAAAAGGAGTAGCAACCACAACCAAGAAAATGAAAAAACAGATATAGCCAGAGTAATGACATGAGAGAGGAAGAGGAGTTATATCAACCGATACAGCGGGATATAGGAGGGAAACAGCAACAACAGAATGCAGAGATGGGAGAGGCAGAGTGACAGAGAAATGGACCGCAAAAAGTGGCATCGCAACACTTAAGGGTGAGAGGCACAGTGTCAGAAAGTGAGACGGGGAAACAGAGTAGCAAAGGGAAAGAGAGATGGAGCAAAAACATGAAGTGGCTGTCAAGCAGGTAGTGCCAGGCATCAACAGTAGGCCAGAGAGGCAGAAAAGTGATGCTGGTAGAGGGAGGGTCTTGATTTATGAATCACCCGATGGAACTAGCTGGCATCTGTAGTAGCTCCTAACAGAGTTTGTGCTGAAGTATCATGAAGATAAATCTGCGTAGTATACATCTATACGGTTCTTGTGCTGGGAAAATGTTTTTCACAGATGCAATACATTGCTTAAAATCACTTTGAAATACAGCTGTTTTGTCCCTAATTGTTTCGAACAAAGTTTTAATTTTAAGCACAAATTGGATAGTTGTCAGACACATTTTACTCTTTTGCAAAGGAGGAAACTCATTTTTACTCCCTTTTAATTGGATTTACTCTCTAATTCTAAAAATTGGGAGTAAAATACTTTTACTCCAAAATCCTACCTGGAGCACTGTGTGAACTCTAATGTTAGATCTAGTGTTGGATATGGTGTTGGTTGAGTCCTTAACTTTCTTTTCTACAGAAGGAATGTGTCCCAAGCCATCATGGTGGGACAGGAGCTGAAATCTGATTGGTGGAGTTTCCTTTCTTGAGGCTTGAACAGGCATTCTAAACTGCCTTTCATTGTCCTACCTCAAGCGGGATGGTCCTGTGCCAGTGTGAATCTTGTTTTAAGGCCTAAATCCCTTTTGAAGAAATCATCTGCGAGCAAGAAAGTCAGCGTGGGACAAGACAAGCTGTGTTTTTGGTGGGAGCACTGCGTAACAAAGTCAGAGCCAAATATCATGCCTTTGTGGGAATCGTATATAACTTTTTGCCTCGTATGTTCAGTTATTTAGTTTAGGTTATTAGTAATGGAGGAAACTTTCAAAGGCAGCACGCAACATTTCTTAGTAGAAAAATACTTTTTAAGTTAAAGACTTTGGGCCTCATTATGATTTTGGCGGTAGCCATGCCGCTATTGGCGGCATGGCTGCCGCCAAAATCGGGTCCGGGAACACAGAATGGGGAATTACCGGGCCATTCCGAGTTCGGAGGGCCCGTTAATTCCTCCCTCCAGGAACCCGGACCCGGACCTTCCCCATTCCCATTTCAGCCCCCATAGGGCTGAATGGGAATGGGGGAGGGAGCAAACAACGGGCCAATTACGAGCGGCCCATTGTTTGCTCCTTCTTCCCCTCGTGGGACCCGGTAAGCACGCCTGGTTTGACCAGGCGTTACTTACCGGGTCCTGTGAGGGGAGCTTGTAATGAGGCGGAACGGGTTTAACAGGTCCACCTACTTTAGCGGGTCCCGTTAACCCGTTCCGCCTTACTTGTAATGAGGCCCTTTGTATGCGCACAGCGTGCAAGCTCTCGGAGACTATGATTATTCAGCAGGAGTCAGCATGGATGACTGTTGGAACAGTTTCTATGTCTGCGCGAACTCCTTTCTCCGAGAAGTTTCATCATTTTAGGTGCGTGCATGCTCAAAAACCTAGTTTCTACCCCATTGAACGGTGAATCGTCTTGCCTGAAGGAGACTAGCGTCTATTGGGACCAAAGAGCAGCACGCAGGCGTGCGCAGGGATAAGTGGTCCTAGTTTCTTCGTCCTGCTCTGAAGCCTGTATCTAAATCTGATCAGCGCTCTGATCTGACAAATCTAGGCAAGCGCAGGCTCTTAGATTCAGTGTCAGTATGATTAAGCAAAAGGAGCTGACCATCAAAATGAGTTTACAACCCATATGAGAAGAAAACAAGCACAGTTAAAAGCTAGAGAGCAGTGTCTGCAAGTTTTAAGAAGTGAACCGTTAATTTGAAGCATTCTTAAACCAAGTTGTACATTGTTAAAATAGTGTACAATACATATTTAAGAAGTTATGTTCAAAACTGAAAAAAACTCTGCAAAGTCTTTGAGTGGGAGTTTTCCACTTTTAAAGAAATGCAAGAAGTTCTGGAGGGTTAGAAAGTTACATATTTCTAAGAAAGACTCTCTTAAGATGTGTTCACTAAGTAAATAAGTCAATTATAGGTTCCTTTGATAGCCATTCAGAACATAAGAATTTCCTCTCAGCTCTTCAAAGAGAAAAATAATGGTATTGACTGTTGCTTAGGGATTGTGGAGGCGGGTCAGGGTTTGAGAGTGGAAGTAACTTGCTTTTTGGTTTATCACCCTCTGTGGATTATCTCTCAAGTTGAAGACAGAAAATCTGTTGTTTTTTATTTTATCCACTTCCCCTTTCCCTTGGGGGGTGTTTGGATTTCAACTGTTAAAATACCAGTTGTTGACCAGCTGCCTCAGGGGGTCTGTGGGGTTCAGCAGCTTCTGTGGACAAGGACGATCAGGACCGGACATAGTTATTGGGCCCCATTCCGAGGTTGGAGGTAGCCATGGCGCTATTCACGCCATGGCTACCCCCTTACCGCATACCAGATCCGGGTTCCTTGAATGGGGAATTACCGGGCCATTCCAGCCTTGGAGGACCCGGTATTTCCCCATTCAGGGAACCCAACCCCATTCCCATTCGGGTAAAGAATCCTGGTCCTTTAGCGGCTCCCACTAAGGGCGCCTGGTAAAACCTTACCGCCCACCTTGGAGTTAGGCCCTTAGTCTTTCTGCAATATTGCCCCCCTCTTTACTTTGGCAATTATGGTTATATTCTTCCTGCAATATAACCCCTTTTTACTTTGGCAATGCTGGTTATTAGCTTGGTTCAATATTACCCTCAGCTTACTTTGGCAATAATAGCTGCAAGTATTCTCCTGTCGCTTCCTCCCAATATAAGTTTCAAGCAAGTTTCACGCAAACATTGCTTTCTTTCATTAGTTCAGTATTCAAAATACTTGCAAGCGGCCAGTGGTCTACTGCGGAGCTCTGTTGGGTCACCTAACGAAGGCCAACTCACCGGTGTCTCTCTGCACGTCTGCTTGACCCGCAGCAACTTCGTCCTCTCTTGTTGGGTCCTGGGTGTCTGACAACTCTGGTCGCACTCCCTCGGCTTGTGCCTCTCGGAAAGGGACACTGTCTTGTATCTTGCCTACTCTAGTGCTCGCCAGCCACCGGAATAGGGCACAAGGTAAGGAGAGCTTTTCTCTCCCACGGGACAGTCTGTCACAGCACCGCTTCCGGAAGCAGGACCTCTGCACTTCAGGTTTCCGACTTCCACAACTGTCTCAAAACCGTTACCCACTACAAACAGCGACGGCTGCAGCGTCTTCGTTTCTCTGTCGCTGGTGCTCCCACTGCTGCTGGTTACTTCTTCTAATGGCCTGCACCCAGTACTTAGAGAATTGTGGGACTTGAAGTCCCTAATGTTCTGATTCCTTTTTATATCGAAGGCTTCAAGTCTAACCTTATTTAATTCACTCTGTTTATATAATACACTTTTAGCAGAGGGTTTTAGAGGAATTCATGGTTGGTTCTTGACTTCATAGTTCAAACCTAAGGGGGTATCATAATTATCAGAAGCAATGGTATTAAGGCTCTGATCCGTGCATATATCATTCCCATGTTGACCAGAAGGGTCTTCCCTACTAACAGTTTGGGTAATCTGGGGAAGGGAAGCCTTACTCTGACGACAAGCCCTTAGGTACTCTGGTATTATGGAGATCTTAACCTCCGAAGAAGATGAATACTGAGATCAGGATTGTCTGAGGTTAGGAGGTCATAGATGCTCTGTCTGTTTTTGTCCACAAAGCGGCCATTGATAAGGAGGCTCGGGAGTTTGTGGGAAGTTGCCGGGCCGGTGCTTCCCCAGGTGTCCGTGGCTGGCAGGACTGGGGTGGTCAATGTGGCTGGTGGGATAGTGTCAGTCACTGGGATGGAAGGTGTGATTGGCTAGAGTGGTTTGGTCGGTGTGACTGGAGGGGCAGTGTTGGTCAGTGGGAGGGATTGTGTTGGTGGGGCTGAGAGTGTGATAGAAGCAAGCCATCAAAAACACCTGCATTAAGGGATCTTCCTTACAATAAAGAGAAGTATACTGCTTCTCTCCTTGTGGAGTCACCACTCTCCCCTGACAGCCATCTTCTCCCATGTGAGCCACCCTCAGTATACACCCCCATGGTCAGGATCAGGTAGCGGCTGTCTTCCCCTGGCCACATGGTAGGAGACTTTAGGATGGGGATCAGCAATGACTCAGCAGGATTCATCACATACCCTTCCCCTAATGTCTCGGCCTCCCACCCTAGGGTCATTGTTTTTTAAAGAACCATTTGCCATCCCCATACGAGAAAGAGGTTTCTGAGTTTGAATTTCCCAATTCCAAACAGGGCCTGCTGATGGGAATCCTCCTTTCTCCCATGAGTTAACTAGAGAATAGGGAAGATATGTTTTCTGACTTTGGTTTTTAGTTTTATGGGGTGTTTTAGAATTGATTTGGGCCTCTCGGAAAATCCATTGATTTTAATCAGGTACTTCACTTCCCAAAATTAATTGAGTTGGAAGTTCAGGTATTACTGCCACTAATATTTCAAAAAAAGGTGGCAGGCGCTCCTCTCTAGAAAGAACATGGCATGATAACCTGATCTGAGATGAGAGTTTGCAGCACACACTTTTTGCTCACTGTACCTTTCACATGTGGGAAATGTCCATTTGCATGACGTGGACCAGACGTGGACTCACTGTGCTCCCAGAGGCACAGCTTCACCTCACTGATGAGGCCCAACAAGGCTGAAACACGTATATGGGGTTCCTGTTGGTACTCTTGTTCAGAGAGGAATTGCCATAGCATTTCGGTGCTGGACTGCCCATGCCCATGTGGGCGGGACAAAGACTGATATGCAAATGGACATTTCCCATCTGTGAAAGGTACAGTGAGCAAAAAGCGTGTGCTGCAAACTCTCATCTCAGAACAGGTTATCATGCCATGTTCTTTCTAGAGGGGAGCGCCTGCTACCTTTTTTGTAATAATTACTGCCACTAATAACTGTACTCCCCCAATATAGTAACATACATCTGAGTTAATGGGTGTCCTTTTGTTTGACCATGAACACAACCTACAGTCATATGTCCTATAGGTTTCCAGCCCAGAGGTAGTAGGCCTGCTTTTATGGAACATCCCCTACTTCCTGTGTGTAATTACGCCCAGATAGTTTTCCTTGCAATGCCACTGGAACTTTTATCCCTGGTGCGAAGCATAACATCAGGTTTTCTAATAATGCTATTTCCTTAAAATATAAAGATATATGGCCTCATTAAGCTCACCGGCACCTTTGTTTCCGGACCGGCAAACTCTGTGTTTGCCTCCTGTGACCACTGTGCCCGACAGGTCTGAACCTGCCGGGCGCAGTGGCCACAGTAGGAAAACACATCACGGAAGCACCGGCACCGTTAGTAACGGTGCCAGCGGTTACGTGTCCCCACTCCCTTAGAGTCCTACTGGACTCTATGGGAATGGGGACTTACATTTTGCTGGCGCCTGACTTCCCAGGCTACCGGAGTTGTAATCTCCCGGTAGCACTGGGAAATCAGGTGCCGGTAAAATATTACGGGTCCGGCGACAACCCACCTGTAGCACCAGCAGGGTTACCGCCGGACCCGTAATGAAGCCCATAGAGTTTTCATCTTTCCCTAGAGTGGGTATTGTGAGAAACCCAAAGGTGTCACCCTAGCTGTAACGCTTACCTGGACTCCTTGGGAGCGTAATGCCTTCTCAGCCTGTGGACCTGTTATTTGGGCACTTTTAGGATTCCTTTTCTGTATAAACGACAATAACAACAATAGAACTGCTATAATGCCACATTTCTGAGAAGTTACTGTATAACTGTTGCTTTTGGTAATCCCTCCCTTCTCACCTGTGTTTATGTTTTGTGGAGCTCTCCATTCTGTTATACTACAGGGGCGCGTTCGAATGAAGACATTTTTAACTTGGAAGGCTCAGATGTTCAATAGACTTTTGCCTTTAGAATATATTTGCTTTTCCAGAATTTGTCTTGGGTAAGTATCCCGAGAAATTACTATTGTCTTTTAGATTTGGAATAGTCCCTACGTTGGAGAGATCTCTCTTTCTAATATTTTCCCTTTTTTCTTGCAGGTTCTAGGAATTCGGAGAGTCTAATGGCTGCGGAATTACTGTGACGTTACTCAGGATGGAGCAACGTTCAACTAGCATAAGTTCGTCTATCAGAGTAACTGCAGTCTTCAGGGAAGAGCGTGGTAATAACTGAGCGGTAAAAACCTGAAGAAACTTCAGGTACGTAAACTTATTTAAACTTCTTCTTTCTTACTTTCTATTAAGTTTGTTCGTTAATTAAATACCTTATTTGTCTGCAGGTTTTTGGAAAGCTGGGGAAAAATACCTTCGGAAGATGCAGTGTCTGCTGAGGAAACCTCTGAATGAAGGTACTGCGACACGCGAACGATGATTGCTGCTTGAAGATGCTGCGGCTGTGAGAGAACTTCTGACAGAAAATACTGCGGTGACGAACAAACACAGCTGACTGAAAAACTACTTCGGAGATAACTTCGGTTAGCTAAGTCTTTTCTATAACTATGGCATTCTGTTGTTTTTTTCTGTGAAAACTAATGTCTCTGATTTTTCCTTTGACAGGTTCTGTGAGGAGAGACGCCAGTAGCATTACCCGCTGTCAGCGGAGAAGACGTGAAGCAAGTGCTCTGGCGGAGGCGTGGCTCAAGTAGCTCCCTTTGCAATAAGTATAGAGCATGCTGTAAGTTATCAATGGATCTGGCAGCGGCCATGTTTAGTATATGAGACCACTGTAAGCACTATGAGAGACTATGGAAGCATATGCTATGAATGGTACAAATGCCATGTTTGCCAGGCTTGTACCCACTTTTGACCTGCTGACTGATGTGAAGTACCTTGCTTCTCCTGCATGCCTGAATGTGAACTGTGCTCACTTACTGGGATCATGACACTAGCTAGTCCCCGGGGATCTGGCATCCAGGTGGCCAGGACACAGCCATCGCTATTGGATCAAGTTCCTAGGGGTGGACCAGCGAGGGAGGATCACTTGGATGGTGGGTCCTTGGGGAGTAGGAGTGGGTCACTGACGGGTGAGACGCGGTATCCACCTTCTTCATGCACCTTTTCCCCATCGTACCACGTAGGATATTCCAAAACACTGCCCCCCCTTTTCCGACACAAACACTTTCGCACAATATGAAAGACAACGGACTAACAGCAGGGCCGTTTACCTGACATGTCCCAATACAAGGGTCAGGCAAAGTCAGGCAATTGAACAGAATCACATACACCTGACAGCCCTTTCCCTTCCCCACCGGGATAAAAGGTAGAGCACGAGAGCAAGGCAAAACGCACGACGTAAAAGCTAACTCAGCACGGCATTTCAAGAGGAGACGAAAGACGGCGAATACTGGGAGGGTGACAAGGGGAGAAGTAACCTTGCCCGCTCCTATCTAGGCCGTGAAACTTCTGTAGATGGAAACATAAGGCTGCGAACCAAGGCCAGCATGTGTTGCAGCAGATGTTGATGGTACATGACTCTCCTCCGCTGATAGCCAAGCCAGGGAGAGACACAGGTCTCTGTGGTACCAACCTTGACTCAAAGGACAAGAAAACCAAATGGTTCATCACAGCCGGTGAGTCGAGGGGGAGTCGATAAGAAACCGGGCTGCTTTGAACAAAAAGTGGAAAACCGCTAATGTGAACTTTGGGAAGCTTGAAGGAATTTTGAGAAAGTGGGGGGAAAGCCTGCAACAGAGGCGTTCGGTACCATGTAGGTGCTCATGCAGAAAACTCTGGGTGATTACTCGAAGGTAGAGATTATCACAACCAGAAGGCCTTGGGAAGTAGAACTTTGCGTTTGTTTGTTTGTTGGATACCTCAGGCCTCGAAGGCAAGAGACTTTTTGAATGAAAAGAGCCTTTGCTGTCGTAGAACCTGATAGCTGATACGGAACAGTTGGCTTGCGCTGAGAAGGCTCGAGCGTGTGCTGTGCTCCAAGGTCCCACCTTGTCCCTTGCTGAAAACATGCGAAAGGGAGACCCCTGGCAATCACATCCTGACCTATTATTTATGAACACTTATTTCCTTATTGAACCCTTATCCCTCACTCTTTTTGTAATTAGTTGTAAGGAATTGGCAATAGGTTTTTCTTAGTATAGGTCCTTTTATTTTCACACAACGCCACAAGGACTGACTTATTCTTCATTTGATGGTCGACGCTTGCTCTCATCTTAGATTCAGGTTCAGGTTAGGCGTTTTTCCACCCTATATTTACAGTTTAATAAACCCCCTTGAACTGTGATCACTTGTGTCTGTCTTTACTGTTGCCACTATGAGTTCCTTACAAGTATACATAATCCATGCATGGGAAAACCCGATGTTCAGTTTGCCTCTCTGTTCTAATTTCTGCTCCAATGGTAGGGTATAGCTTTCCAGCTTATTGGATGAACAATATTTTGTGGAGTGTCCCAGTCTTCCACAGGAAAAACACTTCTGTTTTGGGGGCCGGTAACCCACGGGGGATTCAAATTCCTCCCATGAGAGAGTTCATCTTCACTTTCTTCTTCTATTAAGAGAGTCTTTATATCTATGTCCTTATCATGTGATTCTTTGGGGTTCCCTAAGGCCTGGGGCCCGCAAGGAGGTCTCAACAGGACTGAGGTCTCTCCCTTGTTCTTGCATCATAACTCATGCTCAAGATTACATACAGGTTCCCCAATGGAAGGTAATAAGGAAACCAAGGGAATGCCGTGACTGAGAATTTCCTCTTTGGGTTCTGGGATTTTAACTTCCCTGGAATGTGAAATATAATTCTTGTTGGTCTCAGATCTTACTTCTTTGGAAAATAAACATTTTCAAGAGGTTAAAGCATTGGGCGGTTTGGCTTTGTCCCCAAAGTAGCCACCCTTGGTCTGTTTATAATCTCTTTCCTCTTTTAAGGGATAGGAAAATATTCTGGGGTGTATTTCCCTGAGTGCTCTCCCTTAGTCTCCCCAGTGGGTGGCTCCCATGAGTCTCCCACTATCTCACCCATGTTGATCTTTATGGGAGTTGAAGAAAAAGGTAAGAAATACATTTCAGTTCATCTGCGCAAGAGAAGGGGACACATTTTTTACTTTCCTCCTCTGCAGGATAAAATATAGATGGACAAGTTGGTGGGGGGTCTATTTGTAAACCTAAAGAGACCAGCGCCTTGTCTCTTCCCTGCACTAGACAATATTGAGGACAAAGAAGGTGGTAGATGTTGCCCTCTATGGCCTTTCTTACTGGCAGAATGGCTCGCTGGGTTAGTGGTTGGGAAACAACCCCCATTCTAAATTGTGAATGAGCAAGTGGCTCATGGTGTCCTATACACCAAAGGGGCCTATACAGATCTTTTCCCAGGTACAAGTGTTAGGGAACTGGAACCTGTCTTAGTTTCTTGGGTACAGGACCCACTTGGGCGAGAGGTGATGTTACTCCACTCTTTCCCAGATCAAACAACTGTGGGCACTGTTTGTGAACCTTTCTTTCAATCTCTCTTGACTCTTGGCAATGCGTGTTACAGGTTTCCCCCAACTGTCCTCTCATGTCAGGAGAATTGTACAAATGTTGCTGCTTTATTTCTCTCACAGTCCCTTTTGGCATTTGGCAATGTTGGTTCCATGTTTCTCCCAACTGACCTCTTATGTCAGGAGAATTGTTCCATGCATGCCCACAGTGCAAATGTGTCTTTTATTGAAATCTCGATGAACATAACAAGACATCAAAAGCAATATAACATTCAAAGCAGGAACATTGAAACTTCTTTTCTTATTTAATTTCCAAAACCCCCAAATAATAATAATAAATAATATGGTTAACAAATAATGTTAATAATAATTGTTTCCGCACAGTGTCTCAGTGTACCTTTATGCATCTCGAACAGTACTTCAAATCATCATTCTTCACTGAACATTCCCATCCCTCTCAGGGGTCTTCGTCTGTATAAGTTACATTTGTTTTGAAATAAGTGCTTCAGGGTCTGTGGCCTAAAAAGTATTTGTTACCTGTATTGCACAAATTCGAAGAATGGGGCCCAGGTTCGAGAGAATCGAGTCATGTTCTCCGTGATATGTGTGTCAGCTTTGGGTCTGTTATTAGGTTTGTTTAAATGGTCAAAATGAATATAATCTGTATTCTTTAGTAGGTTTTAAATGGTTTGGGCCTTAACTGTTCATCTTTCAGAGTGAAAGTTTACCAATCCAACATGGAGGTGAAGGGCTGAACTCTGGTTGGTCCAAATAGTTACTTGATGAATCTGTTGGCATTCTAAACTGCCTTTCGTTGTCCAGTGCAGTCCAGGAAGGTCCTGTTTGTTTTAGTTCCTGTGTGTAGGCCCTAGTAATTAAGAAACAGACTCAAAGGATCTGAAAAGAAAATTATCTGATTGACTACTGCATGGGACAAGACAACCAGTAAATTTTGGTGGGAGCGCAGCATTTTCTTTATTTATCTGTGAAGGAAGAGTTACCTCAGTGAAAGTAAGCTGTATCTGTTTCTGAAACTCTTTAGAATATCATTAGTTTAGGTATTTAGTTAGAAATTCTTATGTTAGTCAACTCTGATTAGAAAGTCTCCTTTGAATGACATTTGAGAGGAAGGAGCATGTAAAGTTTTAGTAGTTATCTCGATGCTGTTCTGAAAATCGAAGCAACGTTCTTTTTCTGTGAAGTTTACCGATTTGAACAGTTAACAAGACAAAGGGCCTCATCACAAGTTGGGCTGTAGCCCTTAAACGTGGCGGTAACGGTATTACTGCTGCATTTAAGGGCTGGCGCTATCACGAGTTGGGCACTAAATGGGCTGTTTTACCTCCAGTTTTTTCTGGAGGTGAAAATCCCTGTTTTCAGCGGTATTACCACTGGCTGTATTAGCCCGCACTATTATTTCCCGAAAATGCCACATTTGATCCAATGGACCCAATGGGGAATGGGGATTTACCGTTAACACCCAACCCGTGATCTGGCAGTAATACCGCCGGACCGGTCGGTGCTAAGGCTATTACAGTCGGCAGTATTACAGCCAGGATACAGCCCAACTCACGATGATGCCCAAAGTCTGGAGGGTGTAGTCTACTGGCTGGAACTAGCTCCCTTGTGCTGCTCAGATAAACTCTTTTTTCGTTCTGAGGAATTTACTCTGTGTTTCACGTGAGTCAGTGTTCTGCGCAAGTTCCGAATCCTGGGCCGTTGCTTGCCTGACATAGGCAACCTTCATAAGAGTATAGCTTTTTCCTGTGCTTATCGTAGTGCGCAAGTTCAGTATTCAGTGCCGTTGCAAGCCTGACCTTACAAGAGTCGTTTCACTTGCACGCAATGGCTGCAATGTAGTGTTCAACACTTTTCAAAACTCTGCGTAGTGCGCAAGTCCAGTAGGTGTTCCGCTACTCTAGTCAGGCAAGAAACCATACAACCCACCTGCGTGCGTGCTTGAATCACCATATTATTACTGTCCTCGTTTTTTTCATTACGGGAAGACCAATTGAACATGTGCATGGACAGACCTAGAAAATAGCGTCTTGTATTTGACTTTCTTTGCTGGAGGAGTTCATGCTTCATTTTCAATGCAAACATAAGTAAAACACTATGTGGAGAGACACTTTATGTAAGAGATCTTTCAGGAAAACAGTGTGACAATATGCATTAATTTCATGGTGTAGCAAACAGAAAGTTCATCTTCAGTTTCAGTGTTTCATGTTTCTTGGATAAGACAATTGAAAGAAATTGCAAAACTAGTGGTTAAAATTGGAGCTTAAAGACTTCAAGTCCATTTCAACCCAGCAATCCTTTCTAAGATAAAACGAGGAATGATAATTCAATTGAGTCAAGAATACAATTCAATAGAGTTCATTAAATCAAGAGAAAACTCAAGTCCTCTAAGCTCTTCGCAGAGAAAAGACAGGTATTGAAACTAACAAGGGAGAGGTGGCGTGGTGAGATGCACGCTATTGATGGTAATCTGTTCTTTGTTTACTTTTCTGCAGATTGGTGCCTGCTTGAAGTCCAGAATCTGTGTACTTTTTTATTTTATCCAGTTTCCCTTTCCACTGAAGTAGGAACTTCAGCTGTTTAGTCTTAATCAACCCACCAGTATGACATTATTTCCCGCCCCCTCAGTTGTTTTCCAAAAGTGTGCTCAATTTAGTTTAGCTGCCAACAATAGCTGTGTTAAGAGCTCTGCCCTGGGACCTGATGCAGGAAAAGTATCATCATTGGGCACATCCCCAAGCAACATGAAACGAGGGCACATAGGGAGTAAACACCCAGTGATAATTTTTATCCTCAACCTGATTTCTTGGCAATATTTTTTAATTGTAAGACAAAGCCACCACATATGTATGAGATCCCCCAGCTGCCCACACCCGTGCCAACAGCGGTTCGGATATTCGGGTAGGATCGCATGCAATCTCTGCAGAGTCATGTACCAACAATAACATATTATTATCGTACACTCCTTGAACATGGTGCACTTGGAGCTTTTTTGGGCCAAGCCCATATTTTCTGCCATGAATCCATTGGGATCTCTGTCCCCAAATCTTTTTCCCATTGTATCATGTGTGGAATTTTGTCTTCAACAGAGGCCTTTTCTAACAGGCGATAACAACTGGAGATTTTCCGAAGACATTGTCCCTCTGAGACCTGGAGTTCAATTCCTATGGGGAGGCGTCCACCTGCCTAAATAACTCGGCCATTGGACACCCAATGTCTAATTTGGAAGTATCTACAAAGTTCTGCTCCATGTAAGGCAAACCTTTCTTTACATTCTATGAATGTGAAGGGAATTTCCGTCTTTGTATATGTCCCTGAGTCGCAGGATCCCAAGTTATTACCATTGTGCAAAGATTCCTTCCACCATTCCTGGGGAGAATTCTGGATTCTGTAACACCGGTGATAAGGGCCCAAGTCCTGTTTTAACCCCCAATTGAGCGCAAGCTTTATCCCAGGTAATAAGAGTAGACCGGGTGGATTCTAGCAAGATTGCAGACTTTGGTAGGAATGGCAGATGGGCTAGAGGGAAGCGGGTGCAGCTTTGCTCTATTATCTTCCATTTCGGGTGCCTGTCATCTAGCGCCCTTTCCAACATTGGCGCGATCTGTGCTGCTCGGAAGTAATGCTGTATCGACGGGACCCTCATTCCCCCATCCCCTTTGACCTCAGGAGTATGTAGCGTAGAATTCTAGGTGGATTCTTTTTCCAAATGAATGAGTCTATTGCTTTCTGTAAGTCTACAAATTCTCTTTCTGATACGAGGATTGGCAAGACCTGGAAGGCAAACAGGAGTCTCAGTAGAATTGTAATTTTAATTGCACTGACCCTACCCAGCCACGATATTTCTTGGATTTCCCAACGTTTTAGGGTGGCTTTAGTCTCCTTCCACAAGATGGGGATGTTGGCTCCCATAAGAGTTTTATACAATTTAGTAATGTGCACCCCTAGGTATGTGATCTCATTATCCACCCACTTGAAAAGAAAGGCTGATTACATTGCCAGTTGGGTTTCAGGTGGTTCCCTGATTGCCAGTCCCACCGAACTTCTGATGGTTAATGCAGAAGCCTGATACCATGAAGAATCTTTCAAGGAGATCTAGTAAAGGCGGGATCGACAGGAGAGGTTTCTTTAGGAAGCAGATGATATTGTCAGCATACAGTGCCACTTTATGTGTGTTACCCTCGTGCGTCAGACCCAGTATGTGAGGATTACTCTGTATCATTTGGCTAGGCGTTCTAAAGCCAATGCAAAAATTAGCGGAGACAACGGGCATCCTTGCCTCGTGCCACTACCCAGAGGGAGTGAAGCTGTCCTGGCATCATTAACTTTGATTATGGTGGATGGTATTTGAAAGTTAGCCAGTAAAGACAGGGCCAAACCCATAAACTGACAATACTGCTTGTAGGAAATCCATGACATGCTATCAAATGCTCGATGGGCATCCATGGAAAGGAGTGACAACCCCCCGCTGGAAGTTTTGGGACCATCACTATTAAATCAACCACCCAGCGAATGTTGTCATGAGCCCCTCTATTTATAATGAAACCTGTTTGGTCTTTGTTGATTAGGTGAGGAAGGACCTCTCCCAGCCTTGTGGCTAGGATTTTACCATAGAGTTTGGTGTCGGTATTCAGGAGGGCTGTGGGGCGGTAGGAAGAGCAGATCTCAGGGTCTTTTTCCGGTTTCAAAAGTAGAATGATTATAAATTCTGCCATAGACTCCGTTACTTTCCCCGATTTGAAGAAGGTGGTGAGTGGCAGGATTAAGGGCCCTACAAATGCTTTGTAAAATCTGTTGGGAAACCCGTCGGGACCTGGGGCCTTTCCTGCTGGAAGGGATCGTGTGGTTTGGGCTACCTCTTGGGCAGTCTCTTGTACTATCCCCTCCAGCATAGTCCGATGTAGATTCTGAGTTTTACTCCAGGCCACTGATTGCCCAGTGGTACCCCCCGAAAGACCGTCATCCCTGCATCCCACACAGTTCGCATATCCATGTCCTCTGTCACATTTTATTGAAAGTAGTGGACTATAGTCTCCTCTATATGAGCCCTAGCGACCATATCTGTTAGTGTATATAGCCTTGTTAAATCTCCATGGGGGTTCCTGTTGTGGAACCTAGCTAGGTCTAACTCCAGTTTTACGGGAGAGTGGCCTGTGAGTGCTAATGGTAAAATCTCTATTTCTTTAGCCAGTGGGATGAGGGTGGTAGAGACCAGGAACATATCTAGTCTGGAGAAGCCCCCGTGCCGAGTAAAAGGTATATCCCCTCTCACCTGAGGGAAAGAAACACCACGTCTCTATTAGTGAAAACTCTCTCAAAAGTGTTGTCATGGCGTAGTAGTTACTTCTGTCATTAATAGTGTGAGACAGCGATTTATCCACAATCGGGTCTACTACCCAATTGAAGTCCCCCCAGTATGATTTCTCCCTCCATAAAATTCGCTAATGTCGCTGATAACTTCCCCAAAAACTCTGCTTGCTTTTCATTAGGACTGTACAATACCCCCAGTGTAAGTTTGCGATCTCCCAGGTTGCCTTTGAGTAGCATATATCTGTCATCTGCACCGCGCAAGTCTTCCAGTGTTCACAATGGTAGGCTACTCCCTGTTTTTTAAGGCCGCTAGTCGCAAAGTATGCTCGTGGGCACCCTTTAGTGATGAGACACTTTTCATCTTCTTTTAATAGATTCTCTCCTCTAAGAATACCAGATCCACCTCTAAGGAGGAGAGTCGTTGCAGTACAGCTATCCGCTTTATTGGAGAGTTTAGGCCCATGTTCTTCCATGTAATCTCTCCAGCTCTGAAATCCCTCCACTGACTCCCGGTGGCTGCAAAGATCAAGATCAAAACCCTCTGCATCGTCCACAAGGCCTTCTGGGGCCGGGGCCCTTACTATATCCGACGCTCTCTTCCTAAGTACCTTCCTTACAGAGCCCTCCGCTCGTCTACTTCCAATTCTCTGCAGGTGAGTTGCTTCTCCAAGCAAAGACTGGGTGGTAGATCTCTTTTCTCTGCAGCTGCCTCCCTCTGGAATGGCCTCCCTGCCACTCACCGCCTTGCACCAGACATCCTTAAGTTCCGGAAGCTCAAGACCTTCCTTTTCTCCTCTTTCTTCTCTCTGCTTCTCCCCTGCTAACCTTTCCCCACCTCCTTTTCTCTCCGCCTTCCCTCTGCTATCCTTTCCTTCCTCCTGCTTAGTTACGGTGACCGGCTGCCTGATGCTCCTCTGAGTAATTTTGGACATCAGGCCCCCCACCCAGTCCCTAGCACTTGCCTTCGGGCCCTCCTGCACTGCCACCTGGCCTTCCTTGCACATCCGGGGCATATTCTCCTGGGAGGCCCTGCCTTCCTTGCACTTAACCCACGGCACTGTTCCACTGGGTGCTCTTCTCCCCCATCCTCTCTCCTGCATTTCTTGTATGCACACTTGCATTATCTAACTGATACTAGTCCTAGTAAGATTGTTTGTCTTGTTCTCCCCTGTTTTCCCCTCCCTGCCTGGTTGCGCCTTGAAACACTTGTGTATAGGCGCATTATATATAACCTATCAATCATATTGAAAAATGCTGAGCCACAAAATCTTTGCTGGCAAAAGGAAGACCAGGCCAGTGTTAATACATTGAAACCCATCTTATGCAGTATACCCGTCCTGAAGGTTCCCAATTTTAATTTTAGTAAAGAATTCATCCTCCAGACAGATGCTTCTGGGATACTGCATAGAAGGGAATAGGTGGGAATAGAAGCAGTATTATCCCAAGAGTATGACGGGTTAGAGCATCTGGTTTTATACATCAGTCGGAAGCTCTTCACCCCTCTTCTCTGTATCCTTCTGCGCCATCTCTTGCCATGTCGTGCCCTTCACCCTCTAATTCCAAGCTTCTACGAAATGTCTGCAGGGCTTGAACACTGCTGAGAATTGTTCCATCCAGGTTAGCGCCTATGGTTAAATTACCTTCCCAAGGGTTTTCACAAGCCTACCAATACCTTCAGGCCATTCACTGCGAGCCACAGCGGTCAGCCATACTAACCCTCAGGGGTAAGTCCCTTGGCGATCAACCTGGGCACTGCCCGATCTTACCATTGTAGGAATAGGGGCCCAGGGGGAGAAACCCATTTCTGGACTTAAGAGTGTGAGTCTCAGACAGAATTAAATAGATGCTAATGCACAGGGCACATGCTTGAAATGTGCACTTTGATACAGGATGATATTTCAATGCACTGAGATGCACTTAAAATAATACTAATATAAATTAAATACTAACCCAACCCCAGTTAACATGTAACTGAATCCCTTAATAACATTTAGTGCCAATGAGTCCATGATTAAATAAGCTGAATGCAGATTGGGAAAATGCATGATGCTCTGGAAATGGGAAATGAAACATGCAGGCTGAATCTGCGCTGGATGATAAAAAAATGTGATGATCTGTTTCACTGGAAACAGGGCATTGTATTAGAGCAGGAAGCTCAATGAGAGATGTATCTTTTGCTCTCCAGCAATGAAATCACGTGCCATTTCAGTGGAATGAACTGCTCAAGGGCAGGTGTTCCCTTGAGTGACAGGGGGATTTGATGAAAAGGGTTTTGAGAGGGAGTAGGATGAATTCATCTTCGGCCACTGGAAAACGAAGTAACAGAGGCTGACTAGGCAGATGAAATTCAGTGCTGGGAGGCTGTCTGATGTTGAAGCGGTCCTTATCTGGGTGACCCTAGGCGAGGCAGGTGGAAAGATTGGGGAAGATATCCATGCCGAATTGAATCAGAAATACCGCCAGCATATCTTGGTAAATATGAAGTTATGAGGGGTTGCTGTTTTGAATGAGGTCAGGTAGTCGAGATTAAGTAGGTCACTTCATTTTAGGTGCTGTCGATTCTGAATGTGCATGTAAACCTGCGTTTATGTTTTGCAAAGTCTCACAGTGTTTTATTTGAAAGTGTATTTCTCTTACCAAGTTCCACGATGCCAAGGACAGTTGGCAAGACTTGCACTGATGAAGTGCTAAAAACTATTGCACTGTGAAATACAATGTGGCAAGCATAAGTGTCATTCTGTGTAAATTGCATATTTCTATTTCATGATAAAAACAGATTCTAAAGTAACTTTTAGTTTCTGTACATTTATTTCACATTCAGTTACTTCTATTTGATATGCACAAAGATACAGGTGCACTGTAAGAAATATCTCAAAGTGAAGTAGCTGCTGTGTGCAGTTTATTTAGAGAGATTAAATGAATGTGCAGTATTTCCATTGCATGCTTTACAATTTCTGAAATGCAGCCAAAAGGGCGTAGTGTGGTATTGTAGATAAGGTACCACAAGGGGGCATGAGCCATTCATCCAAAGTGTATTGTCAGGCTGAGTCTTGAGGAGAAATCTGCAGGAGCTGCTGAACCCCGACAGACCCACAAAGGCATGAAGCACTCAACCAACGTATCCAACTTATCCACGGCTGAGAACTCCACACCACCGGGGGAAAGGGGAAGTGGATCAAATTAAAAAGGAAAAGATTCCTTCTGAGCCCTAAGGATATCTGTAATGGGAAGGAAGAGAGAACAACAACAGAGGTCAAGTTATAACATTCTTACTTAATCCTTCCTGAATTCCAAAACCAATTATTTAGAGATGTTTACCTGTTATTCCTCTGCTGATTGCCCAGAGGAAATTTCTTAGTTTATTCAAATGGACATGAATGTGAAGGATTTCAAATATATTGTGATAAATTCTTCTTCTCCCATTTTCAGCTTTTAATCAAGAATAAATACTAAGGTCAAGTCTTATAACCTTTATCTTACTATATTGATTGCTTTTTTTCTACTTTTGAAAACTACTGTACTGGGTTCAAAGTCACTTATCTCCTTTAATTACCTTATATTTAAACTTTTGACTTAGATTTAAGTTCACTGCATCAGACATCAATGGGTTAACTCCTCTGTGTTCTGAATTCTCTCACTTTCTTGAAGCTTTGCCGTTATTGTTAACTGCGTGTCCCTGCGCTCTCCTGTCTCTATCGGTATGGGATATTGTTGCTGCGCAACCCACGTGTAAAAGAAAATGAAATTGACTTTGGGAACAGCTTCCTCGCCGTTGCTCAGCCAGATAGTTCTAATACTGTTAAAATGTTTGAGTTAAAAGCTTGCTCTAACGGCGTGTGTAAGAAATTGAAACTGACTCCAAATTGAGTCTCTGTGCCTTCCGCCTTCAAAGAGTTCAGGCGGCATAGCAATGACTCACACAGCTTCCGTATTTCATTGTTAACTAACGCTGCAGTCTCAGTGCCTTCCGCTTTCAAAGAGTTCAAGCGGCACAGGCATGACTCACACGGAGTCCGTATTTCGTTGTAAACGAACGCTGCATTAGCTAAAAGCAATCTGTGGTCGAGTGAGGAAATCTTTCCTTAGGAAACTGACAATCGTTGTTTCCAAGCTATGGAACAGCAGGTGATCGATTTCACAGATTTGATTGCGCAATTAAAGAAAAAAGAAAACTAACCGACACGCTCATTATTTACAGCGCAAACTAACAGCACATTTCGCACACAGTTCTATACAATTACTGACTGTCCAATGTTGAATTCTTTAGCTACTTCAGTCTGATAACGTTACAATTCAATTGCAGGTGTACACTGGAAAAAACTTAAATTAACAGCTCCTTTCACATATTAAGATATAGAATTTAAAATGTAAGCTGCAAGTTCACTTAGCTTTGAATTTGCTGACTGCTTCACTGGTTACATATTTCAACTGTACTTCCACAGAAAAACGTCTCTCTTGAATTACTTTTCCTTATTGGGCCCAGGTACATAGGCCTCAATTTAAGGAGCTTCCTGCATCCTGACCTCCTCAGGTGGACAAAGGACAATGAAAGGTAGCTGAGAATGTTTCTAACTGACCTTGAGAATAACCCAGTCAATCAGATCACCGATTGAAACCTCCATCTTGGCTTGGGCAAGTGTCCACACTCTAAATAGAACAGTTAAGGCCCAACTCCATGAAAATAGAAATAAACACAAAATTCACCTGCTAATAGTAACTCCACCCATACCCATGATACAGCGAATTGCCAACAACACTACTTCAGAATAGAACCCTGACAGTACCCCTTCCTTAAAGCCATGTCTCAAGGCTTGGTTTACATGGATATCTTCTATGGAACCTTGCAACCAACTGTGGAGCGTGCACATATAAAGCTTCCTCCCACGTTCGCTCCTCAGGCCAAAAACCCTTCCAATCAATTAAATATTGAAGTTTTCTTCTAACCTTCCTAGAATCTAGAATACTCTTGACCTCAAATTCTTCTGACCAAGCTTCCACTTGAACTGGACTAGAATGGATATTTAATTTGATTCCCTTACAAACTGGTTTTAGAAGGCTCACATGAAAGGTTGGAGGAATAGCCTCAATCTAACTTCAACACAATTTATCACTTTCTCAATTTCAAAGGGATCCACAAAACAAGGACTAAACATATTCTTCCCATTAATCCTCAAGTGCCTTGTCGATAAGCAAACCAAATCTCCCTCCTTGTACACAGGACTTGACATCCTCCTAGTATCAGCAAACAGTTTATATCTTGCCTTACTTTCAAGTAAACCCTTTCGTGCTCATTCTAGGTTATCCCTCATTGCTTGAAGACGAACCTCAACTGCCAGGTTAACCCCTTCACTCAATACTTCATCTCATAAGAAGCGCCGATGAAAACCCCTTCCAAAAAGAACAGGGACATTGACATAGCATCGTTCTCAATATTATAGGCAAATTCTCCGAACCAAATCAGCTCCACCCAGTCTTCACCTTCCTCCAAGAAACATCTAAGATATTTATCTAATTCCTGATTGACCCTCTCCACATGCCTGTTAGTCTCAGGATGATAACTAGATGTTAAACTAACTTCCATTCCCAACCTTTTACAAAAATCCCTCCAAAACCTGCAATCAAACTGAGAACCTCTATCGGAAATGATCTGACTAGGCAATCTATGTAACCTGACTGCCCCTTGTAAAAGATTCTGTGCCAGATTCTCTGCAGTAACCTCTCCCTCAATCGGAATAAAGTGACCCTCATTGGAAAGAAGATCCACCACAAAAAGAATGGAAGAACAGCCCTGATTCCTAGGCAGATCAGTAATAAAATCCATCGAGTATGCCAAGGACTTGGAGGCACAGGTAAAGGCTCCAAAAGGCCTGCCGGCCTCCCAGCTTGATTCTTTGCACGCGCACACACTGCACACGTTTTAACAACATTTAAAGTGTCCTGTCTAATAGTCTCTCAACAGAATTCTCTTCTTACTAATTCTAAAGTCTTCTGGAAACCTGGATGACCAGTCATAAGGCATTTGTGACAATTCTTCAACATTCTCTCTCTCAACTCCAAAGAAGGCAAATACAACTTCTCATACAAGAAAGGCAAGCCATTCCTGATTCTATGGGCTGGATCCTGACGTTGCCATCCTCCATCTGCACAGAAGATATCACCTTCTTAATCTCGTCAGCTAAATTCCAATCAACCTAAGTACCGGCCAGAATAAAGCATTCAGAGGTAATCAAGGGCAAATGATCACATTCAATCTTTGACTCACTTCCAGGAAACTGCATAGATAAAGCATCTGCCTTACCATTTAAACGTCGTGGTTTAAATGTGACAAAAAAATCATAGTCTGCAAAAAACAGTGACCACCTAAGTCGTCTAGGGGTCAAAGCCTTTGCTGACTTTAAAAATAGTAAGTTGCGATGATCCGTCAACACAGTCACCGTATGTCTAGCTCCCAAGAGATAATGACGCCACTCCTCAAAAGCAGATTTGATTGCTAAAAGCTTACGATCTGAGATCGTATAGTTTATCTCGGCTGGTGAAAATGTCTTGGAAAAAAAGCCACAGGATGTAATTGACCTGGAATCTCGTGTCTTTGAGAAAGAATGCCCCCAATTGCCAAATTGGAAGCACCTGCCCCAACAAAGAAAGGTTTTGAAGGATCTGGATGAATTAAAATCGGACTAGTAATGAAACGATTCTTCAAAAACTGAAAAGACTCTTCCGCCTCAGGGCCCTAGACAAATTTCAACCCCTTTTTGAGGAGGTTAATAATGGGAGTGACAAGACGAGAAAAATCCATCAAGAAACCTTCTGTAAAAGTTGGCAAAACCAAGGAAACCTTGTACTTCTTTAACATTTGTGGGTGAAGGCCAATCCCCAATTGCCTGCACCTTCCTAGGATTCATCTCCAGTCCTTTGGGAGAAATGACAAACCCCAGAAACTCTACAGAGTCCATTTGAAACTGGCTTTTCTCTAATTAAGCAAATAGATGATCCTCCCGAAGCTTTTGAAGCACCAGCCGTACGTGATCTTGATGTTGATTCAAATCAGACAAAACATAAGAATGCCATCAATGTATATTATGACAAACACATCCAGAAACTCAGGAAGAACCTCATCAATAAAGTAATGGAAAGCTGCTGGTGCATTACAGAGTCTGAAGGGCATCACCAAGTACTCAAAAAGTCCAAACCTGGTTTTAAAAGCCGTCTTTGAATCATTGCCCCCTGTACCCAAACCAAATGGTATGCTCAGTGAAGATCAAGCTTGAGAAGACTGTTTCTCCTGGATCTGGTTCAACATCTCAGAGATTAACAGGAGAGGACACTGATTCTTGACTGTTACCTTGTTTACTGCTTTATAATCAATACAAGTTCTAAGGGAACCATCTGGCTTGGGAACAAAAGACAAAGAATAAGCTGCTGGAGACTGGGAATGGCTAATAAACCCTTTAGCTACATTTTCTGCTAAATATTCTTTTAGAAATTAATTCTCATTCTCAGTAAGGGAATACACTCTAATACTGGACAAGTCCGCACCTGGTTCTAATTCTATTCTACAATCAAAAGTTCTATGAGGAGGTAATTCCCCCGCAATTCTCTCATCAAAATATTCCCAATACTCCTGATAACACTCCGGTAACTCCCCCACAACTGCTCCAATAGAGTGACTTAACACCCCTTCTTCTGCCAGAACCCTAGACATCGACTCTCCCTGACTTAAACTGGAATTTTTGCAAAGTTCCAAAAAACAATGTTCAACATAAAATTCAGACCGCAACTCCACCACCCTTCTACTCCAGTCAAGCCTTGGATTATGTGATGTGAACTAAGGCATTCCCAGAATTATCTTCAACTGTAGTGCATCAATCAGTTCAAAGGAAATTTCCTCCCTATGGCCCCCTGCAAAAACCATAACCAGGGTCCCTGTCTCATGAGTAATGGGTCCTGATATAAGAGAAGTTCCATAAACCACCTGTATCTGCTCTACCACATTTCTTTGCCGAAAAGGTATTCCAAGAGCCTTACCTGCCCTCAATCCATGAAATTGCCTGTAACCCCTGAATCAATAACTACAGGACCCGAACCTTTCAAATCGGAATCAACAAACAATGATACGTTTACCGTAGTATGAGGAAACGCAGCCTATAAAGTATTGGCCACCTGCTGAGCTTTCATCGACTTGAAGTCTGAAGCCTCTTTGGGATATACAGACAGTTACCTAAAAAGTGACGGCTCCTTCCGCAATACAGACACAAATTGTTTGCCTCCTCTTCTTCTCCTCCTTAGATAAAGGACCCCTAACTCTGGATCCCTGATCAGTTCCTCTGTTCTCTGAACTTTGGCTCCTAAAATCTCTATTAACAAATTCCATTCTGGGATGATCCCCTTTGAGATTAATCCTACCATCTACCTGACCCCTCCTGCGCTCTGCCCTTCATTCATTCAGACAAAAGTCAAGCTGAATAACTAAATCAATTAACGCATCACAAGACGTAGGTTTACTCACAACTGCAGATAAAGCATCCTTCAACTCCTCCCGCAAACCCCTGTAGAAAAGTGAAGCTCTCTTCTCCTCCGGCCATTTACTTTCCAACACAAGAGACTGGAATTGCGCGATGTAAGAAACTAAATCCTGACCTCCCTGACGTTGTTCCAACAACTCACCGTCCACTTCCAAAGATACCGGTCCTCTGTCAAACATCTTTCGAAACTCCTCCTGAAAAAGTTCAAAATTACCTAAAGCGGCAAACCGGCCCAGGTAGCCGCTTCCTGAGACAAATAGGAAAGAATAAATGTAACTCTTGCAGTCTCAGTAGAGAAAACCTCTGGTTGACTAAGGAAATGTAATTCGCATTGAGTAAGAAAGGTCTGGAATTTCTTTGAATCAACAACATAACGTTCAGGAGCTGCCAGTGGAACAGGCATCAAAAAGTCTAACTCCTCCCACAGAACCGCTATTACCACCCTTAAAACGATCCTCATCCACCCAATACAACTCTGGAGGAATTCGACTATCGAGAGGTCTGGGTACTGCGCGCCTTTCCTCTGATTTCTGAATAAGAGTGACCTTTTCACTTAGTTCTTCCACTCTCTTACTTAAATTATCTCTTTCCTTATGTCAAATTCTTAACTCCTGCCTCAACTCCTGTATCATATCCCCCAATACATCCATAGTGGTCTCCTCAGGATTCATGACGGCTCGGGCAGACTTCGCGTGCATACGTATTCATGGAACACATTGCACGTGGCTTACCTGAGACCTGCGCTGAATCCGCGCGGGTCCAACACGTCACTGCGACACCACGAATGCCTTGGGTGATACGGCCAGTGAAGGCATACACCATCCAGCGCACACACATAAAAAGGGGACGGATCACGTGAAGTGGGGAACAACACGTGAAAATGTGGGCGTTACGGGGGAAGCACTGCAGTAAAATCCTCACAACGCACACACGCGCGCTAATAACACATATTCATGAAATCGAACAGGGCTCCCTGGCGTGCAGCAAAAGACGCACAAACCCGGAAACACGTATGCCACGCTGAAAGGGGCCCCTAGGGGTCCCTCGTGCTATGGAAACAAGGCAATGACCATACACGAAAAGATGAGCCAGACACGAGGTTTCAAATTCCCAATGCTAGGGTTTATTGCAAGCAAAAGATAGTATCAATTGGCCAATTCTGATCTCACGACCCGCGACTTGAGTTTCCTAGACCTCGAGCGACGCAAGAGAGCAAATTACGTACATCAGTTACATATATACAAAATGCATATCATACAATGAGCAAAGTCATGTTCAACACCCCTCTGTATTAAGTTCCTTTGAACTCGGGATGACGATGGACATATCCGACGAGTATGACGATTATAATGCTTTCGATGTCTATTCTAGTAACAATGTGCAATTTAGAAAGTGCGGAGGCATCTTTTAGAACACAGTGGTTCTGTTCTTGGAAGCAATCTATACACGGGGGAAGAGCCACATTCCAAGCTTTGCTATCTATGAGGTACTATTCGTGTCCTGGGAGCCGACACGTTCTAAAGGATTTTGCGAGGGGGGGCCATAAGAAAAGCATAATTCAAGCCTTTAACTGTATTATTCTAACATATTCTACCATCGTACGAGACTGGCTGGCGGCTGTGAAGTGATTAAATGCCCTGCAGCTTCCTCCCAAGGCTACAGAGAGGGAGCGTGGGCATTCCTCTCTGGGCTACTCATGAGGAGTTTCAGCAAACTCTTCAGTCCCGCGACCTTGTCCTTTCATATTCAGACAACAATGTTAACAGTTGAGCAGAGTAAGCAGAATCCGCAAGAATTGCAAGCTGCAAAGCAGTTTTTAGACAAAAAGCAATGAGCAATGGTTAACAAGCAAAATGGCGATTCTTACTACATTTAAAATGGCCGCTCGTCAGTCAAGCATAGCAGTTCATATTTCTCCAATTCGGTGCATAAGACGGTTGGCCCACGGCCATCAAGTTATGTCTATCATTCAAATGAAGGGTATTCATTTTTCCAGATTGACAACGCGAAAGCAGGCGGATGCGCCCCCGCGCACCAATGCCAATGCATAAAAGTGCGTGCAAACAACAAACGTGCATATACAGCTACGATGAATGTACCATTCCTCGGAGCATTGATCGTGGGACACCACAGGAGGAGGAGGAGGATAGCCAGGCCCCGCATTCTATTACCCAAGACCAGCCTTTTTGGGATGCCTGATGACCTCACATCACCCACCCTGTGATCCCAAGCACTGAGCCCGTTGGAAAAGGTGCTCAATGTACTGCATGTTATGGCCGCTGGGTCATTTCAGCGGACAACTACCATAGTTGGCAGCGTCTCACAGCCCACGCAGTCACACTGCCTACACCAGGTGTTGGCAACCATGACTGCACCCCCCTCAGTCTGCAGGCACATATACATGCCCAGAACACCCGCATAAAGGCAGGCCGTTGTCCAGGACTTTTACAGGGTGGCACACTTCCCCAAAGTGCTTGGTGCCATTGATTGCACCCATGTGGCCTACGTCCACCTAGGGCCACTGAGCACATCTATTGCAATCACAAGCAATGGCATTCCATCAACATGCAGGTTGTATGCAATGCCAAGGGAATCATTACCTCTGTCTATGCCAACTATCCAGGGTCCACCCATGATAGTTTCATATTCAGAATGTCACCCCTAAACCGGGACCTGGAAGCTGGGAGGCATGGCAACACATGGCTCATTAGTGAGTACAAATGCCTGTGCACATGCATGCATGTCACACACAGACAAATAGACAAACCCAACTTATGACAACCATTATCAACTCCCCAGGGGACAGTGCCTACCCTCTGAGCCCTTACCTGATGACGCCAACACGGAACCCCACCACACACCACCCCAGTTAAGATACAACGCAGCCCATATTGCAACCAGGGTCATAGTGGAGTGCACATTCGGCGTACTAAAGTCAAGCTTCCGCTCCCTATGACCGCTCCGGTGGACAGCTACTATATGCACCACCAGTACTGTGCAGGATCATTGTGGCAGCATGTGTCCTGCACAATGTTGCAACACAGCAGGGTGTACCGGTGGACATTGTGGTGCGCCCACATCCCCAACCACATACACGCCCGCTGCGCATGGGAGGGGAAAGGGCACGTGGCGAGTCTGCCCTTACCCAGCTTGTGGCACAATTTTTCACCTAAAATCCCACCCCTGCGCAGTGCTCACAGGCCTGGCACATTCCAGGTGACAATTGATGATGACAAAGGGACAATCAACTGTCACTACCTTACGACCCTGAGGATATGTCCTTGGAAGTGCTACATTGTGTGCATCCCTAACTACTTAAACCAACACAATCCCGTGTGACCAAAAGGCACACATTCAAGATGTAGCATGCCACTAACCCCATGCAAAACAGCACATACAAATACTGGTATGTCACCTAAACCCTCCCAAAACCCATGTTAGCCGTCCGACCGACGCACCACACCATGGCATGCAATGTACAAAGCCGAAAGTAAATGCACAACACATGACACAACTGTCACAAATGGAAATATGTCTAAAACAATTCCCCCTGACACATCAAAATGAAACCGCACACAGGAATATCCATTTACTAGCATAACATATCATGCACAAAGGACTCAACAGTGAAAATGTCAGACAGTGACCAGTCACAATAGCACAAGTGCCTCAATGTGACAAAGCCACCTCAAGGACCCCTTCCATCTTGAGTGGTTCTTTGCTAAAGAGGGCAGGGTAACGCATACAGCATGAAGGGTATCAATGATGGAGACAGGCAAGGTAATACATGAAGATGTAACATCAGAAAATACACATGTACAAATATCCAAAGCAAAATGCATGCTAAACATGCACTGGTCAACCCATCATGAATCCCCACAAGGGGTATATACACAGGTTGGACTGCACACTGGCCACAGAAATGATTGTAGCCCAATGCCTCTGTGTAAGTTACTGTCACACGCTGCCCTCCTTGCAAGCCCATGGAAAGGGGAAGCAGGGCAGGAGTGGCATATGTGTCAGGACCCCAAGCCACAAACACAAGACAAGCCTGTATGGGCCCAGCCGGAACAGACAGTGGTTGCCTACAGGTGCCACACTAAGCAACACACTATTACATGAATGCACAATAGACCAAAAAATAATTTTAAAAAAGGCCATGGTGGCCCGGGGGGAGGGGAACCACCCAGGAGGGAGGAGGTGCAGGGTGCACCTCAACACCCACATGCGTGGATGTTGAGAAGAGGAAAACCCCCTCCATGGGTTCATGGCCTGCATGGCTAGCCTGTAGTGGGAGAGCTCTCACTGTCGGCACCCTCTGGTGTAACATTAGAAGGTGAGCGTGGAAAGGGAGGCTGACCACGCAAAACCCTGATATGCTTCTCAATGGCAGCAAGCATGCAGGCCTGAAAGGTCTGATTCTGCAGGATTACAGTACGGAGGTCCCCATGCAGAACCTCACGTGTTGCACAGAGTTCCATCTGCAAGGCCTCACGTGACGCACGGATCTCCTCCCGAGTTGCATGGATTTCAGCCGAGATGTTGTGCATCAGCTGCCCCATCTGCTGTTCCGCCCCTCTACTTCTGGCCACCCTGGCCACCTTAAGTGCAGCCAGAGTAGCTCTGAGAGAGATGTTCTCTTCCCTCAGGGCATCCCTGTGGGCCTGTGCCTCTGCAGCCATGGCATCCCAGTTCAGCCTGTCGGTCCCTGTGGCGGCCCACATGTCCTGCCTGTGCGAGCGGCATGTGGACCGCACTGCCTGCTGCTGGAGCTCCATCTGCCTTTCAGGGGGGAAAATGGAATTGGCCCCCCTTTCCACGCCCTGGGTCATCATCTCACATGATGCCCCCTGTTGCTGTGCAATGGCATACATGGAATTCTCCCACACAGTATTCCCGGGTGGCACACGGCCACCGCGTTGCCGGACACCACACCTGTCGGGCCCAAGGATACCTGGCCCTTGCTGCGCTGGTGCTGCCTGTGGCTGCAGGACTGCATTCCTCCCTCACTGCGCTGCCCCAGGAACAGGAGAAAGTGGTGTGGAGGGTGACCCTGCATCCGTAACCACCACAGACAGGCGTACCAACACTGACTGGCCCCTTGAGGGGTCTACCCCCACTGCAGGTATGTAAGACAGAACAGTATCCACAGTAGAATCACTCACCTGCAACAGCAATGAGGGGTCAATATCCGATTCCGCACCAGAGGCATAGGGTTCCTCAGAGGTGTACTTAGAGTCACCCCTGGCCAGGATGGTCTTTATCACCAATGGATTTTCATGGGCTACCACCCTATGGCCACCACTGGTGCCTGGTTGGGGCTCTGAATACTACACCCCCTCCGCCAGCTCCTCCTCCTCCACTGCTTCCAGTGCCTAATCACCTGCACAAAATCAAAAGAAGACATATACCACACATGTTAATAGCATAGGCCACACACATAGGTTTTACAATGTTGACAGCCAACACATGAAGCAGCCATGTGACACATGCCACAAACTCAGGCATGCATGCAGTGCCAATGTAATTGAACGGGACCCTGAAAGCAGACATGGATGCCTGTCAAATGGTAAAATAAGACATCTACTGCATGGTGCATAGCACCTGCATCACACACAAGCTTGTGACTGGCATAGTCCTTCCACAAACATGACAGATGCCAACACACAGATGGCACATAGTATAGCCATGAACGAACTGTCAACCAGACCCAGATGGAAGCTCAATAATACTGTCCGTGAGCCATGTAGAATGCATGTGATTTGACATTTCAATGAAATCACTATGATAAAACACACATGTGTCACAGGCTGCAACAGTGCGAGGGTGTTGAAATACAGTGAAGGAAGGCACATGGATTCATCAATGGCAGGTCACCTTGACATGACGCAAGTGAATAGGCATGTGGAAGGGGAGAACAGGGCTCAGAAGTGTGTGGGTGCAGTGTAGTACACGTCTACAGCGTCAATTATCATTGAGAACACAGAGGCAGTAATGCGAATGTCGTGGACCGATGGCAGTGTAATGGCAAGTGCAGTCATTCTGTGTACAGTGTTGGTAGTGGGTTGTAGGGATACAGTAAACCCCACCCCCAAGGGCGGGGAATGGCTTGGAGGCAGTGCATGGCTCGAAATGGTTGCTCAGAGTACTGTGTTGTAGCAGACAGTGTGGGCAGGTGTCAATTGCATTCTTTCAGTCTTATGGGACTACAGCAGGGGAGAGGAGGACAGTATGCACAACACATGAGGAAGCATCAGAAGTGCCCCCAGACCCGGAGAAGCCCAAACTAATGGCCATGAATAGCAGCTGACCATGAGTGAGCAGGAAAGGGATGATGAAATACCATGAGAAGGAAGCAAATTCTGGAGATGGAGTTGAATTAATTGCTTGCCCAGGACCTATATGGACTTGCTGGGAATGCACAGGGTCCAGGAATGAACACTCATATCCACTGTTAGCCTGTGCCTTCCGCACAGTCCGAGTGAGATACCCTGCACCAAGGCCAAAGGATGTTCCACACAGGCCAGGTCTGGCAGAGTTGCAGAGGGAAGAGTGTATATTCACAGAAATTCCAGTACTGCCTGTTGCAGTAGTCCAACATCAGAATCACCAGTCCCATGGAGACAGTGAGCTGCTGGGGGATGGCGAGGTAAGGAAGAATGCCTCTGAGGAGGAACATCTCGCAGGGTGACCACACAAAGACGTCAGTCATGTGACGATAGAAGGTGAGTGTTGAGTGGAAGATCATCACAGGCTATATGGGACCATAGGTTGGAGCAAGAATAGGGCCAAGAGAGGCTGCACAGAGATTGCTATGGAAGGCGGGAGTAGGTGTGGTGATGAGGAATGCCTCCGTGTGCAGGACATGGTCTGTATGCAGTCTGCATGACAACAAGCACGTATCAGTCCAACATCACATGGGTCACACATGGCAGTCATGGCATTGTAGCCTGAACTGGCAGATAATCATAACACATCACCCAAGCAACATACACATGGTCTGGACACACACACATCACCACTCACCGGACATTGTCTCATAATTTGGCATCCTGATTGCATTGATAGGCCTCTCTCCCACTATAGAAGTCTCCAAAATGTATCAGGGGTTCTACCCCAAATTGATATTCAGATTGCATTGATAGGCCTCTTACCCACTATACAGGCCTGTTCCCAAATTGTATTGTATCATATTCAGATTGCACTGATAGGCCTCTCTCCCACTATACAGGTCTCCCAAACTTGGCAGGGGTTCTGTCCCCAAAATTGCATTGTATGATGTTCGGACTGCATTGATGGGCTTCTCTCCCAATGTACAGGTCTCCCGAATTTAGCGGGGGTTCTGTCCCCAAAAGTACATTGTGTGACATTCAGATTGCATAGTAAGGACTCTCTCCCAGTATACAGGTACCCCAAGTCCATCAGGGGTTCTGTCCCCAAGTTGTATTACATGATATTCGGATTGCATTGAGGGGCCTCCTTCCCACTATACAGGTCTCCCAAAATGATTAGGGGTTATATTCCAAAATTGCATTGTATGACAGTCAGATCGCTTTCATAAGTTGTATTGTATGATATTCAGATTGCATTGATAGGCCTCTCTCCCACTATACAGGTCTCCCAAAACTATCAGCGGTTCTATTCCAAAATTGTATTGTATGACATTCAGATTGCATTGTTAGGCCTCTCTCCCACTACACATGTCTCCCAAATTTGGCAGGGGTTCTGTTCCCAGACTGTATTGTGATATTCAGATTGCATTGGGGGCCTCTCTCCCACCGTGCAGGTCTCCTAATTTTAGCAGGGGCTCTGGTCCCAAACAGCATTGTATGATATTCAGTTTACATTGATAGGCCTCTCTCCCGCTATACAGGTTTCCCAAATATAGCAGGGGTTCTATCCCCAAAATTGCATCTTGTGCCATTCAGATTACATCGATAGGCCTCTCTACCACTATACAGATCTCCCAAATTTAGCAGGGACTCCGCTCCGAAATCTTTTGAATTATAAGGATTACAATACTCCTTAGGGTCCCTCCTACCATACAAGACTCTAGAACATAGTCAGAACTAGCCTCAAGCACAAACTCAGCTTAACCCCTTTAACATACTCCCAGAGAGGACCGGACCGTGATAGAATAGTTCTAACCGCCCTCATCCTTTCCGAGAGACCTACACAGACAGCACTGAACTTTGACCTACACCCGTGACAACAGTACGCCCAGCACCAAAACCCAGCCAGACAGCGCTCCCAAAACCGACCCACCAGAAGAACAGACGGCACAAAAGCTCCCAAGCCTACTAACACAAGAAGAAATACCAGCACGTTTCCCTCTGTATCTTTGAGTAGTGGCCTGATGTATGCAGTTTTGAAGGCTTGTGGCACTTTCCCAGTTGCGATGGAATGGTTGAGGACGTTCCTGTGATATTCCATGGGCGTTCCTTGTTTAAGAATTGATTTGTGTATGTCTGGTGGGCATGGGTCTTCGGGGGACCCTGAGTTATTGCTTTCATTCACCAGTTTGACGAATGTCTCCACTGATATTTCTGGAAAGCTTTGTAGTTTGTTTGGATGCTCCTCCGGGTGGAGGTTGGGGTTGTGGTCAGATCAGACGGTCTGCTTTGAATGGTTCACAAGACACAGCAGCCAACCACTCAACCGGCACCTCTGCACTGAGCACCAAAATGCCCCGGACCAGAAAGGGATGCCGAGAAAGGGCACAAGACAAGGCCGCACTGGACACAGGCACACAAATCCAACCTACCACCGAAGAAACAACCTCAAATAGAAGAAACACAACGCCAAAAACCAAAACGACCAAAACAAAACTCCAAAGGGAAAATTCCTTATATCTCACACCATACCTCGCAACAACCTCAGAACCAGGATACCCCAACTACACAGAGACATCAAGACAGATAAAGATAATCCTGAGACAACCAGAAAAAAGACAGGAACACCCAAGAAGAATGTGGCCAGAGTCCGACCCCATCACCCCATACATCACAAGAACAGAAGGACACCCTCAACAACCGCGCCATACCGGGCATAACGACGACGAACATCTTATAACCAACAACCCAAACATGAACCTAACTGACCAATTCAACAAAGAAGAAGCATTCACAGACCTTCACCAAACCAGCACAAACGGAGAAGTAACACCACAGAACAGCCAAGCTTTCAATCTAGCAGAAAGCCTCAATGAAGATGCAGCTTCCACTGATCCTCATACGCCCTCCTAAAATGAAGATACAGCCTTCGCTGATCCTCATCCACCCCCAAGCAACACCAACAATGATGCACCGCAACCAAACAACCACAAACCGAAACAAGGTACAACCAACACGCAAAACCACACCAATAAGATCCACTGCAACCTCATCAATGCAAGATCAATGTCGAAACATGCCACAGAGATATACGATCTGCTCTGCGACAGAGGGATTGACATCCTATTTGTAACAGAAACCTGGCTAGACGACAATTACAAGATCACCCTCAACAACTGCTTACCTGAATACTTCAAATGCGTGCAATCAAACAGAAAAACCAAAAGAGGGGGAGGGCTGGCAATCATTCACAAGGAACACCCGGATATCAAACTGGAAGACCAATTAATCGTCGATAAATGCAAATCCCTAATCATACATCTGTCTAGCAGTAACATCCAAAACAAACTTGAAATTCGTACTAATATATAGACCACCAACCTACGATGCAACTTTCGTAGACTCCTTCACAGAAGCAATCACCGTCCAAGCCATCAAACACAATCACCTGATAGTCCTAGGAGACTTCAACATCTAGTTTGAAGGAGAATGCACAACCATACAAAAATCGCTAAACAGCGTACTAGCAGCAATTGAACCTACAACAACTAGTCAAAGGAGCAACCCACTCGGCAGGGCATACACTTGACGCAATATTCGCTAACAAGCGACTCCTCACCACAGCACCCCCAATTCAAATACCCTGGAGCGACCACCTCATCATCCCCTTCGTAATCAAAATGACCAGGCTAACAAACAAACTACTCCTCACCACGGCACCCCCAATTCAAATACCCTGGAGCGACCACCTCATCATCCCCCTCGTAATCAAAATGACCAGGCTAACAAACAATCAACCGGACAAAACTGCATGAACTCCTGGAGCTAAACAAACCACACCCAACATTCATGGAAGAAGATGACCTGGACAAAAAGGCAACCCTGCTGCATTCCTGGATTATAAATACTATAGACAACATCGCCAAAGAAAAACCCTTAGCTTCTTCTAATAAACGGTCTATGGCAAAATGGTTCACCCCACTACTTTGCACCATGAAAAGAAAAAAACGAAGACTAGAACTTGATTGGAGAAAACAAAACGACGCGGCGAACAAACTGAAATTCCTACAACACAACCGGGCTTACAAAACAGAAATACAAAAAGCAAAGAGGAAACACTACGACAACCGAATCTTCGAAGCACCAAACACCCAAAAAGAGCTCTTCAAAATCATAAACGAAATCAAAAACCCTCCAGGATGTAACAGTACACCAACTCCGTCCGTGAAACTCTGCAACGACCTTGCAGACCACTTCAAAAACAAAATCACCAACATCCAACAAACCATTCAAAGCAGACCGTCTGATCTGACCACAACCCCAACCTCCACCCGGAGGAGCATCCAAACAAACTACAAAGCTTTCCAGAAATATCAGTGGAGACATTCGTCAAACTGGTGAATGAAAGCAATAACTTAGGGTCCCCCGAAGACCCATGCCCACCAGACATACACAAATCAATTCTTAAACAAGGAACGCCCATGGAATATCATAGGAACGTCCTCAACCATTCCATCGCAACTGGGAAAGTGCCACAAGCCTTCAAAACTGCATACATCAGGCCACTACTCAAAGATACAGAGGGAAACGTAGAAGACCTCTCCAACTACAGACCTATCTCCAACATCCCGTATACAGCCAAGCTGCTCGAAACATACATATACAAAACAATCCAAGAGTTTATAGAAGAGCACGGCCTACTAGACCAGGCACAAATTGGCTTCAGACCACTGAGAGGAACGGAATCAGCTCTACTCTCAATATGGGACGATCTAAAAATCAACGCAGACTCGGACAACAGCACTGCCTTGATACTCCTAGACCTATCGGCAGCATTTGACACAGTCGACCATGACACCCTCATAACGAGATTAGAAGCACTTGGAATAAGAGACACCGCACTACTATGGATCAAATCTTTCCTAACAAACAGAACGGAAACTGTATGGATGAAACCCTTCAAATCCAGACCGAGAGATTCCACCTGTGGAGTACCACAAGGATCATCCTTCTCCCCGCTACTATTCAACATCTACCTGTATCTACTGATCAGAATCATCAAAAGCCACATCCTCACTTGCTACAACTATGCTGATGATACACAAATAATCTTCAAAATACAAGACAACCCGGAAAGAAACTCAATGCTAGAAAACTGCCTCCGCAATGTATTCTTCTGGATGAACTCCAATTCCCTCAAAATCAACCCAGGCAAAACTGAAATAATGATCATCACAAAAAATGGAGGAGAAAACCAATTCATCCCTTGGCCAATGGAACTCGGGACTACCCCAGCACCCTCGGCGATTGTAAAAAACCTGGGGGTACTGATGGACAATTATCTCACGCTAGAACCACAAGTAAACACTCTCCTCAAAAAATGATTCTTCCTCCTGTGAGCGGCAAAGAAAATCTTACAGTTCTTATCGTTCGCCAACAAAACGACCACCATCATCGCCCTCGTCATGTCCAAAGTGACTACGCCAATAGCCTATATCTAGGCATGCCTGAACGACTCCTAAAAAAACTACAACGCATTCAAAATGCGGCAGCCAGACTACTTCTGAAACTACCCAAAGAGAACACACTGCACCAGCGCTGAAAACACTACATTGGCTACCAATAAAACAACAAATAAAATTCAAAACAATGTGCATTACGCACAAAGCAGTACACAACTGTCCGGTCCTGTACCTGTGTCCGCAGAAGCTGCTGAGCCCCCACAATCCCCCCGAGCTGTGTAGTCAACTACTGAAATAAAACAGCAGAAATCTCAACAACTCAAAAGGAAAGGGGGAAGTGGGGAAAATAACAAAAGACACAGGTAACTCTTCTTGATGTCGAGAACCTGCAAAGTATAAAGAACATACATTAGATTCTCATAAACTAATACTGTTCTCTCTCAACCCCCTTAAAGAAATTAATATACCTGTATTGCCTCCCTGAAGAGCTGGAAGGCTTGAAAGATTATAATCTCAGAATGATATGTTGAAAACTGAAGTAACTTCTGAATGCATGTATTCTGAGATTTTAATATTCATTACTTTTTAACTAAAAGTTCATGAGATTTCTCTTTAATAATTCAAGCTGCAGTTCTTCCTTTAAACCTTTGACTTTATAACTAAATAAATAGATGCAGCATTCTTTAAACAAGTTACTTAAAGTATCTCTTTCTCAAATTATAGTTTTGAAAAGTTGAAACAATGCTGGTTTAGGAAAGCAGATTTAAAGATAATGTCGTTCTTTGAATTAAAGTCTTCAGCAAGTTTCCTTTTGATTGAGTTCAAAGATACTGGGCCTCATTACACGGAACGGGGTAAAATACTGCCCTTACCGGCATGGCGCTATTAACGTGTCCGCCTTGGCAAGAGGCCGGTAATTGCGTGCCATTACGAGTACGCGGACACGAGCACAGCACCATGCCGGTAATGACCCTACCGCCATGCCGCTAAAGACCCCAAAAAGACCCTTAGAGGCACCGACGAAAGCACTGTTAGCACTTCCGACCTCCAGCAACACGCAAATAGCGGTCACTGCTATTAGCGGTCTCTGTAAAACTGCAGAAACAGAAATAGCGTCATCACACAGGAACGGGAAGGAGCACAGTGGCCATCTTTAAAAACACAATCCATTGCCATCCTCTGCCCCCAGGACCTGTTTCCACACCAAAGCATCAAGGATCCCCTCACAATGCCCAAGGCAATCAAGAAAAACGCAGATCGCCAGCGCAAGGAGAAATTCACAAATGAAGAGCTGATCATGCTGACGGAGACCCTTGCTGCAAACGCGGATGTTGTCTTCGCGATTGACATGCGGCGTGAGACCCTGATTAAAAAAAAGGCCATCTGGGCAGAGGTGGCCCAGAAAGTCACCCGCACCGTTAAAGACTGCAGGAAGCGGTGGGGCGATCTCCGCCCCGGGTCCGCAGCATACTGTCTGCAAATTGTAAGCTGGCCATGGCCACAGGAGGTGGCGCTGATTCCCCCATCAAACTCAGGGAGTGGGTGGAGACCTGCGCCAGCACGATTGGCGTAGAATCCATAGAGGGAGTCAGGGACATGGAGCGTGGTGCGCCCACAACATCAGATGGAGGTGAGTGTACACATGAAACAATGCACTGTGAAAGGTGGGGCACCCCCCAAATGTGAGCCCAGAAACACCTCATAGATGCGGCCACAAACATACATGCACACAACCCTGCCCATGTGAGTGTCACACCCCAACACATGCACGCATCACCACAGACACGTGCCACACAGACCCATGCATGGATGACCCACCCAACAGCCCCATGACCTGAATGCCCACTAATGAAGTCCCAATGCACAGAACAGCATGATCAACAAAATCTGTATGAAGCACGTTGAACCCTCACCAGTGCCATCCTCCTCTTTGTCCCCTACAGGCTCACAGACCGACAGCAATGAGAAGGACACTGCAACACAGGCTCCCCCTGCCAAAAAACAAGCCAGGGCACAGGAGACAGGGAACACCGCCACCAAATCAAGGGGCACAGGGAGGAGTGAGCACCTGCAGAGGGGCAAACAGAGCAAGAGAGCCACTGCACCAAGACCTGAAGCTACGGCTGCTGCAACAATTGCTGCACCCACTGCTGTGATCCCCCCAACACAGGAAACACCCACGGAGGGCCCACTCTCTGCTGCCACCAGTTCGACTGGCCACTGCGCCGCTGTCTGACGTGGAGGAGACCAGTGACTTGCCCATGCAAATGCAGACCACCAGCCCCCCAGGATCCAGAGAAGCAAGCCCACGGCCAACACCACAATCCAGTAGCCATGGCCAGTCTGGCGACAAGACCATGGCAGGGTGCTGGAGCCCACAGGTGCCCTCACCTGATGGCCGAGACATACACCAAGGTGCAGCAGCCACCCCACGAGCTGGCCACAGTGGCCATGACCTGGCCACCACCAGGCAGCGCCAGGAGGATATTACAGCTCTGGTTGGCCAGCATGTAGATGAGGCAGCCCGTCTGAGGGAGGAGTTCAGGGAGAATGCTAGGCAGTCGAGGGAGGGCATGGAAGCCTGCACCAACAGGCTCTGCGAGGAGATGGCACAACTGAGGCATGTCCTCACCTGCATAGCGGACGCGATGGACCGACAGTACCCACCACCACCACAGGAACAACCAGGCACCTCCTCCTCTGCAAGTTCAAGGCAGACAAGCCCCCGCCGCCGCTCCTTGCGCACCATGAGGCACACACCCTCCCAACCTCCTAATGGTGGTGGTGGGCATGAGAAGTAGGGCCAGCAGGATCTAGCTGGCACATGTGCAGCAGGACACCAACGTTGTGCAAGCCACACATGGGGGTGTTGTGGGGGGAGGGGGGAAAGGGTGTTTTGGGAGTGTTGTGGGGGGAGGGGGAAAGGGTGTTTTGGGAGTGTTGTGGGGGGGGGGGAAAGGGTGTTTTGGGAGTGTTGTGGGGGGAGGGGGGAAAGGGTGGTTGCATATTCGGGGCCATGCACTTTTTCTTCTCAAAATATGTTTAATATACTGGTGACAAGTTGAGACACAGGCTTGGACTTCATCATTGTGTATGTGAACTTTATTGGGGGACAGGGCCCATTGTGCGCTTCACCACAAACACCAGTGCACTAATACCCAAATCCATCCAACAGAGTTGAACCATGCGATTCAGAATATTTGGTTGATCAGATGCTCACGCACATCACGTCCCTCCTGGGCCTCGCCTCTTGCATGACCGGCAGCCCCGTCCCCTCCCTCCTCATCCCCATCATCATCCTCATCAGGTGGTTGCATTTCGACGTCAGGGGGCAGTGGCACATTCCGTCTGATACACATATTGTACAGCATGACACATGCCATGGTGATCTTGGCCACCTTCTTATGGCCGTACAGGAGAGCTCCACCCGACCTACTTAGGCACCGGAACCGTGTCTTCAAAAGGCCAAATGTCTGCTCAATCACGACGCGGGTACGGGTATGTGCACGATTGTATTCCTCTTCATGCCTGTTCTGTGGGTTCCGTACAGGGGTAAGGAGCCACCTCTTCACAGGATAGCCAGCATCACCTGCATGGGTGGAACAATGGGGACTTGTTACTGTTCACCTCAAGTGCAACCTGTACATATCACACTAATCCAGTTTGCATTGTGATTGGCATCCACGAATCCCAGCAAGCATGGAGACGATCTGTGTAACTGCAATGTGAGAAGGTGAGCTAGTCCCTGCAAGTGGACATGCACCATGCATGCCTCTGCCAGTAATTGCCATGTCCTGGATGTGGACAGGTCTTAGGTGTTCCTGGGCCCAGGCAAAATTGGTACCACACTGCTAGTGTACTGCCATTCTGAAATCGATGTCGCCATGCTGTGAAGCGTCACTTCAGTAGTGGTGTGGGGTGTGGTTCAGTACAATGGCTAGAGGTGATCCCTTCGCATGCACTCAAGGGCGCATGGCTGCAGTGATGTTGTGCAGCGCAAATTTTCTAATCGCATATTGGTGCCATGTTGCTGATTTGTGTCATATGGGGTGTGGTATGATGTGCAATGTGCATGTGGATGGATGTGCCATGTTTGGCATCTTGGATTGTTTTCAATGTTGTGCTGCTTCAAATTGCATGTTGTTTTGTTTCCAGTCAATTGTGGCCTGCCTTGGTGGACATTGGCCTACATCTGTATGTCCATTTGTTCTACAGGCGACAGTCCCCACCCAGTTGGAGTATGCATCTCTTCCCTCCCCAATCACACCCAGTTGGAGTATGCATCTCTCCCCCCCAATCACACCCAGTTGGAGTATGTATCTCTTTCCTCCCCAAATCACACCCAGTTGGAGTATGCATCTCTTCCCCCCCAATCAGACCCAGTTGAATAAGCATCTCTCCCCCACCCCAATCACACCCAGTTGGAGTGTGCACCTCTTCCCCCCCAATCACACCCAGTTGGAGTATGCATCTCATTCCCCCCCAATCACACCCAGTTGGAGTATGCATTCCCCCCCAATCACAACCCACATCACACTGCCATGTGCTTGCCCTGCTACTCACCAAGTAGCCACGAACGTTGTCCGGCTTGTCGCTCCATGTAGCGTGATATCGTTGAGTTCCACAGGACCATTGAATCATGGGTTGATCCAGGATATCGGGCACAACAATGTGTGATTATCTTGTTTGAGTCACATACCATTTGGACATTGATGGAGTGGAATTGCTTTCTGTTTCGGTAGACTGCTTCATTGTAATGTGGGACCACCAATTCCACATGGGTGCAGTCGATGGCCCCGCTGCAACTTGGGATGCCTGCCAGTGAATAGAAGCCAACTTTGGTGTGGGAGATCTCTTGGGCAGTCCGTGGCAGGGATATGTGTTCACTTGTGTGCTTGAGGAGGGCATTTAGCACCTGAGTCAGCGTGCGTGAGAATACTGGTTGTGAGATGCCATGCATCTGCCCTACTGTATGCTGGTAGGTGCCTGTGGCCAGGAAGTGGAGCACAGTTACCACCTTCAGTAGAGGGGGGATGGCAGTTCGGATGTCTATGAGGCTCACAATGTCGTTGTGTATCATGTCCACGATGCTGGTGATGGTATCCCTGTCCTGATGGTACAGGGTGTGTATCTGCTCAGGGGTTAGGTGGAATGGACTGGCTCGGATCCTGGGGATTGCTGGCTGCCTCTGTGGTATTACTAGTAGCACTGGTGGGGCTTGCTGCGCCTGTCTCGCCCTCATCCTCCTCCTCCTCCTGCGTCTCCACTGAGCTGCCTGTTGTTGTTGGTGCTGCAATGCAATCATGTCCTCCAGCCCATTTAATGCTGCTAGTATTGGAACCATCTTGGTGTGGGAAGGCGTGTGGTGTGCTCCTTTTGTGCTGCCACAGTCTCCATTGCCTCCACCCGTGCTGGTTGTGTCCACCTGTGGCAGGTGGGACCACTGCTCATTTCTCTTAGCGGGTGGTTCGCGATGCTGGTATTTACGCCATTCCGGTATGGGCTTTTGGGGCTGTTCCATGCCGCTATTAGCATGTCCGCATGGCTTGTGACGGTGTGCTAATAGCAGCATGCCGCTATTTACGGCATGAGGGGTCGCGTGCCCACGGACTAGCCGCTATTAGTGGCACCGTTTTTAGCGGTGCCGCTAATTGCGGTTGGCCGGGTCGTAATTGGGAAGCATTTTTAACGATACCGGTATTCCCTTACCAGTATCGTTATTCTCTTACCGCAATCCGTGTAATGAGGCCCACTGTCTCTTTGCACTTTCACTTTGCTTACAAATAACTGCGCATGTGTATGAACGTCTACAGCACTGAACATACGCTTGCGTATTGAACGTTTTGTTTTCAGGATTGACTGCGCATGCGTGCAATTCCAGCGTAATGTTCACCGTGAGTGAAAACCAACACTTGATGCCGCAGCGCTGACTAAATGTAAAGAGCTGAATTTTACTAAATATACACTGCGCATACGAGTGATTCCACTTTATCACCGCGGCGGGTGAAAACAATCACATGGCACAGTTTCCTCAGGTTCAATGAAACTACGCAGCTAAAATAATATATGACACTTCCTCTCTGCGCATGCTCGAATTACTGTTCTCTTCTGAGCATGCCCTAATGAGCAGTTTCAAAACAAAAAGGTAGCGACATGCGTATTTAAAGGAAATAATGTTAACTGATCCACATTAACAATGCATTTTAACTTCTTAGTTCACAAGATAATCGCGCATGTTTAAAATACACTTTTCCTTATCTAAGCATGCACGAAAGATTAGCATTTAAACATTGAATACATTTAAACAGTGTGAAATATTTCACTTGAAGAATTTAACAAGAAATCTCATTAAAACGGTAAGGAACTGTCTTTGACATATATTAATCACGAATCAGATTTCAGTTGCTTAAACTTTGTGTAAAACCAAAACTGAAATTACTTTCCATAGAAGAAAACCAGAATTCAAAGTCTTTTTCAGGAATCTAATTACCTAGCTAAATACCTAAAGTTGTGCCAAACTGAAAGCGCTTAAAAGTTTTATCCTTAACTTGACTTGAGGTCAATGAAATTTTCAATTGACTGAATTACTGTCTTTTTAAATTGATTTGAACGCTGCGCTCCCACCAAAACTCTGCATGTCTTGTCCCTCGCAGATCAAACACCAAACCATCTTCTTAAGAAGATTTAAGTTCTTTAAATAATTAAAACTTTAACCAAAACTCAGAATAGCAAAATACAGGACCTTCCTCATTAAGGCTAGACAATGAAGGCAGTTTACAACCTTGAAACTGCTTCCAAGTCTCATTAGCTTCCAATCACAATGTATCATCTTGACTACCAATCAGATCCCTGATTGATTCCCTCCTTCCTTCCCACCATGCTGGATTGGGAGACTCTCCCTCTGATTAAAAGATAGTTAAGGAATATGAGGGGAATAATAAGCATAAACATCAATAAACATTAAAAGCAGTTTATAACTTAAAGGGAACTCAAATAAGTGTAGACTGGCAGTGAATTATAGATGTAGACTGACTGTGAATTATAGACTGGCAGAGAATTGAAACCTGACAGTACGCCCTTCTCAAGCCCTGACCACAGGGCCTACCTTGGTCGGGAATTTACGATGAAACTTTTTAATCAACTCAGGTGCATGAACATGTTCTGCCACCTCCCAGGATCTCTCTTCTGGACCATAACCTTCCCAGTCTATTAAATATTGCAACCTCCCTCTACTTTTTCTGGAATCTAGAATTGCTTTAACTTCAAATTCCACTGAATCATTTTCCAACACAATCCCTTGAGGAACAGAACTCAACCTAGTTCCTTTTACCACTGGTTTAAGTAAATTGACGTGAAAAGTTGGATGAACCTTTAAGCCAGCAGGCAAACGTAACCTAACAGATACTGGATTGATAATTTTTTCAATTTCAAAAGGACCTACAAATCGTGAACTGAATTTATTTCATCCTTTTAACCTCAAATACTTTGTAGAAAGCCAAACTAAATCCCCAACTTCATACTCAGGACAAGGATTACGTTTTCTATCAGCAAATTTCTTGTACTTTTCTTTGCTAGATAATAAGATCCTAGTTGCCTTCTCCAATCCATCTCGCATGGTTTGCAATCTCTCCTCCACAGCCGGACTGGACTACTCAACTTTTGTCAATTCACGTAAAAATCATGGATGAAACCCTCTGCTACAAAAGAAAGGGGACATTGAAGTCGAATCTTTAGAAGTATTGTTGTAAGCAAACTCTGCCATCCAAAGAAGATCCACCCAACTTTTGTTTTCATGCCAGAAACACCTCAAGTATTTCTCCAACTCTTGATTCACACGCTCCACCTGACCATTGGATTCTGGATGATATCCAGATGTTAAATGAATCTTCATCCCTAAAACTTTACAAAATGCATTCCAAAACCTGGAAATTAATTGTGAACCTCGATCAGAGATAATACTACTGGGTAACCCGTGCAAGCGAACAATTTCCTGAAGAAATTTCTGAGCAAGAACTGGTGCTGTAGCTTGACCCTTAACAGGAATAAAATGAGTTTCTTTCGTCAAACAATCTACAACTACCAAGACGACAGAACAACCATGATCTACTGGTAGACCAACAATGAAATCAACTGAAATAGTGTGGCAAGGATATGGAGGAACAGGTAATGGTTCTAACAAACCAGCTGGTTTGTTGCAAGATACTTTAGCTTTAGCACAGACTTCACAAGTTTTGACATAATTTAAAGTATCAACTCTCATAGTTTTCCTCCAAAATTGTCTCTGAACAAGATCTAAAGTTTTTCGAAAACCTGGATGTCCCACCAAACTTAAATCATGACATTCATGTAAAATCTTTTCTCTTAACCTTTCACTGGGTAAGTATAATCTATCACCCACAAATGGTAAATCTTCATGAATTGATCTTGCTGAGTCTTGACAAACCCAACTTTCCCTTTCTTGTTCATCCGTAGCATTTTGAATTTCCAGTTTTAACTCATTACTAATGGAAATGCTTGCAGAGATAAAATGATCCTCGGAAATTATAGGCTTAACTATATTTTCTGTCTCTTGCTCACTACCTGGAAATTGCCTAGACAAGGCATCCGCCTTACCTTTCAACTTTCCAGGTCTGAATGTCACAATAAAATCAAAATCTACAAAAAACAGGGACCAGCGTAACTGCCTAGGTGTCAAAGATTTAGCAGACTTCAAGAAAAGAAGGTTTCTATGATCTGTAAGAACTGTAACTGCATGCCTTGCACCCATTAAGTAGTGGCTCCACTCAACAAATGCAGCCTTAATTGATAATAACTCACGGTCCATAATAGTATAGTTCTTTTCAGCTTCAGAACATTTTCTAGAAAAGAAAGGCACAGGATGTAACTGCCCTGTGCTTTCATGTCTCTGAGTGTAACGCTCACCTGATTCCCGCAGAGGCGCCGGTCTTGACTGGGTGAATGCCGTATCTTCAAAGGTGATGTGTAACACACGGTTGGCTCTTTGGGCTGGACCTCTGTGCACTGTATGTCTGACTCGAAGAGTAAGATGTCTGCAGATAGAAAATATGGGATTAATGAACTGGGGTTATTGGGTGCCTCTCTCCTCTTCCCTTTCTCTTCTCCTGTAGAACCCCAAAGGTTAACACCCTCACCTTAGGTAAGTGAACGCCAAGCTCTCCATCTGCCTCGGGGCAGGGTGCCGTAACCAGTTTCTTCACTGGATAAGGGTGCAGGCCTCTTGACCTCAGAGGACTGCTGTCCGTCGTTAACTGCACGAACGGTAAGTTCTGGGCACTTCAAATGTCTTAAAAGTCTTTTGTAATGATATCTCTTGTTTTGCAGGGTTCCGGCGATGGCGGATGGCGGGCTGATGAGAGTTGAGGATCGAACCCGCGTGAGGAATAGAAGCGCCTGGAAGCACGTAAGTAAGCGCTTGTAGCCTGCTTCACGATGCGCACTAACTGTCCCTTTTATCTTGCAGGTACAAGTTCGGAGCTTTAGAGAAGCTGAAGGGTGCTGGAATACCCACTGGATTTGGCGTGGGAAGGAGTAATGGCATGTGAGTAATAAAGTTGCCCAATGTCTTTAAACGCACCTTCTTTTGTCTTTCAGATGCGGGATGCAGCGCCAAAGGCCTCCGGAGCGTGCGAAGAGCTGGTAAGCTTTTGTCTTTCAGATGCCGGAATGCAGTGCGAAGACCTCCGGAGCATGCGAAGAGTAGGTAAGCCTTTGTCTTTCAGATGCCGGAATGCAGCGCGAGGCGTTGGTGACAGCCGATGGACCAGGTAAGAGATGCGCTGCCACTGAAGACCGTAGTGCTAACCTGTTCTTTCTTTGTCTTTACAGGTGCTGCTGAAGACTGGATTCCAGGATGGTAAGCATTTGTTCCCTTAGGCCCAGGATCAGAAGCAGAAGACACGATGAGCGTTCTGCTGCAGAGAATGCAGAATAACGCAAAGCAAGATTCATCCATCGGGTGTGGTTTAAATAGCCTCCTGTAGTGTTTAGGTGTCTCCTTCCACAGCCACGCCTAAGAAAAGAGTTCCTGCTTTCCAGAAGAGTTCCAGTGTTCTGAACCTAGGGAGTGGCTCCTGCCCCACCCAACAGGAAAAGTAGTCCCAAACAGAAGAGGATCAGGGGTTCAACTGGCAGGTAAGTAAGCAGCATGGTCTGCTGCAGGTAAGTCCACCCAAGCATTATGAGCCCGGCGCTTCCAGCGCTGGGACTGGGCATCTTTATGAGCCTGGTGCCCCTGGCGCCAGGACAGGGTCCAAAAGGTCCCAATTGGGACTGGCTGGCACTCTGAACCGGGGTTATGGGTCTGCTTCCAAGGGAGTCGGGCAAGTCCTGATCTTTTGGAAGCAGAGATCATGACAGCACCCCCCCCTCAAGGCCCCTCCCAAACTGGGCTTCTCCGGGGGTTTGGGCTTGTTAGGAAATGTTCGATGAAATCTTTTGATTAGACGAGGCACGTGGACATATTCTGCAGGTTCCCAGGATCTTTCTTGGGGACCGTAGCCTTTCCAGTCAATCAGGTAAAATAGTTTAGATTTGGAGATCTTGGAATCCAGGATGCTTTTGACTTCAAACTCGAGTTCTCCATCAACTAGAATAGGTTTTGGAGATGTAGTTAGTCGGGTTTGAGGTTGCACAGGTTTTAATAGAGAGACGTGGAAGACCGGATGTATCTTCATGTGAGGGGGCAAGTCCAACTTGACCGCTACTGGATTTACTATGGTAGTGATGGAATAGGGACCAAGGTATCTTGGGTTGAATGTGCGTGGTCCTTTTAGAGGTAGATATTTGGTGGATAACCAGACTTGATCTCCTACTTGATATTGGGGGGCTTCCTTCCGATGTTGGTCTGCTCCTTTCTTGTATTGTTCTTTAGCCCTCTGAAGGTGAGAAACGGCTTCCTTAAAGGCTTGGGTGATTGTAGAATGCAGGTGGTCTACTGCTGGTGTTCCAAGATCTTGGAGTGGATCCAACTCCGAGGTTCGAGGGTGACTACCATATAAAAGAAAAAACGGGGTCTTCCCAGTTCCCGAGTGGACAGAGTTATTGTAGGTATATTCGGCTATCCAAAGGATATCTTTCCAAGTTTTTTCCGTTTGTTGTAGCACGTAGCGCAAATACTGTTCCAGAGTTTGATTGGTCCTCTCGGTTTGTCCGTCGGTTTGAGGGTGGTGGCTGGTCGAAAGTCTCACATCAATTTGAGCCGACCGACAGCAACTTCGCCAAAAATGAGAAATAAATTGACTACCTCGATCCGAAATTAGAACTGAAGGAAAACCGTGCAGTCGGACGATGTTTTCGAGAAATTCTCGGGCCAGATTTGCTGCTGTTGGTAAGCCTTTGAGTGGAATGAAATGCGCCATCTTGGAGAATAGGTCCACGATTACTAGGATCGTATTGTATCCGGAGCATGGAGGTAGATCGGTGATGAAGTCCATAGAAAGCGTATGCCAAGGGCGAGGCGGGATGTCAATAGGGCGTAAGAGGCCGGCTGGTTTTTCCTTTTGACTCTTGTTTTGGGCGCATACTCCACAGGACACTATAAAGTCTCTGATATCTTTTTTCCAAGACGGCCACCAGAAGTAGCGCTTGATCTTTTCCGAGGTCTTGGTCATACTGGGATGTCCTTCCATTAAAGAATCGTGATAACAAGAGATTACCTTTTTCTGTAAATCTGTGCTGGGCAGGTATAACCGTTCTTGGAAATATAATAGGTTGTCCTTCACCGTAAAGTCCTTTCCCTGCAGATGCCAATTCTGTATGTCTGCTGGAGTTACCAGTAGCCTGGCTTTATCCTTAACTTCCTCTATGGATTGTGTGGCGATTACACCTAGAATTCTTTGTTCGGGAATGATAGGTACAGGTTTAGGATTGATCAAATGTTCCTCCACTCCCATCCGAGAAAGGGCATCAGCTTTACCGTTTTTTGTACCAGGTCGATAGGTAATTATGAAGTCAAACTCGGCAAAGAATAGTGCCCAACGGAGTTGCCTAGAGGATTGAGCTTTTGCGGTTTTCAAATATTGCAGGTTTCGGTGATCTGTAATCACAGTAACGGTGTGTCGGGCCCCCAGAAGATAATGCCGCCAAGCCTTAAAGGCGGCCTTGATAGCTAGAAGTTCCTTATCAGTAATAGTGTAATTGATTTCAGGAGGCGAGAATTTGCGGGACCAAAATGCCACGGGATGCAACTGATTGGTTACTGGGTCCTTTTGTGATAGAACTGCCCCCATGGCAAGGCTTGAAGCATCAGTTTCAACGATGTAGGGGAGTTCTGGGCGAGGATGTTTTAAGATCGGTGCAGAGATAAATCTAGTCTTCAAATTCTGGAAAGCTTGTTCCGCCTCGGTAGACCATTCAAAACATTTGTTTTTCTTTAACAAGGCGGTGATGGGCTGGACTATTCGAGAGAATTCGGGGATAAACCTGCGGTAAAAGTTAGCAAAGCCTAACATGCTTTCAACACCTTTTACGGAGGATGGCGATGGCCATTTGAGAATTGCATCGACCTTCTTTGAATCCATACGCACTCCGCTAGGTGATAATATGAATCCCAAGAATTCAACTTCAGTCACGTTGAAAACACATTTTTCCAACTTAGCGAAAACTTTGTGTTGACGCAATCTCTCGAGGACCATTTTCACGTGTTTCCGATGTTCAGTTTCCGATGAAGAATAAACGAGGATGTCGTCAATGTAAACAACAACACACACATCTATGAGCTCTCTGAGGACATCGTTCATAAAATATTGAAAGGCGGCCGGGGCATTGCAAAGTCCGAAGGGCATGACCTGATATTCAAATAGCCCATACTTGGTGCGGAAGGCCGTCTTCCATTCATCGCCCTCTTTTACTCGTACCAAGTGGTAGGCTCCTCTAAGATCCAGCTTTGTACATATGCATGCTTTTCTGACTTGGTCCAGGAGTTCAGGGATCAAAGGTAACGGATATCTATTCTTAACGGTGATCTGGTTCAGGGCGCGATAATCTATACAAGTTCTAAGGTCCCCTTCTTTTTTTGGAACGAATAACAAAGCTGAGGAAGCAGGGGACTTGGAAGGACGAATAAACCCATTCACTAGGTATTGATCCAGGAATTGTCAGAGGTGAAGATTCTCAGGCTCGGTGAGGGCATAAATTCTACTACAAGGAGGAGTAGATCCAGGTATCAGGTCTATCTGGCAGTCATAAGACCTATGACGAGGTAGAGAGTTAGCCTGATCCTTCCAGAAAACATCTTGGAATTCTAGGTATTCAGGAGGTAACTGAGGAGCCTCTGAGGAAATTGCTGCCAGTGCAACACCAGGTCGAGGGTTACAAGTAGAGACACATTCTGGAAACTGAACCGTTCTTGCTCGCCAATCGATCTGAGGATTGTGCTTCTCTAACCAAGGAATTCCTAGAATAATCTGGAACTGGGGGCCTTGATCACATCGAACACGATCTTCTCATGGTGTCCATCTTGACTTACTAGCGTCACTTCTTGGGTGGTATGCGTTACTGGTCCGGAGGCTATCTCCGTACCATCCACCGTAGTAATGACGTCCTTTACAGCCTTTGGACAAAGAGTCAGATTCATCCACAAAACCATTTCATGATCCACATAATTGCCGATGGCACCGCTGTCGACGTAAGCTTCAATCGCATGTAATCGATCCGGATGTTCAGGGCTAATGAGGACCATAGGTATCACGAAATGCGAGGTCACGGAACTGGTTTTAACGCTCGGCAAGAGGACCTCTATTCTTGTCGGGCGAGGTCGTTTCCCTGCTCAGAGTTTGTGACCCTGGTAACTGCAGCGCCTACTGCCTTCTTGGCTGGTTTCACCGGACAGTCTCGAAGAAAGTGCCCCGAGTTTCCGCAATAGAGGCATAATTGCAGCTGTTTTCTCCTTTCCCGCTCCTTTTGTGTTAGTGGTCCTTTCAGGCCCCCTATTTGCATGGGTTCCCCGGAGTCTACTCCTTTGGTAGGAGTTGGTGGTTTGGCAAATACTCGAGCATCAAACTTGGAACGATCGGCCTTCCTGTTCTGCAGTCTGTGGTCAATTTGAACGACTAAGTCAATATAGTCCGAACAGTCTTGCGGGGGATTCACTACTTGGGCTAACACATCTTTGAGCTCTCCACGTAGACCTCTATAAAACAGCGTAATCCTTTTGTCCTCAGGCCATCGAGTTTCCACTATCAGTCTGTTGAAAGACACAATATAAGCCAAAAGGTCTTGATTACCCTGTCGCAATGAAAGGAGCTCATTGTCCAAGGCCTGCCCCTGTGAATGTCTTGCAAACAGTTTTTCCATACTGAGCTGAAAAGCTTGAAAATCATGGAGAACCGGATCATCTTGATTAACTAGAGGGATCGACCAGTCTTCCGCATTGCCACTAAGGTACGAAAGCACGAAAGCTACCTTAGCTTGATCAGTTGGAAAGGCTGCTGGCCGGCATAAGAAGTGCAAGCGGCACTGATTAATAAATACTGCAAACCTCTTTGGGTCACCAGAAAATCGTTCGGGCGGAGCCAGAGGTACATTCCCAGGTAGGTTGATCTGCACTGGGTTCGTAGAGGATGTTGAAGGAAGATTTGCCCCTGATGCGGGTAACGGAGTTTGTCCGGCTTGTGACTGTAGCAATTGTCTAGCGAGATCGTCTGTTCGCTCCTTGGAAATAATCAGTTCCCTTCTTAAAGCATTTGTTTCCTGACGGGCTGCATGCACTTCTGCTCTTAGTTCCCCAAGTAACTGGGCTAGCTGGTCGGTAGCCGAGGTTTCCATAGCGCCTGGGTGGGAGTTTTGCGATAGGCTTTGCGTTCTGTAACGCTCACCTGATTCCCGCAGAGGCGCCGGTCTTGACTGGGTGAATGCCGTATCTTCAAAGGTGATGTGTAACACACGGTTGGCTCTTTGGGCTGGACCTCTGTGCACTGTATGTCTGACTCGAAGAGTAAGATGTCTGCAGATAGAAAATATGGGATTAATGAACTGGGGTTATTGGGTGCCTCTCTCCTCTTCCCTTTCTCTTCTCCTGTAGAACCCCAAAGGTTAACACCCTCACCTTAGGTAAGTGAACGCCGAGCTCTCCATCTGCCTCGGGGCAGGGTGCCGTAACCAGTTTCTTCACTGGATAAGGGTGCAGGCCTCTTGACCTCAGAGGACTGCTGTCCGTCGTTAACTGCACGAACGGTAAGTTCTGGGCACTTCAAATGTCTTAAAAGTCTTTTGTAATGATATCTCTTGTTTTGCAGGGTTCCGGCGATGGCGGATGGCGGGCTGATGAGAGTTGAGGATCGAACCCGCGTGAGGAATAGAAGCGCCTGGAAGCACGTAAGTAAGCGCTTGTAGCCTGCTTCACGATGCGCACTAACTGTCCCTTTTATCTTGCAGGTACAAGTTCGGAGCTTTAGAGAAGCTGATGGGTGCTGGAATACCCACTGGATTCGGCGTGGGAAGGAGTAATGGCACGTGAGTAATAAAGTTGCCCAATGTCTTTAAACGCACCTTCTTTTGTCTTTCAGATGCGGGATGCAGCGCCGAAGGCCTCCGGAGCGTGCAAAGAGCTGGTAAGCTTTTGTCTTTCAGATGCCGGAATGCAGTGCGAAGACCTCCGGAGCATGCGAAGAGTAGGTAAGCCTTTGTCTTTCAGATGCCGGAATGCAGCGCGAGGCGTTGGTGACAGCCGATGGACCAGGTAAGAGATGCGCTGCCACTGAAGAACGTAGTGCTAACCTGTTCTTTCTTTGTCTTTACAGGTGCTGCTGAAGACTGGATTCCAGGATGGTAAGCCTTTGTTCCCTTAGGCCCAGGATCAGAAGCAGAAGACACGATGAGCGTTCTGCTGCAGAGAATGCAGAATAACGCAAAGCAAGATTCATCCATCGGGTGTGGTTTAAATAGCCTCCTGTAGTGCTTAGGTGTCTCCTTCCACAGCCACGCCTAAGAAAAGAGTTCCTGCTTTCCAGAAGAGTTCCAGTGTTCTGAACCTAGGGAGTGGCTCCTGCCCCACCCAACAGGAAAAGTAGTCCCAAACAGAAGAGGATCAGGGGTTCAACTGGCAGGTAAGTAAGCAGCATGGTCTGCTGCAGGTAAGTCCACCCAAGCATTATGAGCCTGGCGCTTCCAGCGCTGGGACTGGGCATCTTTATGAGCCTGGTGCCCCTGGCGCCAGGACAGGGTCCAAAAGGTCCCAATTGGGACTGGCTGGCACTCGGAACCGGGGTTATAGGTCTGCTTCCAAGGGAGTCGGGCAAGTCCTGATCTTTTGGAAGCAGAGATCATGACACTGAGATAAGATTGCTCCGATGGATAAATTGGAGGCATCGGCTTCCACAAAGAATGGCTTGTACGGCTCCGGATGCAATAATATAGGACCTGATATGAATCTTTCTTTTACCTCATTATAAGCCTTCTCAGCTTCTTCGCTCCAAGAAAATGTTACTCCTTTCTTAAGCAAATTTGTGATTGGCGGAATTATCTGAGAAAAACTCTCGATAAGTCTTCTATACAAATTGGCGAAACCTAGAAAGCTTTGAACCTCCTTTACTCGAGTTGGGGTTGGCCAATTTTTAACTGCCTGAACCTTCTTGTCGTCCATTTCCAGACCTGAAGGAGAGATTACAAACCCGAGAAATTCTATCACCTCAAAATGAAATTGGCTTTTCTCAAGTTTAGTAAAAAGATGATTTTCTCTTAATTTATCAAGAACCAATCTAACATGTCCCCGATGTTGTTCTAAATTAGAAGAAAATATCAAGATATCATCTATATAAACAATCACAAAGATGTCCAAAAGTTCTCTTAAAATGTCATTAATGAAAAATTGGAAAGCTGCAGGGGCGTTACATAACCCAAAAGGGATGACCAGATAGTCATATAAGCCAAATCGTGTCTTGAAGGCTGTCTTCCATTCATCACCCTGTCTAACTCTGACTAAATGGTACGCTCCTCTAAGATCCAATTTAGAAAAAACTTTAGCTCCTTGAATACGATCTAACATTTCCGAAATCGGTGGCAAGGGATATTTATTCTTTACAGTTACTCTATTCAAGGAGCGATAATCAATACAAGTTCTCAACTCCCCATTTTTTTTAGGAACGAAAAATAGAGGAGATGCAGCAGGAGATTGAGAATTTCTGATGAAACCTTTTGCAAGATTGTCCTGTAAATACTCTTTCAAAAACTAATTTCTTTCTCTGTTAGAGCATATACTCTACTGCTAGGTAATAATGCTCCATCTTCTAAATCAATCTTGCAGTCGTAAGACCTGTGTGGCGGTGACTCACCAGCCTCTTTCTCATCAAAAACATCTTTAAAATCAGAAAAACACTCAGGTTGAATTCCCATAACAGCTCCAATAGAATGACTCACTCTACCATTATTTGCCAAACTCAACATTTTCAAACTATTAACACTTTCTTCAAAATCAACTCTTTCACATTTTTGACAATACTCTTGACAATAATCTGAGTTAAATTTCACTACTCTCCTTCCCCAATCAATTAATGGATTGTGTGAAGTCAGCCATGGCATACCCAAAATTATTTTTAATTGGGGAGCATCGATAAATTCAAAAATAATCTCCTCTCCATGATTTTCCATAATAACCATATGTAAGGGAACAGTATCATGTGTAATTGGACCTGATGTAAAATACGACCCATCAACCGCTCTAACCTGTTCCAATTTCTCTTTCACCACCAAAGGAATATCTAAAGATTTAGCCAAACCTTTGTCCCTAAAATTACCTGTTGCCACTGAGTGTAGCTCTCTTTTCTTCAGGCCATCTGCTTTCCAAAACCAAGGACCTGAAATGAGTAATATAACTAGATAAATCTCTATTCCCTTGTCTTAGCTCGCACAATTCCCCTTCTATCTCCATGGAAAGCTGTCTTCTTCCAAACATCTTTTTAAACTCATCTTGAAACTGAGCAAATTCTTTTCCGAATAGGATTTCTTTGACTAAATAACAAAACTGACCATGTTGCTGCCACTCCAGTAAGATATGACAGCACAAAAGCTACTCTAGCTTCTTCAGTTGGGAAACTCCCAGCTCTACATAAAAAGTGAAGTTCACATTGTGTTAAAAATGTTTGAATTTTTTTAGGATCTCCACCAAACCGCTCTGGTGGAGCCAAAGGTACTGGAATCCCCAAGTTCTCAATTCCTCCCATCACATTCTGACTACTACCGGAATCTTCTCTAATCAAAATTGGAGGTTGACCCCTTAGTTCCTCTGTCTCTCCTCTTTGCTGCCTAAGAGTTCCTTGGATTTGAGAAACAGCTTCCCCCAACTCCTCAACGTTTTTACTAATCTTTGCATTCTCTTGATGAGAGATACGAAGCTCATCCCTCAATTCCTTAATTAAATCCCCTATCTCAGCCATAATTTCCAATGGACTCAGCAGCTCAGGCGGACGCAATTTATTGGCCTTTCATTCTGTCCGGTCCTGTACCTGTGTCCGCAGAAGCTGCTGAGCCCCCACAGTCCCCCATGCTGTGTAGTCAACTACTGAAATAAAACAGCAGAAATCTCAACAACTCAAACGGAAAGGGGGAAGTGGAGAAAATAACAAAAGACACAGGTAACTCTTCTTGATGTAGAGAACCTGCAAAGTATAAAGAACATACATTAGATTTTTATAAACGAATACTGTTCTCTCTCAACCCCCTTAAAGAAATTAATATACCTGTATTGCCTCCCTGAAGAGCTGGAAGGCTTGAAAGATTATAATCTCAGAATGATCTGTTGAAAACTGAAGTAACTTCTGAATGCATGTATTCTGAGATTTTAATATTCATTACTTTTTAACTAAAAGTTCATGAGATTTCTCTTTAATAATTCAAGTTGCAGTTCTTCCTTTAAACCTTTGACTTTATAACTTGAAATAGATGCAGCATTCTTTAAACAAGTTACTTAAAGTATCTCTTTCTCAAATTATAGTTTTGAGAAGTTGAAACAATGCTGGTTTAGGAAAGCAGATTTAAAGATAATGTCGTTCTTTGAATTAAAGTCTTCAGCAAGTTTCCTTTTGATAGAGTTCAAAGATACTAGGCCTCATTACACGGAACAGGGTAAAATACTGCCCTTACCGGCATGGCGCTATTAACGTGTCCGACTTGGCAAGAGGCCGGTAATTGCGTGCCATTACGAGTACGCGGACACAAGCACAGCACCATGCCGGTAATGACCCTACCGCCATGCCGCTGAAGACCCCAAAAAGACCCTTAGCGGCACCGACGAAAGCACTGTTAGCACTTCCGACCTCCAGCAACACGCAAATAGCGGTTCCCTGCTATTAGCGGTGACCGCTATTAGCGGTCTCCGTAAAACTGCGGAAACAGAGATAGCATCATCGCACAGGAACGGGAAAGAGCACGGTGGCCATCTTTAAAAACACAATCCATTGCCAACCTCTGCCCCCAGGACCTGTTTCCACAACAGTGCCATACCAAAGCATCAAGTATCCCCTCACAATGCCCAAGGCAATCAAGAAAAACGCAGATCGCCAGCGCAAGGAGAAACTCACAAATGAGGAGCTGATCATGCTGACGGAGACCCCTGCTGCAAACACGGATGTTGTCTTCGCGATTGACATGCAGCGTGAGACCCTGATTAAAAAAAAAAGGCCATCTGGGCAGAGGTGGCCCAGAAAGTCAGTGCGGTCGGCACCACCACCTGCACCTTTAAAGACTGCAGGAAGCGGTGGGGCGATCTCCGCCCCGGGTCCGCAGCATACTGTCTGCAAATTGTAAGCTGGCTATGGCCACAGGAGGTGGCGCTGATTCCCCCATCAAACTCAGGGAGTGGGAGGAGACCTGCGCCAGCACAATTGGCGTAGAATCCATAGAGGGAGTCGGGGACATGGAGCGTGGTGCGCCCACAACATCAGATGGAGGTGAGTGTACACATGAAACAATGCACTGTGAAAGGTGAGGCACCCCCCAAATGTGAGCCCAGAATCACCTCATAGATGCGGCCACAAACATACATGCACACAACCCTGCTCATGTGAGTGTCACACCCCAACACATGCACGCATCACCACAGACACGTGCCACACAGACCCATGCATGGATGACCCACCCAACAGCCCCATGACCTGAATGCCCACTAATGAAGTCCCAATGCACAGAACAGCATGATCAACAAAATCTGCATGAAGCACGTTGAACCCTCACCAATGCCATCCCCCTCTTTGTCCCCCACAGGCTCACAGACCGACAGCGATGAGCAGGACACTGCAACACAGGCTCCCCCTGCCAAAAAACAAGCCAGGGCACAGGAGACAGGGAACACCGCCACCAAATCAAGGGGCACAGGGAGGAGTGAGCACCTGCAGAGGGGCAAACAGAGCAAGAGAGCCACTGCACCAAAACCTGAAGCTACAGCTGCAACAATTGCTGCACCCACTGCTGTGATCCCCCCAACACAGGAAACACCCACGGAGGGCCCACTCTCTGCTGCCACCAGTTCGACTAGTGAGGCAGCAGCCACTGCGCCGCTGTCTGACGTGAAGGAGACCAGTGACTTGCCCATGCAAATGCAGACCCCCAGCCCCGCAGGATCCAGAGAAGCAAGCCCACGGCCAACACCACGATCAGTCTGGCGACGAGACCATGGCAGGGTGCTAGAGCCCACAGGTGTCATCTGATGGCCGAGACATACACCAAGGTGCAGCAGCCACCCCACGAGCTGGCCACAGTGGCCATGACCTGGCCACCATCAGGCAGCGCCAGGAGGATATTACAGTGCTGGTTGGCCAGCATGTAGATGAGGCAGCCCGTCTGAGGGAGGAGTTCAGGGAGAATGCTAGGCAGTCGAGGGAGGGCATGGAAGCCTGCACCAACAGGCTCTGCGAGGAGATGGCACAACTGAGGCATGTCCTCACCCGCATAGCGGACGCGATGGACCGACAGTATCCACCACCACCACAGGAACAACCAGGCACCTCCTCCTCTGCAAGTTCAAGGCAGACAAGCCCCCGCCGCCGCTCCTTGTGCACCATGAGGCGCACACCCTCCCAACCTCCTAATGGTGGTGGTGGGCATGAGAAGTAGGGCCAGCAGGATCTAGCTGGCACATGTGCAGCAGGACACCAACGTTGTGCAAGCCACACATGGGGGTGTTGTGGGGGGGGGAGGGTGTTTTGGGAGTGTTGTGGGGCGAGGGGGGAAAGGGTGTTTTGGGAGTGTTGTGGGGGGAGGGGGGAAAGGGCGGTTGCATATTCGGGGCCATGCACTTTTTCTTCTCAAAATATGTTTAATACACTGGTGACAAGTTGAGACACAGGCTTGGACTTCATCATTGTGTATGTAAACTTTATTGGGGGACAGGGCCCATTGTGTGCTTCACCACAAACACCAGTGCACTAATACCCAAATCCATCCAACAGAGTTGAACCATGCGATTCAGAATATTTGGTTGATCAGATGCTCACGCACATCGCGTCCCTCCTGGGTCTCGCCTTTTGCATGACCGGCAGCCCCGTCCCCTCCCTCCTCATCCCCATCATCATCCTCATCAGGTGGTTGCATTTCGACGTCAGGGGGCAGTGGCACATTCCGTCTGATACACATATTGTGCAGCATGACACATGCCATGGTGATCTTGGCCACCTTCTTATGGCCGTACAGGAGAGCCCCACCCGACCTGCTTAGGCACCGGAACCGTGTCTTCAAAAGGCCAAATGTCTGCTCAATCACGACGCGGGTACGGGTATGTGCACGATTGTATTCCTCTTCATGCCTGTTCTGTGGGTTCCGTACAGGGGTAAGGAGGCACCTCTTCACAGGATAGCCAGCATCACCTGCATGGGTGGAACAATGGGGACTTGTTACTGTTCACCTCAAGTGCAACCTGTACATATCACACTAATCCAGTTTGCATTGTGATTGGCATCCACGAATCCCAGCATGCTTGGAGACAATCTGTGTAACTGCAATGTGAGAAGGTGAGCTAGTCCCTGCAAGTGGACATGCACCATGCATGCCTCTGCCAGTAATTGCCATGTCCTGGCTGTGGACAGGTCTTAGGTGTTCCTGGGCCCAGGCAAAATTGGTACCACACTGCTAGTGTACTGCCATTCTGAAATCGATGTCGCCATGCTGTGAAGCGTCACTTCAGTAGTGGTGTAGGGTGTGGTTCAGTACAATGGCTAGAGGTGATCCCTTTGCATGCACTCAAGGGCGCATGGCTGCAGTGATGTTGTGCAGCGCAAATTTTCTAATCGCATATTGGTGCCATGTTGCTGATTTGTGTCATATGGGGTGTGGTATGATGTGCAATGTGCATGTGGATGGATGTGCCATGTTTGGCATCTTGGATTGTTTTCAATGTTGTGCTGCTTCAAATTGCATGTTGTTTTGTTTCCAGTCAATTGTGGCTTGCCTTGGTGGACAGTGGCCTACATCTGTATGTCCATTTGTTCTACAGACGACAGTCCACACCCAGTTGGAGTATGCATCTCTTCCCTCCCCAATCACACCCAGTTGGAGTATGCATCTCTCCCCCCCCCCCAATCACACCCAGTTGGAGCATGCATCTCTTCCCCCCCCAATCACACCCAGTTGGAGTATGCATCTCTTTCCCCCCCAATCACACCCAGTTGGAGTATGCATCCCCCCCCAAACACAACCCACATCACACTGCCATGTGCTTGCCCTGCTACTCACCAAGTAGCCACGAACGTTGTCCGGCTTGTCGCTCCATGTAGCGTGGTATCGTTGAGTTCCACAGGACCATTCAATCATGGGTTGATCCGGGATATCGGGCACAACAATGTGTGATTATCTTGTTTGAGTCACATACCATTTGGACATTGATGGAGTGGAATTGCTTTCTGTTTCGGTAGACTGCTTCATTGTAATGTGGGACCACCAATTCCACATGGGTGCAGTCGATGGCCCCGCCGCAACTTGGGATGCCTGCCAGTGAATAGAAGCCAACTTTGGTGTGGGAGATCTCTTGGGCAGTCCATGGCAGGGATATGTGTTCACTTGTGTGCTTGAGGAGGGCATTGAGCACCTGAGTCAGCGTGCGTGAGAATACTGGTTGTGAGATGCCATGCATCTGCCCTAATGTATGCTGGTAGGTGCCTGTGGCCAGGAAGTGGAGCACAGTTACCACCTTCAGTAGAGGGGGGATGGCAGTTCGGATGTCTATGAGGCTCACAATGTCGTTGTGTATCATGTCCACGATGCTGGTGATGGTATCCCGGTCCTGATGGTACAGGGTGTGTGTCTGCTCAGGGGTTAGGTTGAATGGACTGGCTCGGATCCTGGGGATTGCTGGCTGCCTCTGTGGTATTACTCGTAGCACTGGTGGGGTTTGCTGCGCCTGTCTCGCCCTCCTCCTCCTCCTCCTCCTGCGTCTCCTCTGAGCTGCCTGTTGTTGTTGGTGCTGCAATGCAATCATGTCCTCCAGCCCATTTAATGCTGCTGGTATTGGAACCATCTTGGTGTGGGAAGGCGTGTGGTGTGCTCCTTTTGTGCTGCCACAGTCTCCATTGCCTCCACCTGTGCTGATTGTGTCCACCTGTGGCAGGTGGGAACCCTACTCATTTCTCTTAGCGGGTGGTTCGCGATGCTGGTATTTACGCCATTCCGGTATGGGCTTTTTGGGGATGTTCCATGCCGCTATTAGCATGTCCGCATGGCTTGTGACGGTGTGCTAATAGCAGCATGCCGCTATTTACGGCATGAGGGGTCGCGTGCCCGCGGCTTAGCCGCTATTAGTGGCACCGTTTTTAGCGGTGCCGCTAATTGCGGTTGGCCGGGTCGTAATTGAGAAGCATTTTTAACGATACCGGTATTCCCTTACCAGTATTGTTATTCTCTTACTGCAATCCGTGTAATGAGGCCCACTGTCTCTTTGCACTTTCACTTTGCTTACAAATAACTGCACATGTGTATGAACGTCTACAGCACTGAACATACGCTTGCGTATTGAACGTTTTGTTTTCAGGACTGACTGCGCATGCGTGCAATTCCAGCGTAATGTTCACCGTGAGTGAAAAGCAACACTTGATGCCGCAACGCTGACTAAATGTAAAGAGCTGAATTTTACTAAATATACACTGCGCATACGAGTGATTCCACTTTATCACCGCGGCGGGTGAAAACAATCACATGGCACAGTTTCCTCAGGTTCAATGCAACTACGCAGCTAAAATACACTTTTCCTTATCTAAGCATGCACGAAAGATTAGCATTTAAACATTGAATACATTTAAACAGTGTGAAATATTTCACTTGAAGAATTTAACAAGAAATCTCATTGAAACAGTAAGGAACTGTCTTTGACATATATTAATTACGAATCAGATTTCAGTTGCTTAAACTTTGTGTAAAACCAAAACTGAAGTTACTTTCCATAGAAGAAAACCAGAATTCAAAGTCTTTTTCAGGAATCTAATTACCTAGCTAAATACCTAAAGTTGTGCCAAACTGAAAGCGCTTAAAAGTTTTATCCTTAACTTGACTTGAGGTCAATGAAACTTTCAATTGACTGAATTACTGTCTTTTTAAATTGACTTGAACGCTGCGCTCCCACTAAAACTCTGCATGTCTTGTCCCTCGCAGATCAAACACCAAACCAGCTTCTTAAGAAGATTTAAGTTCTTTAAATAATTAAAACTTTAACCAAAACTCAGAATAGCAAAATACAGGACCTTCCTCATGAAGGCTAGACAATGAAAGGCAATTTACAACCTTGAAACTGCTTCCAAGTCTCATTAGCTTCCAATCACAATGTATCATCTTGACTACCAATCAGATCCCTGATTGATTCCCTCCTTCCTTCCCACCATGCTGGATTGGGACACTCTCCCTCTGATTAAAAGATAGTTAAGGAATATGAGGGGAATAATAAGCATAAACATCAATAAACATTAAAAGCAGTTTACAACTTAAAGGGAACTCAAATAAGTGTAGACTGGCAGTGAATTATAGATGTAGACTGACTGTGAATTATAGACTGGCAGAGAATTGAAACCTGACAGTACGCCCTTCTCAAGCCCTGACCACAGGGCCTACCTTGGTCGGGAATTTACAATGAAACGTTTTAATCAACTCAGGTGCATGAACATGTTCTGCCACCTCCCAGGATCTCTCTTCTGGACCATAACCTTCCCAGTCTATTACATATTGCAACCTCCCTCTACTTTTTCTGGAATCTAGAATTGTTTTAACTTCAAATTCCACTGAATCATTTTCCAACACAATCCCTTGAGGAACAGAACTCAACCTAGTTCCTTTACCACTGGTTTAAGTAAATTGATGTGAAAAGTTGGATGAACCTTTAAGCCAGCAGGCAAACGTAACCTAACAGATACTGGATTGATAATTTTTTCAATTTCAAAAGGACCTACAAATCGTGAACTGAATTTATTTCATCCTTTTAACCTCAAATACTTTGTAAAAAGCCAAACTAAATCCCCAACTTCATACTCAGGACAAGGATTACGTTTTCTATCAGCAAATTTCTTATACTTTTCTTTGCTAGATAATAAGATCCTAGTTGCCTTCTCCAATCCATCTTGCATGGTTTGCAATCTCTCCTCCATAGCCGGACTGGACTACTCAACTTTTGTCAATTCACGTAAAAATCGTGGATGAAACCCTCTGCTACAAAAGAAAGGGGACATTGAAGTCGAATCTTTAGAAGTATTGTTGTAAGCAAACTCTGCCATCCAAAGAAGATCCACCCAACTTTGGTTTTCATGCCAGAAACACCTCAAGTACTTCTCCAACTCTTGATTCACGCGCTCCACCTGACCATTGGATTCTGGATGATATCCAGATGTTAAATGAATCTTCATCCCTAAAACTTTACAAAATGCATTCCAAAACCTGGAAATTAATTGTGAACCTCGATCAGAGATAATACTACTGGGTAACCCCTGCAAGCAAACAATTTCCTGAAGACATTTCTGAGCAAGAACTGGTGTTGTAGCCTGACCCTTAACAGGAATAAAATGAGTTTCTTTCGTCAAACAATCTACAACTACCAAGACGACAGAACAACCATGATCTACTGGTAGACCAACAATGAAATCAACTGAAATAGTGTGAAAAGGATATGGAGGAACAGGTAATGGTTCTAACAAACCAGCTGGTTTGTTGCAAGATACTTTAGCTTTAGCACAGACTTAACAAGTTTTGACATAATTTAAAGTATCAACTCTCATAGTTTTCCACCAAAATTGTCTCTGAACAAGATCTAAAGTTTTTCGAAAACCTGGATGTCCCACCAAACTTAAATCATGACATTCATGTAAAATCTTTTCTCTTAACTTTTCATTGGGTAAGTATAATCTATCACCCACAAATGGTAAATCTTCATGAATTGATCTTGCTGAGTCTTGACAAACCCAGCTTTCCCTTTCTTGTTCATCCGTAGCATTTTGAATTTCCTGTTTTAACTCATTACTAATGGAAATGCTTGCAGAGATAAAATGATCCTCGGAAATTATAGGCTTAACTATATTTTCCGTCTCTTGCTCACTACCTGGAAATTGCCTAGACAAGGCATCCGCCTTACCTTTCAACTTTCCAGGTCTGAATGTCACAATAAAATCAAAATCTGCAAAAAACAGGGACCAGCGTAGCTGCCTAGGTGTCAAAGTTTTAGCAGACTTCAAGAAAAGAAGGTTTCTATGATCTGTAAGAACTGTAACTGCATGCCTTGCACCCACTAAGTAGTGGCTCCACTCAACAAATGCAGCCTTAATTGATAATAACTCACGGTCCATAATAGTATAGTTCTTTTCAGCTTCAGAACATTTTCTAGAAAAGAAAGGCACAGGATGTAACTGCCCTGTGCTTTCATGTCTCTGAGATAAGATTGCTCCCATGGCTAAATTGGAGGCATCGGCTTCCACAAAGAATGGCTTGTACGGATCCGGATGCAATAATATAGGACCTGATATGAATCTTTCTTTTAACTCATTATAAGCCTTCTCAGCTTCTTCGCTCCAAGAAAATGTTACTCCTTTCTTAAGCAAATTTGTGATTGGCGGAATTATCTGAGAAAAACTCTCGATAAATCTTCTATACAAATTGGCGAAACCTAGAAAGCTTTGAACCTCCTTTACTCGAGTTGGGGTTGGCCAATTTTTAACTGCCTGAACCTTCTTGTCGTCCATTTCCAGACCTGAAGGAGAGATTACAAACCCGAGAAATTCTATCACCTCAAAATGAAATTGGCTTTTCTCAAGTTTAGTAAAAAGATGATTTTCTCTTAATTTATCAAGAACCAATCTAACATGTCCCCGATGTTGTTCTAAATTAGAAGAAAATATCAAGATATCATCTATATAAACAATCACAAAGATGTCCAAAAGTTCTCTTAAAATGTCATTAATGAAAAATTGGAAAGCTGCAGGGGCGTTACATAACCCAAAAGAGATGACCAGATAGTCATATAAGCCAAATCGTATCTTGAAGGCTGTCTTCCATTCATCACCCTGTCTAACTCTGACTAAATGGTACGCTCCTCTAAGATCCAATTTAGAAAAAACATTAGCTCCTTGAATACGATCTAACATTTCCGAAATCGGTGGCAAGGGATATTTATTCTTTACAGTTACTCTATTCAAGGAGCGATAATCAATACAAGTTCTCAACTCCCCATTTTTTTTAGGAACGAAAAATAGAGGAGATGCAGCAGGAGATTGAGAATTTCTGATGAAACCTTTTGCAAGATTGTCCTGTAAATACTCTTTCAAAAACTAATTTTCTTTCTCTGTTAGAGCATATACTCTACTGCTAGGTAATAATGCTCCATCTTCTAAATCAATCTTGCAGTCGTAAGACCTGTGTGGCGGTGACTCACCAGCCTCTTTCTCATCAAAAACATCTTTAAAATCAGAAAAACACTCAGGTTGAATTCCCATAACAGCTCCAATAGAATGACTCACTCTACCATTATTTGCCAAACTCAACATTTTCAAACTATTAACACTTTCTTCAAAATCAACTCTTTCACATTTTTGACAATACTCTTGACAATAATCTGAGTTAAAGTTAACTACTCTCCTTCCCCAATCAATTAATGGATTGTGTGAAGTCAGCCATGGCATACCCGAAATTATTTTTAATTGAGGAGCATCGATAAATTCAAAAATAATCTCCTCTCCATGATTTTCCATAATATCCATATGTAAGGGAACAGTATCATGTGTAATTGGACCTGATGTCAAATACGACCCATCAACCGCTCTAACCTGTTCCAATTTCTCTTTCACCACCAAAGGAATATCTAAAGATTTAGCCAAACCTTTGTCCATAAAATTACCTGTTGCCACTGAGTCAATCATGGCTGGACCTGAACCCTTTAGAATTCCCTTCAAAAGACAAGGATACATTGATGGTAATGTGGGGTACTGCAGCTTGAAGAGTATTTGCAGCTACTTGAGGACTAAATCCTGACGACCTTGATTTCTTGGGAGTATAAGGACAATTACTCAAAAAATGTCTGCTTTTACCACAATATAAGCATAAATTATTTAATCTCCTTCTTTCCTTTTCCTCTTTAGTCAACGGACCTCTCTTACTAACTCCTGAAATTGATGTCTTGTCTCTTTCCTCCTTACCCGACAATTCCTTATTTTTCTCAACTCTTTGAACTATCTTTCCATCTCCAAAACCCTTCTTTTTCTCACTCCTTCTTTCACTTAATCTGAAATCCACTTGTAAGACTAAATCTATTAAAGCCTCACAAGAAGTAGGCCTATCTATAAAAGTAGCCAGTGCGTATTTTAAATCATCCCTTAAACCTCGATAAAAGAGTGTAGCTCTCTTTTCTTCAGGCCATCTGCTTTCCAAAACCAAGGATCTGAAATGAGTAATATAACTAGATAAATCTTGATTCCCTTGTCTTAGCTCGCACAATTCCCCTTCTATCTCCATGGAAAGCGTTCTTCTTCCAAACATCTTTTTAAACTCATCTTGAAACTGAGCAAATTCTTTTCAGAATAGGATTTCTTTGACTAACTAACAAAACTGACCATGTTGCTGCCTCTCCAGTAAGATATGACAGCACAAAAGCTACTCTAGCTTCTTCAGTTGGGAAACTCCCAGCTCTACATAAAAAGTGAAGTTCACATTGTGTTAAAAATGTTTGAATTATTTTAGGATCTCCACCAAACCGCTCTGGTGGAGCCAAAGGTACTGAAATCTGTAAGGATATTTGGCGTGTTACAGCACAGAGTACAGCACTACTGCACAGGTAGCAATTTTTTTTTTGATGCAGCACCACCACATGGGTGTGGTGCATTGCTATATGTGTTGCCAGATTAACATGGACATATAAGTAAAGACAGGCTATTCAGTCAAAAACGATTTTTATATATAACTGCAAATCTATTTTTACAGTTAAAAGCACACGTGCACATTCAAAAATGCACACTATTTTTCACCTGAAATGCCTATGGTGCAAGAGACACATTTGAAAATTAATAACTAACCTTATTAATAACTAACCTGACTAATAAAACTGCATTTAACATAACCCACTAATAAAAATGTGTCTCTACTGCAGAATTAGGCCTACTCTGAAAGTGAATTTTTAAACGCACATTCATTTTTTTTTCTTTTTCTCTGCTGCTCTGTCCACATAACTACAGGAAGCAAAGGGCTCGAAGGAACAGGAAATCAGTTGGTTACAAATGGTTACTGTAGAAATGAGCCATTGTGTAGTGAGGGAGGAGATGGCATGATTGATTCTGATTGGAGCAGCGTCATAGCAAGTATCATGCTAGAGGCAGTGATTAGAGTTTTGCTGGGGAAGCTTGAGGAGAGGGGGAGGACAATCGAGATTTGGCAGAGCTGGGAGAAGGACCTGTTTCCTGGCTGAAGCATTCCTGCTGCAAAAGCTGAGAATTCCAGGCAATAACCCCGGTTTGAGAACGAAAGACGCTTGTTTTCACTGGGGTTAATCTTCAAGGGAGCCAAATTCAGAAAGAGAACAGCCGGAGAAAACTCATGCTGAACAGATAAGGTAATTACAGAAGTGTGGGGGCTGAGTGTGTACGAGAATATTCAGTCAGTGTAGGAAAGGAGATTCCTGTGCTTTACTCACGTGTTTAATGTTGCAAATTGAGTTCTTGTCTCCGCCACTCTCTTTTCAGTGTATCACAGATAATGCTGCTACTGTGCTATTTTATTTATTTCTGTAAAGAGTGAGATTGTGTTTAAATGCAACTTTTATAATACACAAAAATATTTGAAAGCAGACGGGTGGTGTGTTTTATATTTACCAATACAGTGCTGATGATGTGGGGAGATGTTTAGACAGTGCAATTGTCATTTTCAAGGTAGCTAAACATCAAATTTGGCTGCAGCCGTGTGCACAATGTAATTCAGTATGAGCAATTATAACTAACTGTGTGTGTTGTAGTTTGTCGGAGGTCTATGAGTCGGCAAAAAGGGAGGCCCGGGACATAGTTCACTACCGTATATAAGATAGTGAAAATACCACCTGATAGCTCGCTGCCGTAGATAAGACAGAGAGAAATTGCCCATGGTGGCACACTAAAAATGAAAATGTGGTGTTCCTGAAATGCAAGCCTGAGGTTTCTCTAGTGATAACACGAAAAATCTAAACAAAAATAAGGGGTTCTGGATATTGGGGCCACAAATAAAACAAGGGAATTATGCTCACCAAAATACTACCAACCACGCATACCAACCACGCATACCAAATACGCATGTCTGTGTGCTGAAATAATGCATGTCCACTGTATTATTGTTGTACATGGCCCAATTTGAATACAAGGAGTGATTGTTGCTAAGTTATTTTTCGGCGGTAAGAAAATACTGTCAGACCCCAAATCTCCACAAAATACCCTACATATTTATGGTGCGTTGCAGGCCGGGAAAGTGATCATAGAGTACCTACTGGGCGTGGCAAGCGTGTCTCACACTGCCATTTGCACATTAAAGGGAACCCATTTTATAATAGCTGTGTGCCACTAAAAACGAATTTCAGAATGTCACAAAGGGAAACCACATTTTCAGACCTAGTGCAATATTTAGAGGCAAAGTTGTTTGCACATGGGACGTGGTCGTCGAACAGCATGTTAGAATGGCGTGACCGCATTCAGGGTGAGGTGCAGAAAGAAAAACTAGACAATATTTTTGCAGAAGGCAGCATAATTCAGGTCTACCTTACAAGATTATTGAATTCAGCCGATAAAAGTGCAGAGAAAGACTGTTTAATACGGCTATGCGGCAAAATATGGTTTATTTTGAATAAGTCCCTGCGAATGCAGGAGAATGATACTCAGCTAATTAACAGGTTAAAGACTGAATTAGATGGGGCAAGTAAAAATCAGGAAATGTTAAGAGCAGAATTGGATGTTTGCCAAAAAGACATGCAATTAAAATGCAGAGACTTTGATGCTCAGTTATCCAAAAGCAAAAACAATTTGAGGATAGTGAGCAAGAATTGGTACACTTAAAAGCCTTAGTGGACCACATTAGACAGGATAAAGATGAGGTTGTTTCAGAAATGCAGATTTTACAAAAAGTACATTGTGAAAAAGAATGTGATCTCCAGAGTGCAGAACAAGAAATGATTAAAATGATTCAAGAAAGAGACAAGAGAAATAAAGAGTTCAATGAATGCCAAATGCAAATGTGCGACATGCAGGAGGTGATTAATAAGATGAGTGATGAAAACAACTATTTGCAAAATGAAGCAAACAGACTCCTTAAAAAGTGTAAGGACTTAGAACAGCAAATGTGCACTCCCAGGTCCCAGGAGAGGCGGCAGGGTACCACATTCAATGGAGTAGAGGTGAATTCTAGCTCTGCCCAAAGAGCAGGGTACCACATTCAATGGAGTGGAGGTGAATTCTAGCTCTGCCCAAAGAGCTAGTGCTCCAGTGACTGGGCCGGTGACTGAACTTGGTTGCAGCGCCCTTGGGGGATTTGATACTCCCATTGGGGGCAGCCACCAATCTCATACACCTGAAAACAGGATTGAATCACAAAATAGTGCAATTTCATGCATTGCAACAAGTAGCCCCATAAAAATAATGAAATCCATTAAAGCCCTGATCAAACCATTTAAAAAGGGAGGTGAATGCTGTATTAAGGATCACTTAGAAGCGGTGCATGACATTTTTAAAGCACTTAGATACCTAAGGAACAGTACAGACAATATTTTCATTTAACTTTAGATGCCCCGACGGCCAGCATCATAAGGAGATTAAATGAACAGCAGAATATGACCTGGTTGGAGTTTGAAAAAGAAATTAGGCGTCATTTTTCTCCTTTTCAGTCATTGCAGGAGGCAAAGAAAGTCGCTTACACAATTACTGCTGGACCTAATACATCCCCTCGCCAATTTTTACAAGACTTAAAAAGAGCATTTTCTCGCTTTGATGTATCTTTTGACTCAAATTCCAATGAGTTTAAAACTGCATACTTCTATGGGCTACAGAAAGACATCATATCCCAATTGGTCCGTGAATTTGACCGTGACAAGTCCCTTGAATGGATTGTACATCAAAGCACAAAACTATATGAGGTACTCTATTGTCAGGGTAGAGAAAGTGATAAAATGAAAGATACTAGACCTAAATCTAAAGAACCCTCAGCCACAGTAATGGAAATCAGGTCAGCCAAAATGTCCCTTGAGTCTGCTCAAAGCCAAGGTAAAAATAATGTGACACCTGAACAAAGGGGTAATCAACAAAGATCGCCATTTCCTGTACCAATGTTCCAATCACATGATCCTAGTAATAGAGAGAGCTACATCAGCCCTAGGTAATTAGGGGACAGACCCCGGGTAGGATATCGGCCTGATATGGCAGGTATGAACAATAAACAGAGACAAAATCAAGATCAAAGAAATGATGGTCCCTACCAGTCATTGGGGACACAGAGCAGATTTGATCCCAACACCATGATATATGGTAATCAGGATAGGCCCCGATATGTGGATCGATTTACTGATAATGGAAATCAACCTAGGGGCCAGTACCCACAATCTGAGAGACAGGACATGAGGCAAAACGTGAACTACAATCCACGTCAGTACAATGATTCCCCACCAGGGGACTATAATCAAAGGATGGGTGCAACCCGCTCCCCTCCACAAATGAATCAAGAGTTCAGAAACCATCCCAACCGACATCAATCACCTGAGAGGTATCAGAATAGATCCAATCAGGGGGAAAACAACCAATATCGACCTAGGCCACAGAAAGAGGATCCTAGAGAGATGGAAAGGTTCCAGTGCCTTGAGGCCCAAGTGAAAATGTTAGCTGAGCAAATAGGAAAGCTCTGTACAGCGCAAAAACAACCTTCCAAAGAGGGGGCTGATGGCCATAGCAATGACCGGGGGGCTTCCGAAAAGTGACTAAGTACTCATAATAACTGCAGTGCCAAAATGACAGATTGCTCTGATATCATTTTGCATAACGACTCTGAGATGCTTAATGGATTAAAAATGAAAGTGCCAGTAAATGAACTTGTGACAGAAAGTGCAAATACTTCTAAAAAAGAGGTATGGTTTAACCAATAGCTAAATAAAACAGTAAAGATTTGTATAAATGAAAAAGAAACATTAGGAATTCCAAAAGAACAAAAGGACAGATTTAAGAAAAATGACTTGTGCATGGGGAATACCAGTGAACAGGGAGTAAGTGGGGATGCTATAGCTCCTTCCCTGGGCAAGCAAAACAATGGCCAAACACAGACAGAAAAAGGAAATATTCAAAAGGAGGGTACAAGTCAATCACCTGAAGAATTCTTTGAGCCACATATTTTTGCAGAGGCTGAAAGGGCTGATATCACACTAAATGATCACAAATGCACAGAATTAAAAAAATGACAAATTGCTGAATGATGTTGTTACACATGTTCAGTTGGAAGGTTGTAATGTGGTCTCTGATGTTACCCAGATGGATGGGCGAACAGTGGCCACACTCCAAAAAAACTCTGATCATGGAGAAATGAATAAAGTCTCTTGCGCAGAAATGGGTAAAAAGGAGGGAAAATGTCTTTCCATTTACCAATGTGTTTAGCCAAAAGTGAAAAAGACCTGAGAAAGGTGAGCCCTGAAATCAGTAAGAATTCACATTTCTTATGTGTATTAGAGGAAGTTGAGGACAGATATTATGCACCCATCACTGTAGAAGAAAAATGCCACACCTTTGCTATGATTGACACTGGCGCACAGGCCACAATTATGTCCAAGGAGCTGGTAAAGAGTATCAATGAAGGGAGACCCCCACAGAGTCATATCACAGTGAAGGAAAATCAAGCCCCAGTGCATAACTTTAATTGGGAGGAGGTGCCCATCATAGGTGTAACTGAGGGTGACATAAAAATAGGAAAGCACAGAATGAAACAAGAGGTATTGATCTATTTGTGAAATTCCATTTCTGATGGGGACAGATTGATTGAAAAGATTGTCTCCTCTCATAGATGGGGTGAATGGAGTGCTGTGGTCCTTAACCCAAAACCATTGAAGCCTAAGAAACTAAAATCACAAAACAGCAATATAAATGAATGTCACACCGTTGCCAAAACAAATGATGCTGTGGAGGTATATCTCCAGAATAGCTGCATACCTAGTGTCACTGTTATATTAATGTGTCAAGACAAAATGCAGAGCGACAATGAAAAACTACCTGTACAAATATACTTTGACCCAAGGAAAAATTGGCAGACTGCCATAGATGAGCACACATTACGTTTTTATTTAAAAGAGAAAACATGCAAACAGAATATTGCTCCTAAAACAGATTCAGAACAACACATTACCACTCTGGCAGAAATACACATGGAAGATGAGCAACCATGGGTTCATGTTGGTATAAATGACTATTTTAAAACAATAAAAGCCACTTTAGCGCTTGGACATGAATGGAGTTTCATTAATGAGAAATTGTTGCAAAAAATAATGGAGAGGGAAGAAATCCCGAAATTTAGGATTAAAAACCAATATGTTTCTGGGTTGGACAATCCACACTTTGAAAACCGAATTGCAGGCAGATGCATGCTTAAAATTAGCATTGGGCAGAAAACAATTTACCATAATGTATGGATAGTGAGTGGAGCACAAAATGAATTTTACATGGGCAATGACATCATGCACAGAATGTGTATGGTGTTAGATTTCCTTAATCAAAAAATATGGTCACGCCTAGGTGGTCCGGCACCGGAATTTGAAGACAAAAGAAGGGCTTATCATTGTGCACAACTGGTTCCTTATGCAATCGAATTACAAATGAGGAAAGATACTATTATTCCTGCATTTACAAAACAGTTTGCAATAACACTGAAATGCAAAAATGGACAGCAGATGAAAGGCTCTGATGCATTTGTATGCCTGAATGAATCCATAAAACAGCAAGGCCTGTATTATGAATACATTCCATTGGTAGACATTGGTGAAGGATCTGTAAAAATTATGGTAAATAATAAAGGTGGTCAGGATATTCATTTAGAGGAAAACTCCCCATTTGGAATGGCCATACAAAAGTCACATTATACGGCAGATTTAAATAACATGGTGATTGGAAATATCCCCGAAAAGTATGTAGATGCCAAGGGTGAGTTGCCAGAACACCTGGACTCTCAGCCCAAAGGAATATTTAAAATTCATTCTGTGTATCCTTATGATTCAAATGAGACAGTGTGCTGCCATCAAGAGGATTGCATAATATTTAATTTAAATAAAAATGAAACAGAAAATCAGCCCATTGAAGTGGAAGCTGATATGCCAAAATATTTAAAAGTGGCAGCTTTACAAAAAGACACAGCCACACAGTTAGAGGAAAGCGCCGAGATTCCCTTACCAGAAGATTTTCCAGAATTTTCCAAAATGGTAGAAGAGCAGATCTCCTTAGCGGATGCGTGTGAAAGCAATGAGGATAGGGACAATCTGAGGAAGATATTTATGGAGTTTAAGGATGTATTTGCAAAAGATGCTTATGATTGTGGTTTAACTGATTTACATGTGGCCACACTACCAGAAGGGTGTAGCAGAAATCCAGTGTTTGTACGCCAGTATAGACTACCGCTGGCATGTTTAGAATCATTGGCAGAGATTATTAAAAATTTGGAATCGCGGGGAATCATCAGGCCCATTCATAGCACATCCAATACACCTATTTTAGGTGTGTTAAAGCCAAATGGTCAATGGCGGCTATGTGCAGACTTGAGAGAGTTAAATAAAAGAGTACCAGTATCTAGATGGCCACTGCCATTCATTGATCAGGGCCTAGCTCAGGTACATGGTTCAAATGTATTTACCACACTAGATCTCACCTCTGGATATTGGTGCGTGCCATTGGCAGAGGAGATACAACATTTATTTTCCTTTACATTTGACAGGACTCAATATGCCTGGCTTAGAGCTCAGTTCGGGTACATCAATAGTGGGAGTGAATTTGGCATATTTTTGAGAAAGGCCATGCCGGATGCAGCGGAAAGAGGAACAATAGTTTATGTGGACGATGTCCTGATAAAAAATGAAAGCCTGAAAAGCCATTTTGATGAAATAAAACATGTACTTGGCCAATTGCAGAAAGCAGGCGCCAAAGTATCTTTGCAAAAAGCACAATGGTGCAAGAAAAAAGTGAACTTTCTAGGGCATGAAGTGACTGAACATGGGCTAAATCCACAAAAGAAGATAATAGAGGCCATACAAAGATTAAAAGATCCTAAAAATGTGAAAGGAGTAAAAAGTTTATTAGGGATGATAGGCTATAACAGAAAGTTCATTGAAAATTATGCAGAAATCACTCAACCATTGACTAAACTGCTTAAACTGAATACTCCCTGGAAATGGGAAAAAGAGCAGTCTGATGCAGTGGCTAAATTAAAGGAATGTCTTGTAAAGGCGCCATGTTTAGCATACCCCATAAAGGACAGGGATTTCTTTATAGAAATAGGTTTTTCTGAACATTGTATGTCAGCAGTGTTATCACAAAAACACGATTTGAATCACAAAACCATTGCCTATGCAAGTAAGGCATTTTCCCAAGTTTAAATGAAATTTAATGAATGTGAAAAGGCCCTAGTAACCATTGTGTGGGCGCTACAACATTTCCGCCCCATTGTTCAGGGAGAAAAGGTGATTATTGAAACAAATCATCAACCTTTGCAATTTTTAGAGAGTAAAAGAATTAGATCAGGTAATCTAGCGCAATCCAGAATCACTTCATGGACGCTGGCATTACAAGGTTTTCCCGTAGAAGTGAGATATGGACAAAATAAAAAGAACCCAATTGCTCAAGGGTTAGCTGACTTACATGACTGTGCAGCTGAACAAATACCAAATGAAATGGAAGTGGAAACTAGTTTGCAGGAATTTGAACAATCACCACACAAAGCTTTTGATGAAAAAACATGCAAGGATTTGCCAACTGTATATGTGGATGGTTGTGCTTTTCACATTGAAAATGACAGTAATAAACAGTTAGTGGCAGGAATAGGAAATATCTGGTTGAAATGTGAAGGCGTCCCCAGTATAGGGATGAGGATTGGAGATAGGAGCAGTCAGGTGGCGGAATTGGCAGCCATTTATAAAGCAATTGCTACTGCAGCTGATAAAAAGTTCAGTGAAATTGTCCTGGTGACTGATTCTGACTATGCACAGAATAGCTTTGTGGAGTATTTGCCTGGTTGGAAAGCAAGAGGCATGGTTACATACAACAAAAAGCCACTTAAACATGGAAAAATGATACAAGCCATAGACAAATTGGTGTCAGAGAATAATTTAACAATATACTGGAGAAAAATGTGTGGGCATTTATAAACACCAGGAGAGGATAAGGAGGGAAATGATAAGACAGACCACCTGGCTAAGATTGGGGCTGTGATGGGAGAATTGCTACCTATTGATTATTTAATGGGTGAAATACAAATTGATGCAGTGACACGTTCTAAAGCACCAAAGGAGGTAGATCAACCGGTGGTGCAGTGGAGTCATGACACGCCAGACAAAGATTTGATTGAGGCACAAAAGAATGATCGAATTTTGGGAATCTATTATAATCATTTGACAGATCCTGAACAAAATTCTTTAACAGAAAATGATTGTATGGGAAAAGAAGAGTTGAGGGTGCTATTAAAGAACAAAACACGAATTAGATTACAGGATGGACTCATGATTAGAGAGTCCATAACAGGACAAATACAGTGGGTAGTACCCCTTTCATTCAGAGGGCTAATGCTACACCATGCACATGATGCCATAACTGCAGGCCATAGAGGTTCACAAAAAACATTAGAAATACTAAAAGATTATGCTTACTGGCCACATATGTCCCAAGATGTGGAATTATATACTAGAGGATGTCTAGTATGCGCCCAATTTAAACCTGCTTCACCAATGCATAGAGCACCATTGATGAAAAGAGGCCTAACTCTCCCATGGTCAGATTTGCAAATAGAGTATGTAGGCCCTTTAAAAAGGTCGAGCAGGGGAAACCGTTATATTTTGAGTGTGGTATGTTTGATGTCGAAGTGGATTGAATGCATTCCTGCACCAGATTGGAGTGCGCAAACCGCAGCCACATTGCTGGTGAACCATGTGTTCTCAAGGTTTGGGTTGCCACAAAGAATTGAGTCAGACAGAGGAAGTCATTTCACAAGTACTCTAATGAGTAAGGTATGGCAAATACTAGGTGTGAAAAGGAAACTACATATCGCATATCGGGCAGCGTCTTCAGGTACAGTTGAAAGAAGCAATAGGTCTGTTGTGGATATTTTAAAGAAATTTGTGGCAGAAGCAGGTCCCAGCTGGGATTTACGTTTACCGTTGGTTTTGATGGCAATCAGATCAACTCCTGCCAAAGAAACAGGTGTTAGCCCCCATGAGGTCTTGACAGGTAGGAAAATGGTGTTACCACAACACCTACTATACAGAACACATGAGCAGACACTTGTGAGTGCATCCACAGTTCATGAATATATTGATGAACTGAGGAGGCATTTGCAACATGCATTTGCTTTTGTGTAGAGAAATCTGGAAAGAGCTGCTGACAGTGCAAAGTCTTATTATGACAAAAAGACATCAGTAAATGAATACAGTGTAGGGGATCAGGTGTACAAGTTTCATTTTGGAAAAAGTAAACAGAAAAATTCTAAATTTCTAGCAGCCTGGCAGGGGCCATTTCGAATTATAGATAAGGTCTCTCCTGTAGTTTATAAAATTTTGAAAAATGAAGGTGAAACGGCAATAGAGCAGTTTGTCCATGTAAATCAAATCAAACCATGCCATCCCAGACATGAGATCAGGCAGCTTGAGCATGTAGAAACAGATAAAGTCCCTTGAACACAAAAAGAGAAAATAAATGGGTACAATCAGGAGGCAGTGACAAAGAAGTTAAAAAGTTGATTGTTATAATGGCACATAAACACTGTAATATATATAATATAAAATAAATAAATAAATAAATATATATATATATATATAATGGAAGCTCATGGTTGGTGTGCAGAGAGAAAATGTATTAAATATTGAATGTTGTTTTATATGTGCTTGTTTTCTTTTTAACTTGTGTTTAATTTAAAAAATAAAAAAAACGAAATATTTTTACCAAGCATGTTTTATTTTTGGCAAAAGGGTGAAGTTAGTATTGTGCTATGTACTTTATTTGTTTATTTTCTATTTGATTTAGAAAATTAACATTATTTGGTCGGAGGTTCCGGGATCAGAGCCCACGGGAGATGATGGAGTCCTGGAGCCCACGTGGACGGATTCCGGGAAAGCCCCAAAGAGGGGTGAAGACCAAGGCTGCAAAGCGATCAGCATTGAAGATGATACCGATGATATGGTTAATGATGGTGATATTTGGAGGGATCTTCAAGAATTCAGAAGCACAGGTTGTCATTGAACCTGGACCAGCATCTGGTATCGCGGTGGAAGAGGCACAAGGATTCATCATGAGTGATAGAAGGATGATTTTCCAAAATATATACATACCATTGAATCCTGAGATTTTGATTGAAAAACACTTGAACAATACCGGAATTAAGATTGAACAGACTAAAGAGTGGCTGGAAATAAGAAAAGAGGACACTAAGCAGTCAATAAGAGATATATTAATGCAATTGAAAAAAACATTTGTGAATTCAGCAGACATTAAGAAGAGGAGAGTAAAGAGAGGTGCGGTGATGCTCGCGATATCATTGGTAATGTCTATAGTTGGAGCCATAATAGGTACCACAATATCAACAGCCAATTCTATTTCGGTAAGAACACTGAGTACTAAAGCGCAACAACTGAGTATTGACCTAGAAATAATACAAAAAACATTAGATGCAATTAGAGGGGGACTGGATGAACAAGTAAGATTCATAAATGAAACTGCAATCATTCTAAATGAACAAGCGGATGTAATGCAACAGGCGACTAAAATAATACTTAAGCATGACAGAACTTTAAATGAAATATTGAACATAATGAGTCCTGTTGATAGACTATTAACGAATTATATGAGAGAAGTTCAAACTGCAGTTTCACAATTGATTCAAGGACATATTCCCTTGTATTTTGTTTCGCAGGATATTATTTGTCAAATGATAGAAAGATTGACCAGGAGGGAAATTGATATAATACAGGTAAAAATTGCATTCGAAATGGGTAATGCAATGCCGTTATATGTGGACTTGGAAAGACTAGAGATAGGATTTTTGCTATGCATCCCATATGTAGCCCCTGAACTTATTTATCAAACGAAGTGGGTACACAACGTGGGATTTTGGCAAGAGGACAAATTTATTAAGATTAAGACTCCAGAAGTGGTGGCATTTCAGTCATGGGAACCTGAAGTTTATTTAATACCAAACCTGGAAACGTGTAAAATTTAAAGAACAAAATTATATGTGTCCAGGTAAACCGTTTGTTCCTGATGCCACAGATGCTATTTGTGGTTTGAAATCTGACCCAAGTATATCAGAAGGATGTGAAGTGATTATTAGCAATATGGGGAGTGAAGAAATGGCACAGGCTAAGATGGTCAGAGGTAAATGGTTGGTCAGCACCTGTTTAAAGAACATGACGGTAGTACATTTAAACCATGGAACATACGTGGTTAAACAGGTGAAATATAATGTTTTTTATTTACAGGTTCCAAAGGATACAATTGTGTCAATTGGGGGGTTAACATTGTTTCATGTAACAAATGATGTTTGGGAAAGCCAAGTGGAAAATATCATTTTTTTTCAAAGGGATACTTTTCCAATAGATCCGGATGTGGAATATTTATTGAATCACAAAGAAAGACATGTTATAAAAATGAATTTGAGAAAAAACAATATTACAATTAGTAATCTGGGGATAATAGAAGTGGAAAGATTTAATTGGGGAACCTGGGGGGAACGCTCAATAGTGGGTTTGGCTGTCCTGGTGCTAATCATGGGTGGATGGTTGATTGTGCTATCAGTAAAAATGAAAATGTTACTGATTTTACTAGCTACGTCAGGAAGAGAAAGATATCCCAATACACATGCATTTTAAAAGAAAAAAAAGAACAAGTTGTTTTTAGGAATTGGCTTGGATCGTAGCCAAGTTCTAAAAACAAAAGGAGGGTATGTAAGGATATTTGGCGTGTTACAGCACAGAGTACAGCACTACTGCACAGGTAGCAATTTTTTTTTTTGATGCAGCACCACCACATGGGTGTGGTGCATTGCTATATGTGTTGCCAGATTAACATGGACATATAAGTAAAGACAGGCTATTCAGTCAAAAACGATTTTTACATATAAGATGCAAATCTATTTTTACAGTTAAAAGCACACGTGCACATTCAAAAATGCACACTATTTTTCACCTGAAATGCCTATGGTGCAAGAGACACATTTGAAAATTAATAACTAACCTTATTAATAACTAACCTGACTAATAAAACTGCATTTAACATAACCCACTAATAAAAATGTGTCTCCACTGCAGAATTAGGCCTACTCTGAAAGTGAACTTTTAAACGCACATTCATTTTTATTTCTTTTTCTCTGCTGCTCTGTCCACATAACTACAGGAAACAAAGGGCTCGAAGGAACAGGAAAGCAGTTGGTTACAAATTGTTACTGTAGAAATGAGCCATTGTGTAGTGAGGGAGGAGATGGCATGATTGATTCTGATTGGAGCAGCGTCATAGCAAGTATCATGCTAGAGGCAGTGATTAGAGTTTTGCTGGGGAAGCTTGAGGAGAGGGGGAGGACAATCGAGATTTGGCAGAGCTGGGAGAAGGGCAATAACCCTGGTTTGAGAACGAAAGACGCTTGTTTTCACTAGGGTTAATCTTCAAGGGAGCCAAATTCAGAAAGAGAACAGCCGGAGAAAACTCATGCTGAACAGATAAGGTAATTACAGAAGTGTGGGGGCTGAGTGTGTATGAGAATATTCAGTCAGTGTAGGAAAGGAGATTCCTGTGCTTTACTCACGTGTTTAATGTTGCAAATTGAGTTCTTGTCTCCGCCACTCTCTTTTCAGTGTATCACAGATAATGCTGTTACTGTGCTATTTTATTTATTTCTGTAAAGAGTGAGATCGTGTTTAAATGCAACTTTTATAATACACAAAAATATTTGAAAGCAGACGGGTGGTGTGTTTTATATTTACCAATACAGTGCTGATGATGTGGGGAGATGTTTAGACAGTGCAATTGTCATTTTCAAGGTAGCTAAACATCAAATTTGGCTGCAGCCGTGTGCACAATGTAATTCAGTATGAGCAATTATAACTAACTATGTGTGTTGTAGTTTGTCGGAGGTCTATGAGTCGGCAAAAAGGGAGGCCCGGGACATAGTTCACTACCGTATATAAGATAGTGAAAATACCACATGATAGCTCGCTGCCGTAGATAAGACAGAGAGAAATTGCCCATGGTGGCACACTAAAAATGAAAATGTGGTGTTCCTGAAATGCAAGCCTGAGGTCTCTCTAGTGATTACACAAAAAATCTAAACAAAAATAAGGAGTTCTGGATATTGGGGCCACAAATAAAACAAGGGAATTATGCTCACCAAAATACTACCAACCACGCATACCAACCACGCATACCAAATACGCATGTCTGTGTGCTGAAATAATGCATGTCCACTGTATTATTGTTGTACATGGCCCAATCTGAATACAAGGAGTGATTGTTGCTAAGTTATTTTTCGGCGGTAAGAAAATACCGTCAGACCCCAAATCTCCACAAAATACCCTACAAATCCCCAAGTTCTCAATTCCTCCCGTCACATTCTGACTACTACCGGAATCTTCTCTAATCAAAATTGGAGGTTGACCCCTTAGTTCCTCCGTCTCTCCTCTTTGCTGCCTAAGAGTTCCTTGGATTTGAGAAACAGCTTCCCCCAACTCCTCAAATTTTTACTAATCTTTGCATTCTCTTGATGAGGGATATGAAGCTCATCCCTCAATTCCTTAATTAAATCCCCTATCTCAGCCATAATTTCCAATGGACTCAGCAGCTCAGGCGGATGCAATTTATTGGCCTTTCATTCTGTCCGGTCCTGTACCTGTGTCCGCAGAAGCTGCTGAGCCCCCACAATCCCCCCAAGCTGTGTAGTCAACTACTGAAATAAAACAGCAGAAATCTCAACAACTCAAAGGGAAAGGGGGAAGTGGAGAAAATAACAAAAGACACATGTAACTCTTCTTGATGTCGAGAACCTGCAAAGTATAAAGAACATACATTAGATTTTCATAAACGAATACTGTTCTCTCTCAACCCCCTTAAAGAAATTAATATACCTGTATTGCCTCCCTGAAGAGCTGGAAGGCTTGAAAGATTATAATCTCAGAATGATCTGTTGAAAACTGAAGTAACTTCTGAATGCATGTATTCTGAGATTTTATTGTTCATGACTTTTTAACTTAAAGTTCATGAGATTTCTCTTTAATAATTCAAGTTGCAGTTCTTCTTTTAAACCTTTGACTTTATAACTTGAAATAGATGCAGCATTCTTTAAACAAGTTACTTAAAGTATCTCTTTCTCAAATTATAGTTTTGAAAAGTTGAAACAATGCTGGTTTAGGAAAGTAGATTTAAAGATAATGGGCCTCATTCCGAGTCATGCCGGTAAGTATCGGAATTTTCCGGCATGGCGTAAAGTCCGACACTGTGCTGGTTGTAGGTCGAAAATTACGACCCATTCCGAGCTCTCGTACACGCGCTTTCCGCCATGCCGGAAAAGGACCGAGCGGCCTGCTGCAAAACCCCCTGAAAAACCCCTACCGGCATGCAGCGACACGTAAAGTACAACACCGCCCTGTAAGCATTAGCGTCAGTGTATAACGGTGACCGTAAATTACGGTGACGGTAATTTACATTGACCGTAAATTACGGTAACCGAAAAAAAAAGGAACCGGAAATTACGACATCGCACAGGAAAGGGAAGGAGAGCGGCGGCCATCTTTAAAAACACAATCCATTGCCATCCGCAGCTGCCAGCAGCCCTGTGAGGAAAACAAAGTTGGGAACCGGACCAGGCACCGCAGGACATGCCGAAAGCACCAAAAAGGGCGTCGGATCGCATGCGCAAGCAGAGATTCTGCCCCGATGAACTCCAGGCCATGGTAGACCACCTGGCAGAGCATGCTGATGTAGTCTTCAGTGGCGACATGCGGAGGGAATCGACCCTCCGCAAGAAGACCATCTGGGCGGAACTGGCACAGAGGGTGAGCGCTGTTGGCAACACCCCCCGCACCCCTGGGACTGACGCAAGCGGTGGGACGACCTGCGGGTGCGGGGCCTCCTATCCAGCAACCGCAGCCAGGCCCTGCAGACGGGAGGTGGGCCAAGCACCGCAGTACAACTCGAGCCCTGGGAGGAGACCTGTGCGGAGCTCATTGGCATGGAATCCATTGAGGGCGTGGGGACCATGGAGTGCGGGGGAACGACTTCTGGAGAAGGAGGTGAGTGTCGACAGTGTACACTGCCAATGTCCATTGCATGATGTCAACTGACCCAGGGGCCATCAAAGGCACCCTCTCGTGTTGCCCTCCCCCATCCAACAAATGCTGAGGCAAGTGCCGCCTAATGCAGGGCCAAGTGCGAGTACATAACGCACATCAACCATAGTGCATTGACTTGCACAGGCCATCATGCACATTGTCCAGCATGGAAGGCATAGTAGCAGCCAAAATATACATGAACAGGGCACAATGAATCACTCCCAGACATGTGTATATGTCATCACCATGCACATGTACCACTGCTATAGCTACCCCCCAAACAGAACAAACCGTAAATGACAGAAATGTCCATGCAACCATGTATGCAAATAGGACATTGCACATACACTAATGTTGTCCCCCTCTCCTACCCCCACAGGCACAGACCATGACAGCACAGAGCCCCAAGGAAGCCGGCCAAGCACCTCCACGGGTACTGGCAGGGCCAGGCCGAAGCCAGCAGCCAAAAAAACCACCCCCCAGCCTACGGAAAGGCCACTTGAAGCTGGCAGACCAGCAACCCACACAGCATCGGCGGCAGAAACTGTGCAAACCCCTAGCTCGGCACAGTCGAGCGTCTCAGGGGAGGCTGCTGCTACCGCACCGGATGAGTGGGAGCCCAGCCCGCCACCCATCCAGGGACCCATGTCGGAGGACGACCAGGACAGCATGCACATGCCGGAGCCATGCCCCGTGACCCTTGCGTCATGCAGTGACTCCGGGGATGCACAATCACCTGTGCACAGTGTTGAACTTGACCCGCAGGGGTATGACGTTGTTCCCCCAAGTCCACCCATACCACCCCCTGCAGGGCATGCTGGTGCCAGTGGATCCTCAGATGGTCCCTCTTCCAATGACCAGCACCGAGTGTGCCTGTTGAGCGATCTCATTGAGAACTATATTGAGGACAATCACCAGGCCAGGGCTGAACTACATGAGGAACTAAATCAAATGCGGCAGTCCCTCACTGACTGCACCACCAGATTGTGCGACTACCTGATGGACAACACGACCCGACTATGCCATGTCCTGAATCGCATAGCAAATGCCCTTGAGGCAGGCCAAAACAATACCGAGGAGGGCACATCCGCGACAAGTGAGGCCACGCAATGCAGCCCGAAGAGACGCACTCGGCGTTCCTTGCGTCACCGGGATTTGCCTCCCCCAGACAAGGGGGGCAAGAGACATTAGCCATTCGACATTCCTGCCACATGTGGGCCCCACACCCTACATGGGGCGACTGCACTGGAGTTGGCGGGGAGGGGGGAGGTGGGTGATGGTTTGTTCTGGAGTTGGGAGGGAGGGGGGAGGTGGGTGATGGTTTGTTCTGGTGTTGGGGGGAGGAGAGAGGTGGGTGATGGTTTGTTCTGGAGTTGGGGGGGAGGGGGCATGTTTTCCTTTTTTTATCACAATACACAATTGGTGTTGCAAAGTTCAACCGTTGTGGACATTTGCTCATTGACTACTGCCAGTGCATGGTGTACAAGTATGCACAAATCCATTGCCCTGTGTGCCCATGTCATGACACCCTCTACTGACTTGTGTCCTGGAGACCTTGTCCACTGTAAGTACAGAGCATTACATGGCCCTCAAGTGCACAGCCTCAATGGACCTTTGTTGGCACTTCACCCTCCGCCTTCACCGCATCGTCCTGTGGTTGTAGCAGTACCATGTCAGTGGTGATAGCCGCTCACGTAGGGATGCACTTTTTGTCCATCTGCACATATGGCATGGGCCCATTTCACACCAAATATCATTGGAGGTGTCAGCCACCAGTCCTGGTTCGCCGGCACATATGTGCATCACGCAAGCCTGGTGACTGCTTCATCTACACGCATGCACATCTATGGCCATAGTCTGGTTGCCCCATGGCCCTGTTCAGGGGGTTCATGACAGGGGTCATGTGGCTTGCTGTCAAGGGACAGCCAACAACAGCTGCATGTGTCGCCAAATGAGGTGGGTGTGTGGACTGTCATGGTGGAGGACAGTACTCGGATGTAATGGCAGGGTTTCAATGATGGCCATCTGGACATGTCCATGGATGTATTGGGCATGGTCAGGGACACAAATATGTGTACGATGAAATGTAATGCAGTGGGGTGCTGTGTCTACATGATGGTCCGTGAATGATGGTGTGGACATCTTGAGGTACATGTTCCTTTGTTGCATGCTGCTGTCCTGACGTCGGATCATTGTGGTGCTGTGTACTGTGTTCATTCTTATTTTGGTGTGATGGCTGTAGTCTGTGGAGCATGGTATTCATCCTGCTCTGATCCATTCTATGGTGATTCCCAACACTCCTATGGGGGTGCCATGCCGGTGACGTGTTATCGTACCCCTGCTGCCCTCCGTGAATTCCACTCCCAGGGATGGGTCTCCAATGTGGTGCAAGGCTGGGGGATGCCACATTGTGCATGTGCAGTGTGTCCTCCGATATGCGCTTACGGTTGTGTTGTCTGCCAATGAGTGGTGCTGGTGTAGTGTGCTTAGCCCTTGTCAGTTGGTGGAGATGTAGCGTGATGTGGGTGCCTTGTTCTGGCAAAGTGGGAATCTGTTCACATGTGCCGTTGCACTGGTTCTGTGGCAGGTTTGTTGTTGGGGTGAACACTGTACAATGGCTTCATCGTTTCAACGCAGTTGGTTCATGCAGGCACCCACCCCGTGGCACCAGTGCACTTGCATGACACAGTCAGACGACTCAACAGCCAGCCAGACAGGTCGTCCTGCATGTTGGGCCATGTTGCGCGGTGGCGATCAGCTGGCCCTTTGAGTCATGTGTAGTTGTTTGGTGTCGGGCCCACCCATGTGTGCGGTTCTTGCTAGCGTTGCATTCCATCTGCACGTAGGGGGAGTGGTATTGTTTGCAGTTGCTGTCTGCAACGTGCATGCCAAGCTGGTCCACATACGACCTATGGGTGCTGTCAGGGGCACCATTGTCATTTGGCATGCCTCCATTTGCATTAGGTCCAGCTTTACTGTTATGTATCTCATGGGTGGTCCATGTTGGGGATTGGTGGACCCTTGTGTGCTTGGGGAGGTGTAACGGCACTTGTATATGTGGCTGCATAATGGACGGTTGTGACATGCCACTGTGTGCTGGTGGGTGCCTTTGGCATGGGTGTGGGGCACAGGCAACACCATCACTTGTGCCGGGTTGGCACTGTACATTTGTATAGTGCTCACTTTTCTTGTGTCTGTGGAGCAATATGGTGGGGACGGTGTCACAGTCTAGGTGGTCAGGGGTGTCTATCTGGTAGGACTTCTCGTAGAGCGGCCGGACATGCTGCGTGTGCATGGGGGCTGCTGGGGTGGTAACGGAGGCTGCACTGGTGCTGCATGCAGGGCCTGTCTCCCCCCTCCTTCTCTTCCCTGTGTCTCCTCAGTGGGCGGGGGTGTGGTGTTGTTGTAGGGGTTTGTGTGGTTGTGGCCTTGCTTGTCCGATTGGTGTCGTCTTGGTGTGGGAGGGGGGTTGTGTGTGGGTGTGTTCCTTTTCTGCTGTGGCAGACTCCTGGCCTCCGTCTGTGTTGCATGTGTGCACCTGTGGCTCTGGGTCCCACTGCTCAGGGTTCTTTACTCCTTCTCTGAGATGCCTGTATGTACTCCATGCCGGTAAGGTACTTTACGGCCTTGAGGAGGCCGTAATTTATGTGTGCTCCTTACTTGGAATCAGCTCCGGTTTACGCCATGCCGTTAATTTCGCCATGGTGGGGCGCGCGCGCGACCCAAGACCGTAAATTACGGCATTGTAATTTACGGTGCCGTAATTTACGGTCTGTGGGGTCGGAATGGCACGGAGCGGAAAACCATGCCAGTAAATCATTAACGTCATGGTTTGGACCTTACCTCCATGCTCGGAATGACCCCCAATGTCGTTCTTTGAATTAAAGTCTTCAGCAAGTTTCCTTTTGATTGAGTTCAAAGATACTGGGCCTCATTACGACCCAGGCGGTAAGTTACCGCCTGGGCCGTGACTTTACCACCATGGCGTAAACTACGTTTACGCCATGGTGGTTGGCGGACTTACCGCCCCATTCCGAGGTCGGCTGGGCGGTAAGTCCCCAATCCCCATTTACCCTTCCCCATTCCCATTTTTGCCCCATAGGGCATAATGGGAGTGGGGAAGGCGTTAATTACGCCACCGTAAATTACGGTGGCGTAATTAACTCCATGGTCCCTTAGCGCCATGGATTTTAACACCTGCTAAAAGCAGGTGTTAAAAGCGCCATGGCGCTAAGGGACCTCGTAATTGGCGGTAAGGGGTCGGCGCAGCTAACGCTGGCGTTAACCCCTTACCGCCAGGGTCGTAATGAGGCCCACTGTCTCTTTGCACTTTCACTTTGCTTACAAATAACTGCGCATGTGTATGAACGTCTACAGCACTGAACCTATGCTTGCGTATTGAATGTTTTGTTTTCAGGACTGACTGCGCATGCGTGCAAGACCAGCGTAATGTTCACCGTGAGTGAAAACCAACACTTGATGCCGCAGCGCTGACTAAATGTAAAGAGCTGAATTTTACTAAATATACACTGCGCATACGAGTGATTCCACTTTATCACCACAGCGGGTGAAAACAATCACACGGCACAGTTTCCTCAGGTTCAATGAAACTACGCAGCTAAAATAATATATGACACTTCCTCTCTGCGCATGCTCGAATTACTGTTCTCTTCCGAGCATGCGCTAATGAGCAGTTTCAAAACAAAAAGGTAGCGACATGCGTATTTAAAGGAAATAATGTTAACTGATTCACATTAACAATGCAGTTTAACTTCTGAGTTCACAAGATAATCGCGCATGTTTAAAATACACTTTTCCTTATCTAAGCATGCGCAAAAGATTAGTATTTAAACATCGAATACATTTAAACAGTGTGAAATATTTCACTTGGAGACTTTAACAAGAAATCTCATTAAAACGGTAAGGAACTGTCTTTGACGTATATTAATCACGAATCAGATTTCAGTTGCTTAAACTTTGTGTAAAACCAAAACTGAAATTACTTTCCATAGAAGAAAACCAGAATTCAAAGTCTTTTTCAGGAATCTAATTACCTAGCTAAATACCTAAAGTTGTCCCAAACTGAAAGCGCTTAAATGTTTTATCCTTAACTTGACTTGAGGTCAATGAAATTTTCAATTGACTGAATTACTGTCTTTTTTAAATTGACTTGAACGCTGCGCTCCCACCAAAACTCTGCATGTCTTGTCCCTCACAGATCAAACACCAAACCAGCTTCTTAAGAAGATTTAAGTTCTTTAAATAATTAAAACTTTAACCAAAACTCAGAATAGCAAAATACAGGACCTTCCTCATGAAGGCTGGACAATGAAAGGCAGTTTAGAACCTTGAAACTGCTTCCAAGTCTCATTAGCTTCCAATCACAATGTATCACCTTGACTACCAATCAGATCCCTAATTGATTCCCTCCTTCCTTCCCACCATGCTGGATTGGGACACTCACCCTCTGATTAAAAGATAGTTAAGGAATATGAGGGGAATAATAAGCATAAACATCAATAAACATTAAAAGCAGTTTACAACTTAAAGGGAACTCAAATAAGTGTAGTCTGGCAGTGAATTATAGATGTAGACTGACTGTGAATTATAGACTGGCAGAGAATTGAAACCTGACAACAACGAAGGCGCTGAGTTCCTAAGAGACAAACTGCACCCACATCAACCAACAAGAACGCTCAGATCAAGCATAGACATCCGCCTGGAACTGAAGCCCTACAACAACAGAAAACTTGGAGGATCCTCCTTCTCTCACCAAGGCTCGAAAACCTGGAACGACCTTCCAAAGTACATACGTAACAGAAGAAACCACCTATTATTCAGGAAATTACTCAAAACCTGGCTCTTCACGTCATAACTAGAAAGACTGACCACAGGGGCACCAACATAACTAAAAACATCAATGAACGTAGAGCGACCACGATACGCACCGATCAATCAATGGGAAAAGCTGAGGTAAATATCCCACGGCATACTAAAGGACCAAACGGGAGACAATCGCAATACGACCAAAGACCGTAAACATAGCAAACTAAGACAGAAAGACTAGAACGAATCATCAAGAGGACCAGGACCTAACTATGACCTTCCCCAACAGCCCTAAGAACAAACCAGAGAGAGGGAAAGGAAGCACTGCATCACGGCCCAATGCAATGGCTGAGAAACAGAATGTTTCATCACTACACACAGTCCACCAATACAAATCAGGAAGCACAATGCCCCACCACACAAAACTACAACTAAACAACAGTCCCAAGGATGTTCACCACATGGAAATCAAAGAACCAGTAAGGACAGAAGAATACAAACATCCAAATACACACACTCACCAAGAGGACAACACTTCAACACGACACCGACCCTGAACCACTCAAAGCCTTAACCGACCAGAGTCAAACTAGATCACCTGAGAATAGATATCACCCACCCAGTCCCACACCTGAAGATTAGGTTCAGACGCACCCACAAATCCAAACTATACTCAATAGGATACAGTTGGATTAGCCCAGGTATACAACTCTAACAGAATCATAAGTACCTAAACCAGGATACAGACCCCACTAACCCAACCGTCAATCTTCTGCATATTTAAACCCACACAAAACCACACAACCAGCAATCCGCACGCACCTTACCACACCGCATCAACAACACATAAACTTCACCCACAGCACTCGAGGCCTTCATCCGATCCGATACTAGCACCAAAGCCCAGCACTCGGTGTATACCGAGCTGAAGCTGCCAACAGCACACCACTTCTCCCATTCTCCTTCTCCCCTCCTCCCGACTAACCCTGCCCAACCCTTCCTGTTTACAGATCCGCCAGAGCACCTGGGGACCGATTCCATTGGTGACGGTGCGCTATACAAGTACCGCTAACATAACATAACATCCCTCCCACGCCTTGGACCTGCTCCACTGTGATGAAATCAGCAGCAATCTCCTCATGTGGCGTGTGGTCTTCATCCTCTGATGGTGTCCCACTGCCAGTCACCAGAGTAGAGGCAAACTTAGCAGCCAGCCAGCTTGCAATCATCTGCTGTGCGCCTCTCATGTCCCAAGGCACAAATATCATCTGTGATGCACTGCCAGTGGGCCCTACGCTGAGGAGGTGTATGATTGCTCCCTGATTTCACCAGCATGTCGCGGCCGTGTTCCAACACTTAGCCACAAGCGCATCCAGTTCCTCTTGACAGAAACTCTGCTTTCTTGATGTGTTGGTGGCCTGAGCCGTGTCTGGGGTCCCAGCCTGTTCTGCTGGAGCACGCTTCTTCTTGGGAGTTAGTGCGTCACTGAGTGGATTGTGCCCCTCTGGTCAATAGGGGCTGAAGCACAGGTGGACTGGCCAATGGAAGCAGGCAATGACACGAGGACCAAAGGTCGGACTACAGGTATTGGCAGCTGGGTGCTGTTGCCAGGACCCTGTGTCGCACCTGCCTCGGTGCCAAGGGCCGAGACCAAGATAGTTCTGACTGGGTGACTCACAGTCAGGGTGGTGTCACCTGCAGCTGCCCCTGCAGCTTCCTAACCCTGCCTGCTTGTGACTGCTTGTCAGGTCTGATGGGTGCTGGGGATGGCAGAAGCAGCTGCATCTCCCTGACCCGCTTGTGGGGGGGCATAGCTGTCCCTGCATGTGCCTGGACACCCTGCCCTCGTGGTCCACCCTGGCCACGTTGCCCACCGCGGCCACCTTGGCCACCATGGCCACGTCCCCCACCACGGCCACCTTTGCCACTCTGGCCACGTCCCCAGCTTTTCCTCCCTTACCACTTGTTGCCCTCCTAGTCATGGCTCTGATGTACTAGCAAAATGGGAGGTGCAGACAATAATTGTCCTGGGCAATTGGGGTGAAGGGGCAGGGTACGTGATGGAAAACGTACCCCTGTGCTCCTGCAAGGCTGTATGTGACCCCTGGGGAAAAATAACAGGTCACACAACGCTCAGGCACCCCAAAAACAAAATCAAAAGTGCATGCGACCCCTCGGTAGCCCACGTGCGATGAAAAAATATCCCACAGTACGCTGTGGCACCCAGGAACACAAGAAATGCGTACGTGGGGAACACGTACGCTATTATGACCTCGAAAATGGGGTACGCGACACACAGGGGCAACCGCAGTGGGAAAAATATGTGCGCGACTCACCATCTGCCTGGAAAAATGAAGAAAAACACACGTGCTTGTGCGCATCGGCAACACCCCCGCCAAAATTAAGTACGCACTGCCACAGTAGTGATCAATTCGCGTTTGAACCCACAAAAAGAAGAATCTCACACGTTGGTCTCCACGAAAAGTATGTACAGTGCACTGGTGTCCTACGAGGACCTTTAACCCGTACTGAATGGCAACGCCCAATGTCCCGCGTGCGTCACGGAACTTACGCGCTTAGGGCCTTTCCTCTGATTACATGCTAACGCGCTGTTACCACACGTGCAGAGTCACTATGCATCCGGTTGGCCATGTGAAAGCACACGGAAGACCCACGCTCAAGCTCACAAGGCCATTTACCTGCTGCAAACGCCCCGAGCTGCCTCCTACGAGCCATCGGCTGCTGCGAGACCACTCTGTGTGCGTGCTGCCTACGTGCCCTGCAATTTGGTGCCTGTTCATCATCCATTGCCAGTGATCCTGTTGCTGAGACCACCTCTGCTGACCCAGAACACTCCCGACTACCATTCCATTGCTCCACAGTCCAGCCCCAGGACCAAGTTGCCCACCCACAGCTGCCTCCGGGGTTGCCCTGTCGGGCCAAGCGCCATCTGAGGCAAGTGGCAACGCCCCGGCAGAGAGGGAGAGGGCTGTCAACTTGTCTTCGAGAGACGTTGGCATCCTGGTGGAGCAAGTCCTGGGGCATTATGATGCCCTCTTCATCGGACCATCCCGCGTCAAGGACGGACCAAGATCTGGGCGGACATTGTGGGTGCCATCAACGCGGAGGGGATGGCACCCCGCGACTACCGACATGCCTGGAAGTGCTGAGAATACTTCAGGTCCAGGACCCTCAGGAAGGCCAGGGGCCTCGTTAAGTCTGGTGATGGTGGAGTGGGGTGCCGGTGCCGGTTGACGACCGATGAGATGAGGGTCCTGGAGTGCATCGACCCAGCACTGCACGCCAAGGTCATGGAGTTGGAGCTCCGTCCGGAGTCGACTGGTAAGTGTCCATGTGTTCTTGTCCAGCGTAGTGCATGTGTTTGTTGAGGTGTGGCTGGAGTGTGCACCTTGGCCTCATGCCCTGCATGCCTCATGTACAGATGTCTGTGTGCATGTCCATGTCAGTTCTACATGTGAGTCCAATCACGTGTGTTCCACACCAATGGTGCCCGTGTTGTAATGCGTGATGTGCACCAGCATGTGAAGACACACACATGTTTGCATAAATGTGTCTGGACTTGGCCATGCGAGAGGTGTGAGACATGGATGCTTATGTCACCATCATGGACATGCATGGTGTAAATGTGCGTGTGTCTGAGTAGTGTGTGACTGGCCAACCCCATGGATGCATGGCACATGAGCATCTCATTGCATGATTGACTCCTGGGGTCCAGTTGTCCACAAGTGCACAGTGACGGGAGGTCTACATGGCCTGATGCATGACTGTCAGGTTTTGTGTGTGCATGTGATGTGCATGTACCATGATGCATTTGAGGTTCAGTCCCTCTTCTGATGTGCCTGCAGTGCCATGTACATGGATGTGAATGTTTGTTGCACATGGCATGCATGTGTGTGCATGTGTGTTGCTTGCACTGACCTGTGTGTTGGGGAGGGTGATGATGGTTGTGACGTTTCATAGTGCCACTCATGTGCATTTGCTTTGTGTCAAGCAGACATTTGTTCGGTACACTGGTGCTGGTGTTCAATGTCTCCCTATCCACAGCGGCGATGGAGGAAGAGGGTGGAGACAGCGCTGTGTAGCACCGTGGCAGGGATGCCTCCACCAGGCGGAGACGCAAGGCCCAGTCATCCTCCCAGGCAACAACATCTTCTGGGAGTGAGGGGACTGGTGCCGTGTCCGCAACAACGGCCGCAGCTTCTGAGGGGAGGCCCAAGAAGATGAGGTTGGTGGTGGGCTCCTCGGCAGTGGGAGGGACAGGTGAGTCCCCACAGGGATAATCTGATGCGGAAGACAGTGGGGAGTCATCCAGGTTGGTGGAGGATGAGGAGTAGGCCACATCAGCTCAGCACATGGGGCCTGGCGGGGCTGATGAGGTAGGTGCAACTGATGCAGTCCAGGGGCAGGTGCAGGGGCAGGAGGCAGTCCAGGTCACCGTGGAGAGGCATGTGCCTAATCCTGTCCCTGACACTGCGCCTGCATCAGTATGCACCTGCAGGCATGCCTCAGGCCAGACCCGTCCACAGGTAGCGGAATTATCCACGTCAACTGATCTTCCACTACATGCGGACGAGGCAATTTGTGACAGGGTGGAGCCCATGCTAGCCGGGACCGTGAGGCTGGCAGGCACCCTTCGGGTTGACCTACAGGCTTCCAATTGGGGGCTTGCACATCATCACAAAGAGGTCTGTAGGCTCATGAACTGCCAGCTCAGCTTGTTGTCGTGAATTTTCTATGTGTGCTGGCCACTCATGCAACCCCCTCCTCCTCTTCCTCCATGTTGCGCAAGTCGTCCTCCCTGCCATCTTCCGGCCCAGATGACACTGGGCCCCCTGTGGACTTGTCTCAACCACGGCGGCCACTCTGGTGGAGACCACATCCCTCTCAACATAACAGGGGCAGGTATCGGCCATCGGGAAGGAGGGTGACGTGGACCTTGGAACAAGGATGTCTTCAGTGTTGCAGCATATTGGTCAGCAAATCGGTGCAGAGCGGCAGCAGGCAGAGGGGGCAGGACTCACCATGGCCAGGGCGGAGAACACCCTGCGTCAGGCAGAGAGGTGGGCGGAGTTCCTTCGAGGAGACTCGCAGGGAGTTTGAGTGGAGCATGGAGGAGCCCCTGCGGGCCCTCGAGGGTAGAGCACAGGCCCACCTCCGAGAAATAGATGCAGAGTTCAATGATGCCCTGGCCGGAACCCTTGGGAATGGCGAGTCCCAGGCCTAGCCCGCTGCCTTTGTAAATAGTTCATCAGAGTTAGGTTTCATTTTTTTATTCTTTTTATTTGGTGTTGCTGGACTTTGCTCCGGATCTTGTATATAGTTATTTTTAATAGGACTTTTAGGATGTTTGGTACATTTTTGGGATCATGGACCCGTGAACTTTGTAAATACTTTGGATGTTTTTGTTTTTAAGTAATGTTTTTATTTTTACCTTGGTGGAATGGTTTTATTTTGGATTTTCATATGGAACTATGGATATGAACCATATTTTGGAGTCTTTAATTTCTGGAATCAAATTTTCTTTTTTATGGGATGGCATTTCGTTTTGGATTTTTGATGCTGATTATTTCACTGATTTAATTGTGTTTCTTTTAAATTGTACATCAATGATACATTTTTACAAGTTGGGGTACAAGTGGTGTCTGCTCTTGATGTTTTGGTGCATGTTTAAATCTTAGTTGCCTGTATTACGTGTCCCTGCTGTTGTGCAATGTTGTTTGTGTGTGTGCAGACATGAATGCCTGCATGCGTCAGTTTGTGATTCCCATGCCATGGGGCATTTGATGGGGAGCAGGACCAATGGATGAGTGTTGAGGTCACTGTGTGGTGGGATTTTGGTGGACATATGCTACACGATTTAATGGTGGACAAATGTGTTTGTTTTGAGGTGGGGTACATGTGTCAGGGACTGCCTGCTGGTTTCCGCAACACGTCGGGGGACATGAGTTGGCACCTACCTGCAGGTTGGTGTCACTAGTGACGGTGGGGGGACATGAGTCGGGCCTGCTTGCAGGTTGCCATCACTGGTGGGGGGGACATGAGTCGGGGCCTGCCTGCAGGTTGCCGTCACTGGTGGGGGTGGCAGGACATGAGCCGGGGCCTGCCTGCAGGCTACCATCACTGGTGGGGGGACATGGGTCAGGGCCTGCCTGCAGGTTGCCGTCACTGGTTGGGGTGGGGGGACATGAGTCAGGGCCTGCCTGCAGGTTGCCGTCACTGGTGGGGGGACATGAGTCAGGGCCTGGCTGCAGGTTGCCGTCACATGTGGGGCTGGGAGTGGGGGGACATGAGTCGAGGCCTGCCTGGAGGTTGCCATTACTGGTGGGGGTGGGAGGACATGAGTCGGGACCTGGCAGCAGGTTGCCGTCACTGGTGGGGGGACATGAATCGGGGCCTGCCTGCGGGGTATGTTGACAGGTGGGCTGCCTGCGGGGTATGTTGACTGTTGATGGGGTGGTCCCTTGTGGTGTGTGCTGCCTGTGGGGTATGGTCACGGGTGTTGGGGGGTCCCTTGTGGTGTGGGCTGCCTGCAGGGTATGGTACCATTTGGGCTGCCTCTGGGGTATGGTCACACATGATGGGGGGGTCCTTGTGGTGTGTGCTGCCTGCGTGGTATGGTCATGGGGAATTGGGGGAGGGTCCCTTGTGGTGTGGTCTGCCTGCAGAGTATGGTCACGGGTGTTGAGGGGTCCCTTGTGATGTGGGCTGCCTGTGGGGTATGGTACCATTTGGGCTGCCTCTGGGGTATGGTCACACATGATGGGGGGGTCCTTGTGGTGTGTGCTGCCTGCGTGGTATGGTCATGGGGAATTGGGGGAGGGTCCCTTGTGGTGTGGTCTGCCTGCAGAGTATGGTCACGGGTGTTGAGGGGTCCCTTGTGATGTGGGCTGCCTGTGGGGTATGGTCACAGGTGTTGTTGGGGGGGTCCCTTGTGGTTTGGGCTGCCTGTGAGGTATGGTCACGGGTGTTGGGGGGGTCCCTTGTGGTGTGGGCTGCCTGCAGGTATGGTCAAGGGTGATGGGGGGCTCCCTTTTGGTGTGATTAAGTAGCGAAGTGAATAGTAGCATGAATTGAATATGGTGAGGCGTTCGTATCACTGACAGAGTCAGGTAGATGTAGTAGCAATTACAAACAAGAGATACAGTTTTAATGCAGTAATAATGGTTTTCAGTGACATGGTGAGGCATTCGTATCACCGAAAGAGTCAGGTAACGGTAGTAGCAATTACAAAGAAAAGATACAGTATAATGGGAATGTGTTGTGGTATGTTGTGTCTAATTTTCCTATTTCTGTTGCAGGCGGAGTATTGGGGCGGTCCTAGCCAATGAGGGAATTTCACGCTGCAGCGGCTCAGGATTGGCCGGGCTCGAGCCAAATCCATGTACTGGGCACTGACTCCCCTGTTAGGGCTTTTATGCCAACAACCTCCTTGTCAGTGCTCCAAAGTGTTCTACTGGTAGTAACCTGTGTTGGCCTGGAAGTAACCAGAAGCGTTTCAGCTTGTGCCTTTGGCAGGTAGGGTGACACGGTTCACCCTTACCTGAGTGTAATGTAATGTGTGGCTGGGACCGTCCCAAGTTTATTTTTGCTCCAAATAAAATGTGACTTTGTATATTTCAAATAACCTTACAAAAGTTGTCGGTTATTATTTCATGGCATGTGTGATATTCTGGCCACAGGAGGTGGGGGCGACCAATGGGGATCTCCCCGCTATGTATTTTTCATTGTTAACTAACACTGCAGTCTCAGTGCCATCTGCTTTCAAAGCAATCTGTGTTCGAGTGAGGAAAGCTTTCCTGAGCAACTGACAATCGGGGTTTCCAAGCTACGGAACAGCAGGTGATTGGGTTTCACCGAGTTGATTGCGCAAATAAAAAAAAAGAAAACTAACCAACACGCTCAGTATTTACAGCGCAAACTAACAGATCCTTGCGCGCACAGCTCAAAACAATTACTGACTGTCCAATGTTGAATTCTTTAGCTACTTCAGTCTCATAACGTTACAATTCAATTGCGGGTGTACACTGGAAAAGACTTAAATTAAGAGCTCCTTTCACATGTTAAGATATAGAATTTACAAATGTAGCTGCAAGTTCACTTAGCTTTGAATTTTCTGACTGCTTCACTGGTTACATATTTCAACTGGACTTCCGCAGAAAAAGTCTCTCTTGAATTTCTTTTCCTTACTGGGCCCAAGTACATAGGCCTCAACTTAAGGAGCTTCCTGGATCCTGACCTCCTCAGTTAGACAAAGGACAATGAAAGGCAGTTGAGAATGTTTCCAATTGAAACCTCCATCTTGGCTTGGGCAAATGTCCACACTCTAAATAGAACAGTTAAGGCCCAACTCCGTGAAAATAGAAATAAACACAAAATTCACGTCTTAATACTAATTCCACCCACCCCCATGATACAGTGAATTTACAACAGCACTGCTTCAGAATAGAACCCTGACATGTATCAAGTCTAGTATTTTGTTTGTTGTTAGTGACCCTGGTGAAAACAATTATTAGGCAATATTCTGAAATTAGTCTCGCCACTACAAAAATACCCAAACGTGGGAAGCCCGTAGCTTTGCTAACTAAGGCGAGGTTTCAGCAAATATTATAACAGAAAAACGCCTGTTGCTGCAATGGGAACTCACTGGCAGCAGATGGGAGGAAAATGAACTACTAACGCCCGCGGCATCTTCGGAGCAGGACCAGGGAAGTGTGAGGGGCCGCCGACGCGACGAAACAAAAGGGCGGTCAGACACATGATGGGTCTCTGCGGCATCGGAGACGGGCTAGTGGTGGGTGGCCTCGGCCGCGAACACTGGAGATGAGGAGCTCCTGATCCCTGGGCTGCCCTCCAGCCAGCCTGGTCTACTTCACAAGGAGCTTTCTGGAACAGTTGCCTGCCCGCTCCCTCGGGTTGAGAGGAGCGCCGGCTACACCGGCCAGTAGAGAGGGGGCGCGTCTGGCCTTTGCGTGGAGCCGGGAGACTCTATGAACTTCGCTGGTCTCTGCCAGCGAATTAAGGCAGACCCAGGCGACCCGGCTTGGTGGGCGACGCCGCTGTGGGGACCACCACCTCCTGGCTAATTTTGGAGCCGAACGAACTGCTGCCCCCCCCCCCGGTGAAAGGGGGCTCATCTCTTGGCAGAGGCTCCCCCTCGACAGCCGCTTCCCGCCACAGAGTGCACCGATCCTCCATGAGGGGAGCAGACAGCGGACCTCATTCATCAAGCCTCTAAATAAAGACACCGAAGGAAGTCCGACACGCCAGCATCTCTGGAGGCTGTCTGAGGCGGCGGGGGGGTCTCCTGGTGAATGCTGGGCCATTCTGCCCCACCACGCTCTGAGCCACGCCTGAACCTCCAGCCACTGCCTGGGGCACCCCTGCCCAAAACAAAGTATTCCCCCTCCCCTGCTTAATACAAGAAATCGCCTTGCCTGGCCACAACATAGGCTGGCCAGCTCTCTCCAGCAGGGGCCTTTACATCGATGAGCTGGATCCAGAGGTCCCACTGGGTAATCAGAAGCCCGATCTGCCACCAACAACAGTGATCTCCACTTGAACCATCCTGGTGCTGCCTGGGAGCCCTCGCCTTCTCGTTGGTTACGCCTGTGGGAGGCCCAACTCGACTGCAACCTCCCTGGGGGTCTCGTCTCCCCGCACAGGACCTGAACCGGGGCAAACCCCCTTTCAGCCCCCAGTCCACCAGCAACCAGACACCGCCAACGACAAGATACTGCAAGCATCACTAAACAAGCTCCGGACAGTCTCCATTGCACCATGTGAACCAGCGGACATTGTATAACCCTTCGCTCCAGGTGAGGCCCTCCGCTCCAGAGACCACAGAGCTCCCCCCTTCAATCGATCAGTGGAAGCAATGTCCAGGCAGTCAAAATCCACCAAAAACTCTGACATCGCTACGATGCTCCTTTCGGCGGACAAACGGAAAAAGTCAAAATCTCACAAACTCACGCCTCAAAAATCCCCGGAAGACAGAAGAGCATTAGCCACCAAAGAAGATATTGAAGCCTTCATGTCAGACATTAAGGCAGAATTCAGAACATGCATGTCAGAGCTCACCACAAAACTGGAACAAACGGACCAAAGAGTCACGGAGGCGCAGCAGAGACTGGGGGAATTGGAGGATCACTCCCAAGATCACTCGGCTGCCCTGGTGGAAATCCAACACTCGATCAAAACACTTCAGGACAAATGTGAAATCCTCAAATGTAAGCAAGAAGATCTTGAAAACAAGGCCCGACGCAACAACTTGCGGATAAGGGGAATTCCATCTTCAGTTCCAGATAAAGACCTGGCGGAATTTGTGGGTGACTTTTTCCAATCATTATTGCAGAGACAGAGGGCATGGATATATGAAACTCAGAGTTACTTCTAATAGACGGATGGGGGAAAATCTGGGGTAATATACATACAAAGTGGTTCTTACTCTGTGTTCTTTTGTCACCTGTGTTTTGGCTTAAAATAAACATATTAAAAGTTTTACAGAAAAACTGTTACTGGGTGTGGCCGTGCATTCTAAAGCATACCCATATTGCGCACTCATTAATTGAATTAGTGCTGTGAGGTAGCCAAGTACTGTGTGCTCATTTTACTCATATCATGGAGGTAGAACAGGAGGCATTTGAAAACATTTTTGATAAAGGAAGCATTGTGCAGGTGTGCCTCCTGAGGCTATTCCAAGCACCAGAATGCAAGAAGAAAAACTGCATCATCAGATTATGTTAAAAATTGTGGTTCCTGCTACACATGTCCATAAAGATGCAAGGCAATGTCAGTGAAGTTATTAGCAAGTTACAATGCAGTTTGGACAATGGATGTGATCAGGTGCAGCTGTTAAAAGCAGAATTAAAACAGAGGGAGCCCGACATGGAATTGCAAGCTAAATGCAGCAATATGGCTACTCAACTGGCTCAGAGAGAGAAACAATTTAATGAGAGTGAGCAAGAATAAACCCACTTAAAAGCAATTTCAGATGAAATAAGACAAGACAAAGATGTTGCTGTTTCGGAAATACAACCCTTAGAGAAGATAACAGGGAGAAAGACAGAGAATTCCAAACTATGGAACAAGAGATATTTTAATTACTGAAAGACAATGACAAAAAGGACAAAGTGCTTAATCAGTATCAGACTTAAATCAATAAATTGCAAGCAATAATCAATAAGGTCAGGGATGAGAATTCTGATCTCTGTCCTGAGTCAGGACAGCTTCATGAACAGTGCAAGAATAGCAAATATCTAGTGTCAAGTCCCAGGAAAGGCGACAAGGCACTACATTCAATGGAACTGATCTCAGTCACAGTTCTGGTCAAGGAAACAATGTACCAACAGCTATTCCTGTGGCCAGTCCTGGTCATATACCAATGGTGGGGTCTGAATCACCCGCAAATATTCACAATCATTCCGGCCCACAAGAGAACAGAAATGAGCCACAGAATGACACATACCAGAATTTTCCATGTAGTCCTATCAAAATTATGAAATCCATCAAGACTTTGATTAAACCATTCAAAAAGGGAGGCGATTGTTGCATGGAAGACCATTTAGAAACCGTTCATGATATATTTAAAGCCCTCCAGATACCTAGGGAACAATATAGACAGTACTTTCACCTAACTCTAGATTCAGCAGCTGCTAGTGTCAATTGTGATCTCAATGAACAGCAAAATGTGTCATGGGGGTACCTGGGTGGAAAGAGGTTTGGTGATTTTGGCGGCTCTAATGCTTATTATTTTGATATGGTTGATTGTACTCACAATTAAGATAAAATGATGGTAATGGTTTTAATGACAATGGGGAGGGAGACGATTCAGTTGGGAGAAGCAAATGTGTTTTAGAACATCTGTTTTTGTTTTTCCTGCAGTGATTACGGGTGATATCCCAGCAGTAAAAAAAAGGAGGGAGTGCCGGATAAAGCCCCAAGGGGTGAAACTCATTTCTGGACTCAAGAATGTGAGTCTCAGACAGAATTAAAAAGATGCCAATGCATAGAGCACATGCTTGAAATTTGCACTTTGAATCAGGATGATATTTCAATGAACTGAAATGCACTAAATATAACACTAATATAAATTAACATACTAACCCAACCCCGGTTAACATGTAACTGAATCCCTTAATGACATTTAGTGCAAATTAGTCCATGATGAAATAAGCTGAATGCAGATTGGGAAAATGTATGATGCTCTGGAAATGGGAAATTAAACGTGCAGGCTGAATCTGCGCTGGGTGATAAAAAAAAATGTGAAGATCTTTTCCACTGAAAACAGGGCATTGTATTCGAGCAGGAAGCTCAAAGAGAGATGAAACGTGCATGTAATCCTGCGTTTATGTTTTACAAAGTCTCACTGTGGTTTTTTTCTCTTGCCAAGTTCCTCGATGCCAAGGACAGTTGGCAATACTTGGCACTGATGAAGCGCTAAAAGCTATTGCACTGTGAAATAAAATTTGGGAAGCTTAAGTGTCATTCTGTGTAAATTGCATAGTTCTATTTTACAATAAAAAACAGATTCTAAACTAACTTTTATTAGCTTCTGTACATTTATTTCACATTCAGTTCCTTTTATTTGATATGCACAAAGAGACAGGAGCGCAGTAAGAAATATCTCAAAGTGAAGTAGCTGCTGTGTGCTGTTTATTTAGAGAGATTGTACGAATGTGCAGTATTTCAATTGCACGCTTTACAATTGTTGAAACTCAGTCAAAAGGGCATAGTGTGGTATTGTAGATAAGGTACCACAAGGGGGCATGAGCCATTCATCCAGAGTGTATCAAGTCCAGTATTGTGTTTGTTGTTAGAGACCCTGGTAAAAACAATTATTAGGCAATAGTCTGAAATTAGTCTCATCACTGTAAACATACCCCAACGAGTTACCACAATATATTACCCAGAATTATAAAACACCACCAAATACCACCGTGATATAAAAAACCCACCAAGTAATAGGTATAACCCCAAAATATATCCAACATATTACAGTGTGCCACTAGTCCTTCTCACCCTTTCTCATTCGTTTATGCCAGACCCACGGTTCGTGGCCCCTCCAACATCAGGGTAAACACATTACATGAGTTTCCACCGCCAGATCTCACCAGTCGCAATGGGGGCCCCTCTTTGAAGCCCCACCGGATTCACTATCAGTCCGGAACCCCCACTGGTGCCCCTTGCTGTCACCCAGGGTCATGCGTGGCCTTATTTTATTTTATTATTAAGAGCGTGGACCTAGCTCGAGAACAAGGGAGCGCTGTACAGAGTGTGGGTAGGTGGTATTTGGGCTGGCATCTTTTAACCGTAGCACGGTACTGTGAGGTCTGTGCATTGGTATGTGCCTCCATTGGAATTAGTCCTTGGTCAGGTGTTGTTGAAAGAGATATGTTTTGAGAGATTTGCAAAATTGGAGAATTGTGGGGGCATTCCGAGCCGACACCGCAATCAGAGTTCCTGAGGGTGGGTGCATGACAAGAGAAGGACTGTTTGCGGGTCCTGGCTTTGCGGATGAGTTGTGATTCAAGCCGGGTGGTCAATTTGCTGCGAGCATGTGTGTCAGGTTCCATAGTAAATAGGTGGTAATTAAAGAATTATTATCATGATGTTCTTTGTTTATTTCATTGTTAGGTTTAAAAACTAAATATAGTCCTTTCACTGTTAAAATGGTAGGGCCTTAACTTCCATATTCAGAGTACTGCAGATACCCCAAGCCAAGATGGAGGGCAGAGGCAGGAGTTCTGATTGGGTGGCAGGTTGACAATGGTGTGACTCCCAACATTCTAAACTGCCTTTCATTAGTTTAGTTTCCTGAGCTGGTCATGTTTATCTCCTATGTTTTGGGCCTTGGAAAACTCATAAGAAAATATCTTCAAGACTAAAAGAAAAAGAAACAACTCATTCAAGTTACATCTACTCTAAAGAAATTAATTTTCCCTGTGGAAGAAAACGCTGTGAGGTCTTCTAAAGCAAAAAATAAGCTAAGTACTTTTTATGTAATTAATCTAATTGAACTGCCAAAGTTAGCCTTATCTTCTGTTATTTTCTCCTCTAAAGTGCAAGGATTAAAGCTTTGTCTTTTTTTTAACATTGACATTGGAAAACCAGGGAAGCTCTAGTCAAAAGTTGATTGCGTGCGCGCGCACAAGAAACTGTTTATTAAACACTGCACTTACCTTGTCAGATCGCATTCTGGATGACGAAAAAAGGTGAACTCATTCTTGTTTAAAGAAAACAAGGTAAGCCTGCATGTTTAATTCATTAAAAGACGTCGTGTTGTGAAGCCAGTGTTTTTACATGGCAAACTCATTCATCAGAGATTAAGTAATGAAAACATGATATTTAAAGGCTATTAAAGTTAATGACTGCACAGGCGACCTTGTTTTTTTAAAAGCAGCACAAAGAAGGATATTTATTTTTGAGCCAAGGTATTTTTAACAAAGAGGAAAATATATAAGACTTGTGTACCATATTATATGAGGAATCTTCCAAATGCATCTCATTACATGCAAAGACGTTTTTTTTGAGGAATAACTTTACTTTAAAACTGCACTCAATATTAAATGGTATTTCCTTTGGTTGTTGAACTATTTCCATAAAGAGAGGAAAATGAAATGGAATGAACTGATTAAGGAAATAGTATAATTTTAAGGAAAACAAAAAATTATTTCTGTGTTTTCAGCTATTTTTTCAAGTGTGCTTCATTCAAAAGACTCATCTTCTTGAGACATTCTGGAGTTTGTGTTCACAGTTTTATTGACATTGTTTGGAAACACAGTTTCTTTTCTTCAAGTTCATTTATTTCCACAAGGAACCTCCATCAGTTTAGTCACTTGTAATGACATTCAGTTCATTGGTTTTCAGCAGCACAGTTATGAAACATGACCACCAAAGTGTGCTTTTAGGGTAAAAGAGTTGGAGTTATTTCAAAACTAAAAAAAATGTATAGAAATAATTATCATCCTCTGGGCTCTTTGCAGAGGGTATTCAGGTAGGATTGTTGATATTCATAAAATAATAGTTGTTTAGTTTTGTAATATTATTTAATGCTTAACAATTTTCATTCATGCAGAGACCGGATGAAGATAGAAGATCCAGTGTCTGATTTGTTATTTTATCCACTTTTCCCCCTTCCCCCCAAGGGTGTCTAGTACTCAGCTGTTCAGTTTAGTTATGAGCTAGACATCTTAGTGGGATCGTGGGACTCAGCAGCTCCTGCGTTGGATGTGGATATTACCAGCCTGACAATGTGCCACCAGATAGGTGGAGCCTAGCCACCAGATACGCTGGTGTGGTATTCGTGACTGCTTTGTAGATGATATATGCAGTCCTGAACATTATCCTGGTTTTAAGTGGAAACCAAGGTAGTTCCTGTAGGATGGGGGTCATTTGGTCAAATGTATATAATAAGACGTGCTGCTGTGTGGTGGACTGCTTTTAGGGGAGACAAGTGAGCAGCTGGGAGCCCTGTCAGGAGACCATTTCCCCCATCGATGTGCAAGACCACAAGGGCCTGCACTATGTTCTGGAAGTCCTGCCATGGATGGAGGGTTTGATTTTTCGAAGGGTAGAGATTCTGAACCAGGCTATTTGGCCCTTCTTGGCTATGTGTTTTTGGAAGGACAGATTGCTGTCAATGGTGAAGACTAAGGATTTTGCTGAGTCTGAAAGTTATGGATCCAAGCCTTCTAGGATCATATCATTGAGCTATTGTTGGACAAGTTGTTTTTAGCGGGCAGACCCCTCAGGATGAATTCAGTCTTTGATGGGTTTAGTTTGAGGTAGGCAGTCGGCATACAGGGTCTGGATGATGGCTAGGTAATCGCTGAGACGGATGTACATCCTGCGTGCTACTTACTCTCATGTACAACTGAGTATCGTCTGCGTATTTGTGAATGGCTATATTGGGATCTTTGAGGAGAGTGCCCAGAGGCTCCATGTCATGGTTAAAAAGGATAAGGATTGAGCCTTGTGGAACTCTGCAGGAGATTTGGAGTTGGTTAGAATGCAACAAGTTAATCTGGACAGCCTGGTGTCTGCCTGAGAGGTAGGAGGTAAACCAATTCAGGACAATGCCGGAGAATCCCATCCTGTCAGCAAGGAGGGAGAGAAGGATGTGGTGGTCGACGGTGTCGAATGCAGCTTGGAGGTGAAGGAGGACAAGGAGGCGTGAATCACCCTTAACCATGATTTAGAGAGCATCATCCACCACATGGATGGAGGCTGCCTCGGAGCTAAACTTTAAGCGGTGGAGTTGTTAGATTCTGGCAAGTAGTTGTGTAGCAACTGTTTATTGTGCCAATAAACAAAAGGTTCGTAATGGCCCTGTAGTTGGCCAGGTCATCTGGATCTAGTGTTGTTTTTTTCAAAAGAAGTTATGCGTTTCGAGGAGGTGAACTGCTGTCCTTTGAAGAATGCAATCGGGAATTCGCCATACAAGAGAGGGAAAAACTGAGATATGCACAGTTGAGACACTGGGCACTTCAGCCAGAAGTCAGAAGGGCAGCCACTAGGGAACCAAAGTAGTTCGAGAAATTTCTACTACCCAATGATGGAACGAAGGGCCTCATTTCTAATATTTATAAGATTCTAAATAGTTCTCATACAGATCCCCACTGGACCTATATGCAGAAATGGGAACAGATTCTAGGAAGAGAAATCAGTAAGGCTGGGTGGGAAAGATTGTGGAGGAGGCTACCTATATTGGCAAAAGCGACCCAACTGCAGGAAGCATGGTATAAGATTTTAGTCGGGTGGCATTATAACCCTGCCCGGCTCCACAGGACATTTCCCACAAGATCTGGTAGTTGTTGGAGAGGCTGCGCCCTGGCAGGAACTGCAGAACATATTTGGTGGAAGTGCCCCAAGATTGAACCCTTTTGGAGTGAGGTACAAAGGGCGCAGAGTCAGGCTTTTGCCCCGGGAGATGAACGAACTCCAGTACAGATCCTTTTGGGCTTCTGGGAACCCTTGAAGGGAGGGGGAATCAGGGGAAGGGAGAAAGCAAAAGTGATCCTGATCCTCGCAGCTATGATGTTAATAACTCAGAGATGGAAGGGCCCCGAGATCCCTTTGAGTCAGGACTGGCTACGGAAAATTTGGGAGTTTGGTGCTATGGAATGGGCGTCCTATGCCAAGGAGGATAAAGTGCAGAACTTTGCTGCGGATTGGGGGGAGGTTATGGCTTTTCTTAAAGATGACTATAGAGTGATGTGGTGTCCTCAGCGCTTAAGACTGTTGGAGTTACAATGAAGTGGAGGAACTGTCCGGAAATAAGAAGATTTAAATTGTTGAAAGCTTGTCATTTTTTTAGGGGGGTCGGAGGAGGGGGGGAATGTTTTTTTCTGATTTTGACCTGTTGTGAAATTCAATAAAAAGAGTTAAAAAAAAAAAAAGAGGTAATGAGACCAGTCTTGGGGGTGCCTGGGAATGATCCCTTCGCGAGGGAGGCATTGATGATGCAGGGGATGCTAATTCTGTGAGAGGTTGATTTGATGGTCTCTCGAATATTGACAATTTTTTCAATAAAAAAAGTGTTGATTGTGTCAGATTTTTCCTGAGTAGCTGGTACCTCAGGGTTGGGTACAATGCTTTATTACTTGGAAGAGGGCTTTGCTCCTCTTAGAGGCTGCCGCAATGATGGTGGAGTAGTAAGCAGCTTTGGCCTCAATAATCAGAATCCGAAGGTTTGTGCTCAGAGAATTGAGGTTGGTGAGGTCTCCCAAATTATGATTTTTGTACCACTGTTTCTCTACGGCTCTGCTTGAGCATTTGTTGGAGGCTGGCTATGGGGTGTACCATGGGGAAGATGGTTTGGTCTTAGCTGGGCTGGATTTTAGGGGGGCATGAGTATCCACCAGTTTATAGCAGAGTTGCTGAATAATTCCAGGAGGCCCAAGGCATTCCCTATGTTGGGGAAGTCTGCAAAGTTTGCTTCTAGCTCATTGACCAGGAAGGTTTTGAATGTGCATCGTTGAGTGAGGGACCGTTTAGCCTTACCTTTGTAAGCCGTAGTCATAGCCGTAGTCGAGTGGGTGACTGGTAATGGGATGGCGGCGTGGTCAGACCAGTCAAGTGCGATAGGCTGTGCACAGGTGGTGCACGGGGATGATATGAAGACTAAGTCTAGGGTGTTGCCTTTGTTGGGCATGAGGAGAGCACAATTTACTTAAGGTCCATGGAAGCGCTCAGTGCGAGAAGCGTGCTTCAAGTGTGGTTGTCAGCCTGTGACTCTGGGACATTAAAATCACTGAGAAAGTTAAAATCACTGAGAAAGACATTATTTGAATGTGCTAATTTGTCAGAGAGTAAGTTGGAGATGTCTGCAATGAAAGAGTCACTCCTGTCCCCCTCTTGCAGTGGCAGCTCACCCAGCCTACCTCACGCCACCTTCAGGGATCCTCTGGACAGGGTTCAATTTTCCTCTGCACAGAGCAAGACTGCTTCTCCCCCAGCGGGAGACAGACAGTCCTCTGCTCTGTTGTCTGACTCTTTTATACCGGGGCTTGTGCTTCACTACCCGGGCAGGTGTTTCTTGACTGTTTGCCAGGGCCCCTTTGCCTCCTGCTCTCGCTCGCCGCAGGGACCGCTCCGCAGATGATCGGAGAAGGCCCTGGAGCTCTGCTTCAGGCGACCATCTCCGCTGCGCCCTCTGGCGGTCTCCACGAAATCAATTTTGTCCTTGGCTGGTGGCTTAAGCAAACTGTGCTCACCTTGTGTTCTGACCCTGGGATTTTGGGGAGTACACATTCCAATGATAGCATATTCTTATGAAAGTGACGAAATAATTGATATTTTGTACCTAAAATACCACATAGACTGAAATCGAATGATCATTTCACACTTGCTAGAGAAAGAGAAACAACGCCATGAAAGTTCCATAATGGAAGCAATGAATTTTATGTAAATAGAATGTTATATATTTTTAATATAACAATGTAATTTTGAGTATGACAAATAATAATAATTTGATAATGGACATGTATTGGGGGACTAATGCACATAACCACAGTTATTTCCTATCAACAGCACTGTATGGATTTTTAACCACAGTTATTTTCTATCAACAGCACTGTACTAATTTTTGATATTGGGCAAAAACATATTTATTTATAATATGCTGACTGGATGCAAGCAAGACCACCTGAGACCATGAAGAGCAACCCAAAATACATGTTGAGGGCTGTAAGGATATTTAGCAAACAGCACAGAGTACAGCGCTACTGCACAAGTAGCAACATTTTTTTGCAGCACCACCACCACAAGGGTGCGGTGCATTGCTATATGGGTTAGCAGATTAACAAGGAAAGACAGACTATTCAGTCAAAAACGATTTTAACATATAAGATGCAAATCTATTTTTACAGTTAAAAGCACACGTGTTCATTTAAAAATGCACACTATTTTTCACCTGAAATGCCTATATTGCTAGAGACACATTTGAAAATTAACAGCTAACCTATTAACCATTAACCTGACTAATAAAACCTTATTTTAATATAACCCACTAATAAAATGTGTTCTCCACTGCAGAATTAGGCATACTCTGAAAACCATTTAAATGTGTGTGCAGATTTTTTCTCTTCTCTTCTCTGCCTGATTCTCCGTGTTTTTGTGCACAGTAACTGCAGGAAGGAGGAAGTCAGATTTGCAACAATTGCAAATGTATAAGCGAAGCTATTGTTGAAGAGTAGGAGGATGAGAGATGATGGATTTCATTGGGACACGTCATACAGAGGGCTGAGAGGAAAGTTTTAGTGGGCAGTATCAGGGAAAAAGACAGGCAGACATCTTTCTGCACTACTGGGGAGAAGACCTGGCTGTGGGGTCCTGACTGAATGCAGATTCCGGTGTTTTGCTGCAGTCGAGACTGGGTAGAGCTGAAAGAAAAACCTTTCCACTGGCTGAGGCATTCCTATCTGAAAAAGCTGAGAATTCCAGGCAATGACCCCGGCTTGAGAAGGCAAGCGTTCCTTTTTGCTGGAGTTAATCCAAGAGAGCCACATTCACAAAGAGAACAACTGAAGAACACTCAGATAAGGTAATTACCTAAGCGTGGGAGCCGGGTGTGTGCACGAAAATATGCAGTCAGTGTAGGATTCCTGTGCGTGTCTTAATCAAATACCAATGTTGCAATTTGAGTTCTGTTCTCCGCCACGCTCTTTGCAGTGTGACATAGAAAATGCTTTTACTGTACCATTTTATTTATTTCTGTAAAGAATGAGATCATGTCTAAATGCAACTTTTATAATACAGAAAATATTTGAAAACAGACGGGTGGTTTATTTTCTATTTACCATTACAATGCCAATGATGTGGGGAGATTTTAAACAGTGCAATGGTCATTTTAAGACAGATGTGTGCATGTCAGAATCAGTATGAATAATTGTGAGCGACTGTAGCATAACTTGTTGGAGGTACATGAGCCAACGGGAAGAGAGACTCTCTGAACATAGCTCCCTACCGTATATAAGGTAGTGGAAATTACCACAAGACTACCACATATAGCTCTCTGTCGTAAATAAGTCAGTGAGTTCGCCCATGGTGGCACACCAACACTATCACTGGAAATGTGGTATTCCTAGAATGCAGGTCTGAGGTCTCTCTAGTGATCACACGAAAAATCTAAGCAAAGATAAGGGATTCTGGACATTGGGGCCACAAATAAAACAAGGGAAGTATGCTCACCAAAATACCACCAACCATGTATACCAAATATGCAGCTCTGGGTGCTGAAATAATGCATATCCATTGTATTATTGTTGCACATGGCCAAATCTGAATACAAAGAGTGATTATTGCTAAGTTATTTTTCGGCGGTAATAAAATACCGTCAGGCCCCAAATCCCCACAAAATACCCTACATATTTATGGTGCGTTGCAGGCCGGGAAAGTGATCATAGAGTACCTACTGGGCGTGGCAAGCGTGTATCACACTGCCATTTGCACATTAAAGGGAACCCATTTTATAATAGCAGTGTGCCACTAAAAACGAATTTCAGAATGTCACAAAGGGAAACCACATTCTCAGATCTAGTGCAATATTTAGAGGCAAAGTTATTTGCACATGGGAATTGGTCTTCGAATAGCACGTTAGACTGGAGTAACCGCATTCAGGGTGAGGTGCAGAAAGAAAAACTAGGCAATATTTTTGCAGAAGGCAGCATAATTCAGGTCTGCCTTACAAGATTATTGAATGCAGCCGATAAAAGTGCAGAGAAAGACTGTTTAATACGGCTATGCGGCAAAATATGGTTTATTTTAAACAAGTCCCTGCGAATGCAAGAGAATGATACTCAGCTAATTAACAGGTTAAAGACTGAATTAGATGGGGCAAGTAAAAATCAGGAAATGTTGAGAGCAGAATTGGATGTATGCCAAAAAGACATGCAATTAAAATGCAGAGACTTTGATACTCAGTTATCCAAAAGCAAGAAACAATTTGAAGATAGTGAGCAAGAATTGACACACTTAAAAGCCTTAGTGGATCACATTAGGCAGGATAAAGATGAGGTTGTTTCAGAAATGCAGATTTTACAAAAAGAACATTGCGAAAAAGAAGGTGATCTCCAGAGTGCAGAACAAGAAATGATTAAAATGATCCAAGAAAGAGACAAGAGAAATAAAGAGTTCAATGAATGCCAAATGCAAATGTGCGATATGCAGGAGGCAATTAATAAAATGAGTGATGAAAATAATTATTTGCATGATGAAGCCAACAGACTCCTTAAAAAGTGTAAGGACTTAGAACAGCAAATGTGCATCCCCAGGTCCCAGGAGAGGCGGCAGGGTACCACATTCAATGGAGTGGAGGTGAATTCTAGCTCTGCCCAAAGAGCTAGTGCCCCAGTGACAGGGCCGGTGACTGAACTTGGTTGCAGCGCCCTTGGGGGATTTGATACTCCCATTGGGGGCAGCCACCAATCTCATACACCTGAAAACAGGATTGAATCACAAAATAGTGCAATTCCATGCATTGCAACAAGTAGCCCCATAAAAATAATGAAATCCATTAAAACCCTGATCAAACCATTTAAAAAGGGAGGTGAATGCTGCATTGAGGATCACTTAGAAGCGGTACATGACATTTTTAAAGCGCTCCAGATACCTAAGGTAAGGAACAGTACAGACAATATTTTCATTTAACTTTAGATGCCCCGACGGCCAGCATCATAAGGGGATTAAATGAACAGCAGAATATGACATGGCTGGAGTTTGAAAAAGAAATTAGGCGTCATTTTTCTCCTTTTCAGTCATTGCAGGAGGCAAAGAAAGTCGCGTACACTATTACTGCTGGACCTAATACATCCCCTCGCCAATTTTTACAAGACTTAAAAAGAGCATTCTCTCGCTTTGATGTATCTTTTGACTCAAATTCCAATGAGTTTAAAACCGCATACTTCTATGGGCTACAGAAAGACATCATATCCCAATTGGTCCGTGAATTTGACCGTGACAAGTCCCTTGAATGGATTGTACATCAAAGCACAAAGCTATATGAGGTACTCTATTGTCAGGGTAGAGAAAGTGATAAAATGAAAGATACTAGGCCTAAATCTAAAGAACCCTCAGCCACAGTAATGGAAATCAGGTCAGCCAAAATGTCCCTTGAGTCTGCTCAAAGCCAAGGTAAAAATAATGTGACACCTGAACAAAGGGGTAATCAACAAAGATCGCCATTTCCTGTACCAATGTTCCAATCACATGATCCTAGTAATAGAGAGAGCTACATCAGCCCTAGATATTTAGGAGATAGACCCCGGGTAAGATACCGGTCTGATATGGCAGGTATGAACAATAACCAGAGACAAAATCAAGATCAAAGAAATGATGGTCCCTACCAGTCATTGGGGACACAGAGTAGGTTTGATCCCAACACCATGATATATGGTAATCAGGATAGGCCCCGATATGTGGATCGATTTAATGATAATGGAAATCAACATAGGGGCCAGTACCCACAATCTGAGAGACAGGACATGAGGCAAAACGTGAACTACAGTCCACGCCAGTACAATGATTCCCCACCAGGGGACTATAATCAAAGGATGGGTGCAACCCGCTCCCCTCCACAAATGAATCAAGAGTTCAGAAACCATCCCAACCGGTATCAATCACCTGAGAGGTATCAGAATAGATCCAATCAGGGGGAAAACAACCAATATCGACCTAGGCCACAGAAAGAGGATCCTAGAGAGATGGAAAGGTTCCAGTGCCTTGAGGCCCAAGTGAAAATGTTAGCTGAGCAAATAGGAAAGCTCTATACAGCGCAAAAACAACCTTCCAAAGAGGGGGCTGATGGCCATAGCAATGACCGGGGGGCTTCCGAAAAGTGACTAAGTACTCATGATAATCGCAGTGCCAAAATGACAGATTGCTCTGATATAATTTTGCATAACGACTCTGAGATGCCTAATGGATTAAAAATGAAAGTACCAGTAAATGAAATTGTGACAGAAAGTGCAAATACTTCTAAAAAAGAGATACGGTTTAACTTAGAGCTAAATAAAACAGTAAAGATTTGCACAAATGAAAAAGAAACATTAGGAATTCCAAAAGAACAAAGGGACAGATTTAAGAAAAATGACTCATGCATGGGGAATACCAGTGAACAGGGAGTAAGTGGGGATGCCATAGCTCCTTCCCTGGGCAAGCAAAACAATGACCAAACACAGACAGAAAAAGGAAATACTCACAAGGAGGGTACAAGTCAATCACCTGAAGAATTCTTTGAGCCACATATTTTTGAAGAGGCTGAAAGGGCTGGTATTACACTAAATGATCACAAATGCACAGAATTAAAAAATGACAAATTGCTGAATGATGTTGTTACACATGTTCAGTTGGAAGGTTGTAATGTGGTCTCTGATGTTACCCAGATGGATGGGCGAACGGTGGCCACACTCCAAAAAACCTCTGAACATGGAGAAATGAATAAAATATCTCGCACAGAAATGGGTAAAAAGGAGGGAAAAATGTCTTTTCATTTACCAATGTGCTTAGCCAAAAGTGAAAAAGACCTGAGAAAGGTGAGCCCTGAAATCAGTAAGAATTCACATTTCTTATGTGTATTAGAGGAAGTTGAGGACAGATATTATGCACCCATCACTGTAGAAGAAAAATGCCACACCTTCGCTATGATTGACACTGGCGCACAGGCCACAATTATGTCCAAGGAGCTGGTAAAGAGTATCAATGAAGGGAGGCCTCCACAGAGTCAGATCACAGTGAAGGCAAATCAAGGCCCAGTGCATAACTTTAATGGGGAGGAGGTGCCCATCATAGGTGTAACTGAGGTTGACATAAAAATAGGAAAGCACAGAATGAAACAAGAGGTATTGATCACATCTATTTGTGAAATTCCATTTCTGATGGGGACAGATTGCCTGAAAAGATTGTCTCCTCTCATAGATGGGGTGAATGGAGTGCTGTGGTCCTTAACCAAAAAACCATTGAGGCCTAAGAAACTAAAATCACAAAACAGCAATATAAAAGAATGTCACACCGTTGCCAAAACAAATGATGCTGTGGAGGTATATCTCCAGAATAGCTGCATACCTAGTGTCACTGTTATATTAATGTGTCAAGACAAAGATCAGAGCGACAATGAAAAACTACCTGTACAAATATACTTGGACCCAAGGAAAGATTGGCAGACTGCTATAGATGAGCACACATTACGTTTTTACTTAAAAGAGAATACATGCAAACAGAATATTGTTCCTAAAACAGATTCAGAAAAACACATTACCACTCTGGCAGAAATACACATGGAAGATGAGCAACCATGGGTTCACGTTGGTATAAATGATTATCTTAAAACAATAAAAGCCACTTTAGCGCTTGAACATGAAAGGAGTTTCATTAATGAGAAATTGTTGCAAAAAATTATGGAGAGGGAAGAAATCCCGAAATTTAGGATTAAAAACCAATATGTTTCTGGGTTGGACAGTCCAGACTTTGAAAACCGAATTACAGGCAGATGCATGCTTAAAATTAGCATTGGGCAGAAAACAATTTACCATAATGTATGGATAGTGAATGGAGCACAAAATGAATTTTACATGGGCAATGACATCATGCACAGAATGTGTATGGTGTTAGATTTCCTTAATCAAAAAATATGGTCACGCCTAGGTGGGCCGGCACCTGAATTTGAAGACAAAAGAAGGGCTTATCATTGTGCACAACTGGTTCCTTATGCCATCGAATTACAAATGAGGAAAAATACTATTGTTCCTGCATTTACAAAACAGTTTGCAATAACACTGAAATGCAAAAATGGACAGCAGATGAAAGGCTCTGATGCATTTATATGCCTGAATGAATCCATAAAACAGCAAGGCCTGGATTATGAATACATTCCATTGGTAGACATTGGTGAGGGATCTGTAAAAATCATGGTAAATAATAAAGGTTGTCAGGATATTCATTTAGAGGAAAACTCCCCATTAGGAATGGCCATACAAAAATCACATTATACGGCAGATTTAAATAACATGGTGATTGGGAATATTCCTGAAAAATATGTAGATGCCAAGGGCGAGTTGCCAGAACACCTGGACTCTCAGCCCAAAGGAATATTTAAAATTCATTCTGTGTATCCTTATGATTCAAATGAGACAGTGTGCTGCCATCAAGAGGATTGCATAATATTTAATTTAAATGAAAATGAAACAGGAAATCAGCCCATTGAAGTGGAAGCTGATATGCCAAAATATTTAAAAGTGGCAGCTCTACAAAAAGACACAGCCACACAGTTAGAGGAAAGCGCCGAGATTCCCTTACCAGAAGATTTTCCAGAATTTTCCAAAATGGTAGAAGAGCAGATCTCCTTAGCGGATGCGTGTGAAAGCAATGAGGATAGGGACAATCTGAGGAAGATATTTATGGAGTTTAAGGATGTATTTGCAAAAGATGCTTATGATTGTGGTTTAACTGATTTACATGTGGCCACACTACCAGAAGGGTGTAGCAGAAATCCAGTGTTTGTACGCCAGTATAGACTACCGCTGGCATGTTTAGAATCATTGGCAGAGATTATTAAAAATTTGGAATCGCGGGGAATCATCAGGCCCATTCATAGCACATCCAATACACCTATTTTAGGTGTGTTAAAGCCAAATGGTCAATGGCGGCTATGTGCAGACTTGAGAGAGTTAAATAAAAGAGTACCAGTATCTAGATGGCCACTGCCATTCATTGATCAGGGCCTAGCTCAGGTACATGGTTCAAATGTATTTACCACACTAGATCTCACCTCTGGATATTGGTGCGTGCCATTGGCAGAGGAGATACATTTATTTTCCTTTACATTTGACAGGACTCAATATGCCTGGCTTAGAGCTCAGTTCGGGTACATCAATAGTGGGAGTGAATTTGGCATATTTTTGAGAAAGGCCATGCCGGATGCAGCGGAAAGAGGAACAATAGTTTATGTGGACGATGTCCTGATAAAAAATGAAAGCCTGAAAAGCCATTTTGATGAAATAAAACATGTACTTGGCCAATTGCAGAAAGCAGGCGCCAAAGTATCTTTGCAAAAAGCACAATGGTGCAAGAAAAAAGTGAACTTTCTAGGGCATGAAGTGACTGAACATGGGCTAAATCCACAAAAGAAGATAATAGAGGCCATACAAAGATTAAAAGATCCTAAAAATGTGAAAGGAGTAAAAAGTTTATTAGGGATGATAGGCTATAACAGAAAGTTCATTGAAAATTATGCAGAAATCACTCAACCATTGACTAAACTGCTTAAACTGAATACTCCCTGGAAATGGGAAAAAGAGCAGTCTGATGCAGTGGCTAAATTAAAGGAATGTCTTGTAAAGGCGCCATGTTTAGCATACCCCATAAAGGACAGGGATTTCTTTATAGAAATAGGTTTTTCTGAACATTGTATGTCAGCAGTGTTATCACAAAAACACGATTTGAATCACAAAACCATTGCCTATGCAAGTAAGGCATTTTCCCAAGTTTAAATGAAATTTAATGAATGTGAAAAGGCCCTAGTAACCATTGTGTGGGCGCTACAACATTTCCGCCCCATTGTTCAGGGAGAAAAGGTGATTATTGAAACAAATCATCAACCTTTGCAATTTTTAGAGAGTAAAAGAATTAGATCAGGTAATCTAGCGCAATCCAGAATCACTTCATGGACGCTGGCATTACAAGGTTTTCCCGTAGAAGTGAGATATGGACAAAATAAAAAGAACCCAATTGCTCAAGGGTTAGCTGACTTACATGACTGTGCAGCTGAACAAATACCAAATGAAATGGAAGTGGAAACTAGTTTGCAGGAATTTGAACAATCACCACACAAAGCTTTTGATGAAAAAACATGCAAGGATTTGCCAACTGTATATGTGGATGGTTGTGCTTTTCACATTGAAAATGACAGTAATAAACAGTTAGTGGCAGGAATAGGAAATATCTGGTTGAAATGTGAAGGCGTCCCCAGTATAGGGATGAGGATTGGAGATAGGAGCAGTCAGGTGGCGGAATTGGCAGCCATTTATAAAGCAATTGCTACTGCAGCTGATAAAAAGTTCAGTGAAATTGTCCTGGTGACTGATTCTGACTATGCACAGAATAGCTTTGTGGAGTATTTGCCTGGTTGGAAAGCAAGAGGCATGGTTACATACAACAAAAAGCCACTTAAACATGGAAAAATGATACAAGCCATAGACAAATTGGTGTCAGAGAATAATTTAACAATATACTGGAGAAAAATTTGTGGGCATTTATAAACACCAGGAGAGGATAAGGAGGGAAATGATAAGACAGACCACCTGGCTAAGATTGGGGCTGTGATGGGAGAATTGCTACCTATTGATTATTTAATGGGTGAAATACAAATTGATGCAGTGACACGTTCTAAAGCACCAAAGGAGGTAGATCAACCGGTGGTGCAGTGGAGTCATGACACGCCAGACAAAGATTTGATTGAGGCACAAAAGAATGATCGAATTTTGGGAATCTATTATAATCATTTGACAGATCCTGAACAAAATTCTTTAACAGAAAATGATTGTATGGGAAAAGAAGAGTTGAGGGTGCTATTAAAGAACAAAACACGAATTAGATTACAGGATGGACTCATGATTAGAGAGTCCATAACAGGACAAATACAGTGGGTAGTACCCCTTTCATTCAGAGGGCTAATGCTACACCATGCACATGATGCCATAACTGCAGGCCATAGAGGTTCACAAAAAACATTAGAAATACTAAAAGATTATGCTTAATGGCCACATATGTCCCAAGATGTGGAATTATATACTAGAGGATGTCTAGTATGCGCCCAATTTAAACCTGCTTCACCAATGCATAGAGCACCATTGATGAAAAGAGGCCTAACTCTCCCATGGTCAGATTTGCAAATAGAGTATGTAGGCCCTTTAAAAAGGTCGAGCAGGGGAAACCGTTATATTTTGAGTGTGGTATGTTTGATGTCGAAGTGGATTGAATGCATTCCTGCACCAGATTGGAGTGCGCAAACCGCAGCCACATTGCTGGTGAACCATGTGTTCTCAAGGTTTGGGTTGCCACAAAGAATTGAGTCAGACAGAGGAAGTCATTTCACAAGTACTCTAATGAGTAAGGTATGGCAAATACTAGGTGTGAAAAGGAAACTACATATCGCATATCGGGCAGCGTCTTCAGGTACAGTTGAAAGAAGCAATAGGTCTGTTGTGGATATTTTAAAGAAATTTGTGGCAGAAGCAGGTCCCAGCTGGGATTTACGTTTACCGTTGGTTTTGATGGCAATCAGATCAACTCCTGCCAAAGAAACAGGTGTTAGCCCCCATGAGGTCTTGACAGGTAGGAAAATGGTGTTACCACAACACCTACTATACAGAACACATGAGCAGACACTTGTGAGTGCATCCACAGTTCATGAATATATTGATGAACTGAGGAGGCATTTGCAACATGCATTTGCTTTTGTGTAGAGAAATCTGGAAAGAGCTGCTGACAGTGCAAAGTCTTATTATGACAAAAAGACATCAGTAAATGAATACAGTGTAGGGGATCAGGTGTACAAGTTTCATTTTGGAAAAAGTAAACAGAAAAATTCTAAATTTCTAGCAGCCTGGCAGGGGCCATTTCGAATTATAGATAAGGTCTCTCCTGTAGTTTATAAAATTTTGAAAAATGAAGGTGAAACGGCAATAGAGCAGTTTGTCCATGTAAATCAAATCAAACCATGCCATCCCAGGCATGAGATCAGGCAGCTTGAGCATGTAGAAACAGATAGAGTCCCTTGAGAAAATAAATGGGTACAATCAGGAGGCAGTGACAAAGAAGTTAAAAAGTTGATTGTTATGATGGCACATAAACACTGTAGTATATGTAAAATATATAATATAAAATAAATAAATAAATAAATAAATAAATAAATAAATAAATGCACATATAATGGAAGCTCATGGTTGGTGTGCAGAGAGAAAGTGTATTAAATATTGAATGCTGTTTTATATGTGTTTGTTTTCTTGTAACTTGTGTTTAATTTCAGAAGAAAGAAAAAAAAAACGAAATATTTTTACCAAGCATGTTTTATTTTTGGCAAAAGGATGAAGTTAGTATTGTGCTATGTACTTAATCTGTTTATTTTCTATTTTGATTTAGACAATTAACATTATTTGGTCGGAGGTTCCGGGATCAGAGGCCACGGGAGACGATGGAGTCCTGGAGTCCCCTGGATGAAGACCAAAAGATGCCTGCCTCCAGGTGGAGGTGAAGACAAAATAACCGGAATGCCAAAAGAGATGACTACTGTGGATTCAAGATTGCCAAGATGAAAGAGTACTCGAATGAACCGAATAACATCGCTGGTCGGGACATACCAAAAGAGACAAAACAAAAGTTCCGGCATATGAAGTTCCACGTATTTATTATTTTAATTATTTATTTTAACTTGTTATATTACTTATTTGTTTTAGTTAGTTGTTTTATTTCATTGTTTTTAATTGACTTGGAAAATTTAAACTTAAAGTAATGCCACTTCCACTGAGAAGGCAAATGTGGAACATTCTATGAACTGATGGACTCAGATGAAATGTTGATTGCAAATTTTCATTGATGCACATGAATATTCATTTTGTTGGATTGCTATATTGTAAAAAAAATAGAACAAGTTGTTTTTAGGAATTGGCTTGGATTATAGCCAAGTTCTAAAAACAAAAGGAGGGTATATGTAAGGATATTTAGCAAACAGCACAGAGTACAGCGCTACTGCACAAGTAGCAACATTTTTTTGCAGCACCACCACCACAAGGGTGCGGTGCATTGCTATATGGGTTAGCAGATTAACAAGGAAAGACAGACTATTCAGTCAAAAACGATTTTAACATATAAGATGCAAATCTATTTTTACAGTTAAAAGCACACGTGTTCATTTAAAAATGCACACTATTTTTCACCTGAAATGCCTATATTGCTAGAGACACATTTGAAAATTAACAGCTAACCTATTAACCATTAACCTGACTAATAAAACCTTATTTTAATATAACCCACTAATAAAATGTGTTCTCCACTGCAGAATTAGGCATACTCTGAAAAACATTTAAATGTGTGTGCAGATTTTTTCTCTTCTCTTCTCTGCCTGATTCTCCGTGTTTTTGTGCACAGTAACTGCAGGAAGGAGGAAGTCAGATTTGCAACAATTGCAAATGTATAAGCGAAGCTATTGTTGAAGAGTAGGAGGATGAGAGATGATGGATTTCATTGGGACACGTCATACAGAGGGCTGAGAGGAAAGTTTTAGTGGGCAGTATCAGGGAAAAAGACAGGCAGACATCTTTCTGCACTACTGGGGAGAAGACCTGGCTGTGGGGTCCTGACTGAATGCAGATTCCGGTGTTTTGCTGCAGTCGAGACTGGGGAGAGCTGAAAGAAAAACCTTTCCACTGGCTGAGGCATTCCTATCTGAAAAAGCTGAGAATTCCAGGCAATGACCCCGGCTTGAGAAGGCAAGCGTTCCTTTTTGCTGGAGTTAATCCAAGAGAGCCACATTCACAAAGAGAACAACTGAAGAACACTCAGATAAGGTAATTACCTAAGCGTGGGAGCCGGGTGTGTGCACGAAAATATGCAGTCAGTGTAGGATTCCTGTGCGTGTCTTAATCAAATACCAATGTTGCAATTTGAGTTCTGTTCTCCGCCACGCTCTTTGCAGTGTGACATAGAAAATGCTTTTACTGTACCATTTTATTTATTTCTGTAAAGAATGAGATCATGTCTAAATGCAACTTTTATAATACAGAAAATATTTGAAAACAGACGGGTGGTTTATTTTCTATTTACCATTACAATGCCAATGATGTGGGGAGATTTTAAACAGTGCAATGGTCATTTTAAGACAGATGTGTGCATGTCAGAATCAGTATGAATAATTGTGAGCGACTGTAGCATAACTTGTTGGAGGTACATGAGCCAACGGGAAGAGAGACTCTCTGAACATAGCTCCCTACCGTATATAAGGTAGTGGAAATTACCACAAGACTACCACATATAGCTCTCTGTCGTAAATAAGTCAGTGAGTTCGCCCATGGTGGCACACCAACACTATCACTGGAAATGTGGTATTCCTAGAATGCAGGTCTGAGGTCTCTCTAGTGATCACACGAAAAATCTAAGCAAAGATAAGGGATTCTGGACATTGGGGCCACAAATAAAACAAGGGAAGTATGCTCACCAAAATACCACCAACCACGTATCCCAAATATGCAGGTCTGGGTGCTGAAATAATGCATATCCATTGTATTATTGTTGCACATGGCCAAATCTGAATACAAAGAGTGATTATTGCTAAGTTATTTTTCGGCGGTAATAAAATACCGTCAGGCCCCAAATCTCCACAAAATACCCTACAGGGCCCTGCGTTTTTCAGCCCCACATTTTGAGGTAAAAAGCTGCCTCTCAAACTATTATGCATAGTGGGGACTGCCTCGGCCCATGTCATTCCTGTCACAAAAACAAACAGAATAGGGGGATCCTCCTTTTCCGTCCAAGCACCCACTATATGGAACTCCATCCCTCTTAACATCTGCTGCATAGAAAATCACCTCGCCTTCCGGAAGGCATTCAAGACCTGGCTGTTCCCCCACGCGTCTTGACTAACCAAACCCAACTCTCGGGTGAATTCATCCCCAAGACGGGTAGACGGGGGCATCAACAAGTCACGTGAGGAGACTCCAAGAAAGCACTGAGCACATAAAGAAAGGACTAAAAGTCACCGGCATGACAAGACCTGCACTCTGTCAACGAAACAAGTAATCAGTCATGACTCACGGGTATGTATCACACTCCATCACAATGAAAGATAGCCGTATCCCTCTGAAGGAACGGCCACTCACCTGCACGCGTATGAAATCATCCCCCACCTGAAGACACATTGCACATCACCTCTGCCATTAGAACGCAGCTAAGTCCCACGATAAAACTTTGGTCTAGCTGGACTCATAATCAGTTTCCTTGACTTGCATGCTCTCCTGACAGCCTCCATCCACAGTGCAAAGAAATTAGCCCAATCTATGGGCTGTCCCATCCCCCACATACCATAAAGCCAGAAAACTGGCTTCATTGATTATATCATTTTGTCAAACAATGTGTTCAAAGCAAAAAAAGGTTTGCATGTCACATTCTCCAGATATAATATAACAGTGTTTTTTAATGATATAATATAACAATTTATAATCAACATAAAATTCCAATGTAGATGCTGTTCAATGCGTTTCGGGGAGTAAATCCCCCCTTCAGTAGCTGAACTGTAGCTAATAAAGAGAAAACACAAGTTGTTCATCTATAATTCATTCCACCAAAAACTTCAAGTTAGCCATCACCACCACCAAAGTTAAAAAAGGGACCCTCAACATGCTAAGGATTCACAGAGTAATGTGCTACCACAAGGGTCATCAACCGCTTCCCGATTGACCATAGTATATCTGACTTGTGTGTCTATTTCCTAATCACCAGAGTGGGGTGAAGTTGAAAGCCACCTTAAGTGCGTTGTAATCGTCTAAAGTTTACAATATCAATACTCCGACACCAAACCAGTGATAGCCCTAATCTCAATAGCGCAAGCACAAATCTCTATGGTAACATACCCTGTTCTCAAAACCAGTGGGTGTAGAAACAAATAAATCACGTATGGCCGGGTGAATGGGGTCACCACTCTATGGTCAAGTGAAGCACAGCCCCTCACTTTTGAAGTGCTGAAAAATAAAGAAAGCTCATAAATATGATGTAAAAGGGTGTGTAGAGTCACAAATTACTCTGTGGTGATCTATGCCTACCTTAGTAAATCTCTAATTCAGCCCCTTATGAGAGTGCAGCGGACACCTGTTCCCTCTATTTCAGCTTCTAAGGTGTCACAATTGCGCCCGTAATCCTGATCTGTAAACTAATCATGGAACTTATTATTATTATTATTATTGTTATTTATTATGCGCATCCAAATAGGGCCCGGAGGCTTACGGGCGCAGATCGTTAGAGCAGATTAATCCAAGCACACATCATGAGGGTACACAAAAGATGTGTCTTGAGTTTCTTTTTAAATTCTTTGATTGATCCACAGTTTCTTATGTTGGGTGGCACGGCGTTCCATGGAATAGGGCACTTGACCAGAACGCGCCCTTTCTCACAAGTTCTAAGAAAGTTTTAGGTACCTTCGGTCTGCATTAGAGCAAAGAGATTGTTTTATTTGTTTAGGTTTTAACCTATTAATTATGTAGGGAGGCGCATCACCAGATAAAGCCTTAAACGTGATAGTTAGGAGTCTGAATTGTTACCGTTTGCTCAATGGGTAGCCAGTGCAACTTCCTTCTTACCTCTGAAACATGGGCAAATGTTCTTAGACCCATGAGAGCTCTTATTGAGCTATTCTGAACTACCTGGAGTTTATTCAATTCATCTTTGTTTATGCCAATAAGCAAAGAGCCACAATAGTCCAGTTCTGCAGTCATAATGGCTCTTGCAATGGTTTCACATCTATCAATACTGAAGGTTTGATAGTCTGATGTCAGTTTATCAAGCCTTTGTTTAGAGCCGATCAGCATCAGCTCTGTTTTCCCTGGATTCAGGGCCATGCCGTTAGCATCCATCCATTTACAGATAAAATCATATATTTCTGCTATGGTCGTGGCATCCTGGTCATGGTTCCCAGACAAAGTGAAAAGACCCTACGAATCATCAGCGTGGTTAGAGAAGCATATGTCCTTATTTTCCAGATCGTCAAAAAAAGGATCTGTAAATAGGTTGTATGAAATCGGTGATAGTGCAGTCCCCTGAGGTATTCAATAGTTCATGGTTACTAGGTCTGCCTGCGCTTGTTTAATGCAAACCCGGATCGTTCTTGAGCCTAGGTAAGATAGCATCCAGTTCCTGGCATTGACGCTGAAGTTAGCTCTTTCCTCCAATCTTTCCAAAAGGAGTTGGTGGTCCACCAAATCTAATGCCGCCGACAGGTCCAAGGACATCAGAAGCATTGTGGATCCTTTGTTAATTTTTGTCCTCATATTGGATTTTAATTCCAAGAGGTACTGTAACCTGGACGAAAGCCTGATTGTCCATTATTAAGAATGGGGTGCTCATTAATAAATGTTGCCAGTTGATCGTAGGCCACTCTATCCATGATTTTTAGGATAAAAGGGGAGTTGGTAATGGGCCGATAATTCTTTGCCTCTCCCGGGTCTAGGTCAGATTTTTTTAAAAGAGTGATCCATGACCCTTTTACGCCTGCTAGGAACTACGCCCTCTCTGAAAGATGTATTTATGATTTTCGTAAGGGAGCCAATAAGTAACTCAGAGCATGCTTTGTAAGATATTGCTGGGAATTGATCTTCTTTACACGCCGATGGCTTCAGTTTAGCAAGCACGATCCTGAAATCATGCGCCGATATATTCTTAAAATTAAATTCCGGTATGATTTGTGTCTTATTAATGGTTCGAACCCCATCTGTAACATTCAGTGTCTGACTTTTTTTCAATGCCTTCTTTTATCTTAGTGGTCTTATCTTTCGTGGCTTGTTGGATTGTTGTGCACCAGGCTTGATATTTGTCTAATTTAACTTGATGTGTGGAATCTGGTTTTTCCAATTCTCTTAGAATCGTAAAAATGTCCTTTTGTATCAAATTGGGCCTCAAGAATTTGAGCCTCATAAAATGACTTTTTTGCATTGATAACTGCTATTTTGAAAATATGAGCAACATCAGCATAAGTAAGTTTGTCCTCCTCTGTTTTAGTATTCTTCCATTTATAGAATGCTTTTCTTTTTTGGATTCTCAGTTGTTTAAGTTTTTCCGTAAACCAGCTATTCTTTGTATGGTTGGTCTCCTTACAATCTTTTCAGGGGTGCTAGTGCCTCCATGGCAGCCGATAATGAATCTAGTAGATTGTCAGTCAGTTCTTCGACTTCCATAGTGGGGAGGGCCTCTTCCTGGATTATGGAGTTATCCACACCTTCATGGCCTCTTATGTCACCCTCTTCATATTTCTTGAGGTAATCCAGTTATAAGTAGAGGTTTCTAACTTGATTTGTGTTGGCGTATCCATATCAAAATCAATAAATGAGTGATCCGACCAGGGATACTCGGATATGTTGGGCATACTAATTTCCACATTAGCTGAGAAGACCCAATCTAATATATTACCTTTAACATGAGTGGGAGTATGTATGTGGTGTATAAAACCAAGATTCTTCGTAAATCTGACACGTTCTCTGGCTATTTTGTCTTTCATGTCATCCTTCCGAAGATGTAGGTCTCCCAATATAATCCATTTACCATGAGACTTTGATTGTGCAAGAATCAGACTATTAAAATGTACAAAAAAATCTGGCATCATATCTGGGGGTCTATATATCAGCAGGATATTGAATGTAGTATTAGGATCAATTCTTATTTTGACACACAACGTCTCACATCCATCAATACTCTGTATGTCATGTTTCTATACTTCTAATGAGTTTTTATAGATAATGGAGACACCACCTCCACTCTTATGCACCCTACTGGCACAAAGAGCAGAATAGCCTGTGGGGCTACGGGTGAATAAATGGCACGAGGGGAAGCCCTCCCATGACTCCAGACATAGAGATCGATCTCATTCTTAACCTATGATACATAGCACGCAATCCAGAAACACACTAGAAAAAATATCTCTGCACCTTAGAGAGGGATGAAGTATCTCTGCGGAAATGTTAGCGAGCTATTTCTGAGCAAAGTAACGTTACTTACGCTCACATATACAAGTAAAACTCTGGACCATTCAGCTGGCTGTCTGGCGGCCAACTTGGGGTGGTGATCCCGAATATCTGTTATAATGATATGAAACCCATGACAATAGACAGAAGCTAATATTATACAGAATGGGGGATAAAAAATATGTCATACGACTGAGGGTCTACAAATATACCTTATCACCAATAAATGAGTTACGGTTTACACCCTGCTCATGGGTCCAAGAAAGTCGAGTAATAGGATAGACACCCTCTAGTAACTAACAGTGAGATGCAGAAAGTTAGACCACTTCTCAGTGTGTCAGAAAAAGGTGTGTTTGTAATCTATATTGCAATGGTTGTAGTGGTGAGGACAGCAGGAGCCTTTGATGACCCCAGTGGAGGTTATACATAGAAAAGGTCCATCCCTAACTAATGGTATCGTATGTAGAGTCCTTATTCCCAGATCGATGAACCATGATAGATGTATCTAAAATACACAATACATATCAATCCTTGGCTTTAGACAAAAGATAATAATAATAATAATTTAGCATTTATATAGCGCTACAAACCCTCAGGTATCTGAGCGCTGCTTATTATCACCCATGGTGTGTGGTGCTCATTTATTGACCTTGGAAGGATGAAAGGCTGAGTTTGGCCCTGCCGGGATTCAAACTTGCGTCCGCAGGCTCTGCAGAGATGTCAAAGCGAGTGCTCTACTCGCAATGGAATTAGCATTATTCCGATTCTCCCTCTGCTCACCAGGCATGTTGCTACAGGGGTCCATCATAACCTCCAGGGGCCTAGACTATACATCAGATTTACAGATAATTCAAAGAGTGCGTGATGCCTGAATGAATGACATAGATCTTCAGATAAAACAGTTTAGATACAACTCTTCATTCATGCCCTTGGGGTAAACAGTGTCCAGTAGATGGATGCAGAACATTTCCCTTTGAAGAAAGCAGATGTTATAGTCACCCCCCTCTAGTGAGGCATTTGACCACCTCCCCAATTTTAAACTGCATTTGTGCAATCGTGTGACGTTTTTCATTGAAATGACAAGCAACTGGTGAATTCTTGTTGCCTGTACGGACATTTGACTTGTGTTCTGTCCATCTATCCCTTGCCATTCTTGAGGTCTGGCCCACATAAAGTAAGCCACATTGGCATTTAATGGTGTAGATGACCCCCAAGGTCATGCATGTGGAGTAATCACGTAGTGTAATTTCTTTGACATGCATGTGGGTGTCTAATCGTGTGGCCTTTCATCACATTTTTGCAATTCTGACATCCTAGACAGGGGAAGGTACTCTTCTTGCAGGTGTCGAGAACTAGCTGTCCATCTCTGGGGGGTTTTTCTGCATGTACCAACTTATCCCTAAAGTTGGTACCGTGTTTGTAGGCCATCATGGGTGCTTTTGGGAATATTTTGAGAAGTTGAGGATAGTGGTGAAGAATGTTCCAATTCTTTTTCAGAATTTTACCAATCTGGAAGCTCTGACGTGAATATTTAGACATGTATAGAAGGGGGGTGTCTTTCTCCATGTATTTCGGTCTCAATAGGGATTCCTTGGGGATCGTTTCTGCTCTTAAGGCTGCATCCCTCATCACTTCGTATGGGTAGCCCCTTTCCCTAAAACGGTCTGTAAGATTTGAACATTCCACATTAAATACCTTGGATCAGTGATGATCCTCTTCAGTCTCAACATTTACCTATACAGAAGACTCTTTGTCATTGCTTTGGGATGAAAACTGTAATATTCAAGTATGTTGTTGACATCTAGGGGCTTCTGATATGAAGTTGTGACTAACTTCTCTTCTGTAATCATCAATTGAACATCTAGAAAATTAAGATGAGGTTGCCCAATCTTAAGGGTGAACTTGATATGGGAGTGTACTGAGTTTAAATATTCAAAGAAGGATGTAAGTTCTTCTTTGCTGCCCCTCCAAATTCCAAAAATGTCATCAATGTAACACTTTAAGATGATTAAGTTTGCAGGACCACTGAGGATTAATCAGGAGAAATATTTTTTTTCAAAATGTACATGAATTTAGTTGCATATGTTAGGGCCATGGTCGACCCCATTGATGTGCCTGATGCCTGAGCATAAAATGTTCCTTGGTACCTAAAGTAATTGTTGAGCAAAATGATGGGAATGAGTTCAATGATAAATGTTTTGTTACCTCTCACATTATCCCAGTTCAAAAGCATCCACTCAATGGCTTCAATTCCTTCGTTGTGAGGAATAGATGTATAAAGACTACTTAAATCTAGTGAAAAAAGGATGTCTTCTTGACTGAGATTCTCTATGTCTCTGATGTTTGTTCAAGAAGTATGTTGTGTCTCCTAAATAAGTTGGTATGCCTTGGACCAGAGGTTGCAAAATTCTATCCACATAAATAGCCAATGGGTCAAAGATACTTTCAGTTCCAGCAACAATCAGACATAAGGGGGAGCTGTTTTGTGTTTGTTTATCTTGAAAAGACTGTAGAAGGCTGGGGCGATGGGAAAATGGTTAACGAGAAACCTCCTTGTCTTATCGCAAATCCATTCATTATCAAAGGCCTTGTCAATTACGGTTTGTATCAATCCCCTTATTTTCACGACAGGATCAAGGTCAAGCAAAATGTATGTCGACTCATTTCTCAATAATTGTAGACAGCATTCATGGTAATATGTAGAGTCCATTACCACTATTGCACCCCCTTTATCAGCTGGTTTAATTGTAAGATGTTCATCCTTAGCAAGTATCTCAACCTGTGATAGTTGTATGTTCTTAATATTGCAGGGGTACCTCTTCTGATACGTAATTGTATCCAATCCCATCAATACCTTCTTTTCAAACATGTTCAACACTGAGTTCTGAATAGGTGAATCGAAATGGCTCTTGGGGGGCATTTTCAGATCGTCAAAGCTCACTGATGCCTCTTCCATAGGAGGTTGTGTGTCAAAGAATAGTTTCAGACGAATTTTGTGTAAATTAACCTTTTCTTCAACAAGTGTAGTGTCGGATGTGGGTACAAATGACAAACCTCTATTCAGAATTGAAAACTGTCCTTCTATAAGTGCTTTCGTGGAGATGTTCAATACAATTGTGTCCTGAGGGACTACTTTTTTCTTTGTCTTGTTTGCATTCTTTCGGCTCCTTGGTTTTTTCTTCCTAAAAAGGAATAGCATCCGATCTTGCTGGATAGGTGGTAGCTCCTGATGGTCCTGGTCTTGGTGTTCCAGCTGGGGAAGTCTTGCTGTGTATCATAGGTAGAAATGAGATCAATCTCTATGTCCGGAGTCAGGGGAGGGCTTCCCCTCGTGCCATTTATTCACCCTTACCACAGTTCTGTGTTTTGTTTACAGATCAGGATTATGGGCGCATTTGAGACACCTTAGAAGCTGAAATAGCGGAAACGCGTGTCCACTCCACTCTCATAATGTGCTGAATGAGAGATTACTTAAGGTAGGCATAGATCACCACAGAGTAATGTGTGACTCTACAACCTTTTACATATGTATGAGCTTCCCTTATTTTTCAGCACTTCAAAAGGAGAGGGGCTGTGCTTCATTTGACCATAGAGTCGTAACCCCATCCGCCCCGGCCATATGTGATTTATGTGTTTCTTCACCCACTGGTTTGGAGACAGGTATGTTACAATAGAGATGTGTGGTTCCGCTATTGAGATTGGGGCTATCAATGGTTTGGTGTCAGAGTATTGATATTGTACACTTTAGATGATTACAACACACTTAAGGTGGCTTTCAACTTCACCCCTCTATGGTGATTAGGAAATAGACACACAAGTGAGATATACTATGGTCGACTGGAAAGTGTTTGATGACCCTTGTGGTAGCACATTAGTCTCTGAACCCATGCCATGTTGAGGGTCCCATTTTGTTAACTTTGGTGGCGGTGATGGCTAACTTGATGTTTTTGGTGAAATTAATTATAGATGAACAACTTGTGTTTTCTCTTTATTAGATTTTCAAGAGGGGGATTTTCTCACCGAAACGCATTGCACAGCATCTACATTGGAATTTGATGCTGATTATAAATTGTTATATTATATCATTAAAAAGGACTGGTATATTTTATCTGGTGAATGTGACATGCAAACCTTTTTTTGCTTTGAACACATTGTTTAACAAAATGATATGATCAATTCAGCCAGTTTTCTGGCTTTATGGTGTGCGGGGGACGGGAGAGCTCCTAGATTGGGCTCTTTTTTTACATATGTATATTTACTGCTTCATGTCAGGGCAGTTGCTCCTCCTCTGCACACAAATATTGTAAGAGTCAATATATTGAGTTACCTATGCCTTCTTTTAGATATTGAGCGCAATGCAACATATTGTCTTAGACTTCATCCACAAGCCAGCTCTACATGGGTCACTAGCAAGGACTTATCCACCCGTACCTACCTTTGCAGTGGCTAAAATGCACACATGCATTCGGACTTCGGTCCTCCAAGGACGTTCACCTAGAGCACTTTGAGGCCACACCAATGGGAACAGGTGCTATACAAATGCCCTATTACATTACATAACAATGTTACTGGGTTCGCACTGCTGTGGCTGGTATGTTTTGGGGGTCACGGCTCTGATGCCACCACCCCCCTTGTTTCTACAGTAGGTGAAAGATATACGGTTTGATTCAAAAACATGCATGTTTCCCCTAGTGTAGGGAGTGGTGAGCCCCTGAAGGAAAATGCCCATCATGGGCATTGAGCATGCCATGCATGTTTGGCCATGCCGACCAGGGAGTGTGTGGAGCTGCATGTGCTTGAAGAGCTTGAGGGATCACCTGAGCAGGGCATAGGGAACCCCCTCCTTTTGTGTTACACCACTGCTGCTCCTACCCTATCCATCATCTGATATGATATGATATGATATGGCATTTATAACAACACGCCTATACACAAGTGTTTCAAGGCACAACGAGGCAAGGGAGGGGGAACAAAGGGAACGCAAGACAACGCTCTTACTAGGCCAGGTGTCATTCAGATCGAGCAAGTGCATGGGAAGGGGGAAAAGGGAAATTGTGTGGGGGAAGGGAGAGGGGAAAGTGCAGTACATGTGATAGTAGAATAAATAAAATAAATAAAAACGGCCAGCTGGTGGCAAGTGCAAGTTAAGTACAGACATAAGTGTTGGTAGGGGGACTGTAGGGATACAGAAAACAGTTCCCAGGTGCAGGGGTTGCCAGGGAGGCAGTGCAGGTGTGCAACTGGCGTGGCCTGGGCCCGAGATCAGGAAGGGCGGCCAGGTAACCAGTGCAGTTTCAGCCAGGAATTCAGCAGGGTAGAGGGGGAGGGAAAACAGAAGCAAAGAGGAAAGTTTGAGGTGCTTCCGGAACCGGAGATGGTTCTCCTCAAGTTTCAGGGAGGCAGGAAGGCTGTTCCAGAAGGCGGCCCCCACCGAAAAGAGAGATCTACCACCAACTCGTTGCTTGTAGAAGCGACTAACCCTGAGGGAGTTGGAGGCGGATGAGCGAAGAGCTCGAGAAGGAAGATATTTAGGAAGAGAGAGTTGAAGGTATTGCGGTCCCAGGCCCCAGAAGGCCTTGTGGACAATGCAGAGGGTTTCGAACTTAATCCTCGCAGCAACTGGGAGTCAGTGCAGAGATTTCAGTCCTGGAGAGATACGATCCCTGGGCTTGAGGCCAAGGACAAGACTCGCAGTCCTGGTATGAATAAGTTGCAGAGGGCGGAGAGTAGAAGCAGGCAGATTTAGATAGAGGCTGTTACAATAGTCCAGCCTAGAGAGAGCCAGGGCTGTGGAGAAAGTGAGCTTCTGGGGGAAGGAGAGGAAAGGAAGAATACCTCTGTGCAGCTGGTAGTGTGACTTCTTAGAGACGTCAGAGATGTGAGGAGAGAAGGAGCGTGTGGAATCGAAGATGACCACAAGGTTTTTAGCCTTGCAGGTGGGAGCAGGAAGAGGGCCAAGAGAGGCTGGCCAGAGAGCTGCAGGGAAGGAGGGAGTGGGTGTGCCGATGAGTAGAATCTCAGTCTTACTGGCATTAAGGCAGAGGTCACTGGCGGCACACCGCTCCTGGATAGCAGACAGACAGTCAGAGATGAGGGAAGGAGAGGCGGAGGCCGAGGGTAGCCTGAAAATGAGCAGGTTATCATCCGCATAGTACTGAAAATTGGGGCAGAGAGTGGCAATGCGGTGGGAAAGGAGTGCCAGGTATTGGTTGAACAGCCAGGAAGAGAGGGTAGATCCCTGGGGGACACCACAGGTAGAGAAAAAGATATCGGAGAGGAAGGACCCACGTTGGACCTGGGAGGGTCGGTCAGAGAGGAAAGAAGTCAGCCACGCCAGAGACTGAGCAATGATACCCAGGTTATCACAGAGACGGTTGAGCAGGATGGCATGGTTGACAGTGGCAAAGGCAGAAGAGTGATCAAGCAAGATGAGGACGCTTGGGGTGTTAGAGTCAAGGTTGGAGAGCAGGTCTTCACGGATGTTCAGGAGCGCAGTTTCCGTGCTTCTGGCAGCTCTGAAGCCAGACTGATGGTCATGAAGACAACCAGCAGATTCAGTGTGGACATTAAGCTGTGAGATGACTAGTTTCTCCAGGTGCTTGCCCAGGAAGGCAGTGATGGAGATTGGGCGATAGTTAGCCGGGCAGGAGGGGTCGGCAGAGGGTTTCTTGAGAAGAGGGTGCACAAGGGAGTGCTCCAGGGGGGGTGGGAAGCCTCCAGTAGCGAAGGAGTGATGCAGAAATCAGCCAGGGCAGGAGCCAGGGAGTCGATGTGGTCCTTGATAGTTTTGGAGGAACAGGGGTGAACCTGTTTCGACAAGACTTTCATAGATCGGACTTGTCTAGAAACCTTGTCTTGAGAGAAAAGGGGAAAGGAAGAGAAGTAGGGAGGGGGAGGTGGCTGCAGAAGAGCCAGAGGAAGAGCAGGAAGCGAGGCGATAGGAGGAGAGTGAGGACAGGATGTCCTGAGTTTTTTAAATGAAGTGAGAAGCTAGTGCCGTGCAGAGGGCCTGGGAAGGGACAGGAGAGGTAGAGACGGTGGCAGGATTGGCCAGTTCCTTGCAGATTTTAAAGAGTTCAGCCGAGTTGTTAGATGCCGCAGAGATGCGGGCTTGGATATGAGCTCTTTTCTTGGTGAGGACGGAGAGCCGGTATTGCCTTTGCAGCAGGTGGCAGGCCAGTTTTTCAGAGCATGACCATGAAGCACGCCTATTCCTCTCGGCCACCCTGCACTTGCGTTTTAGGGAAACGAGGTTTGAGTCATACCAGGAGTTACACTTGGCTTTGGGCTTCAGGCGGATTCTCATGACAGGGGCAAGGATATCAAGAGTATCAGATATAGAAGAGTGGAGCGTGGAGAGGACTGTGTCAGGGTGAGTGTCAGCCAAAGAGGGAGTAGGGGGTGAGAAGGTGGCGGCGAAAGCCTCAACTGACACGCGCCTCATGGGTCAGATGACCGAGAAGGTGGGTGGCAGTGATGGAGGTGGCTTGGCCCGAGGGATAGGGAGGGTGTGGTGGGAGGATAGGAGAAAGTGATCACTCCAGGAGAGAGGAGTGGAGAGAGGGACAGGGAGGGGAAGGTCTGAGGAGATCAGAACATCGAGAGTGTGCCCTGAAGAATGAGTCAGGCCAGAGTGGAGAATGGTGAGTGAGAGAGAGTCGCAGAGGTCACGAAAGAGTCCAGAGGAGGGACAGGAGGCATCCAGGTGGATGTTGAAGTCTCCAAGGAGGAGTTGAGTGGTTGAGGCCATGAGTAAGGAGGAGAGGTCCGCCCACTTAGAGAGGAAGAAAGAAATCTGACCAGGTGGCTGATAGATAGTAGCCACAGTAAGGGAATTGCTAGGGGAGAGAGCCTGTAGATGAGGCATTCAAAAGAGGAGTAGGTCTGCGTACGAGTGACAGAGGCAGGAATCCACTCAGGGAAGATAAGGGCTACACCCCCACTAAAGCGGTTGGGCCTGGGCGCGGAAAGGATCTTGTAGCCGTCAGGTAGGAGCGTGTCAAAGCTGGTGACAGAGCTGGCCCTGAACCATGTCTCAGTGAGACCGAGGACATCGAGGTCAAGTTCTTCAAGAAGGCAGCAGATATCAGAGGAATGTTTGACAGCAGAGCGAGAGTTGAGAGTGGCAATGTGGAGAAGGTTGCCATCCTTGAAGGACCTCCGGGGAGGGGCACAGATCAGAGGTACGCCCTGCAGAGGTGTAGAAGGAGAAGAGAGGGAGGGGGAAGGAAAGGTAGCCAAGGAGAGGGCAGGAGGGACAGCAGGAGAAGAAAGGAAGTTGATGAGGTGTGAGAAGCGTCTATCAAAGAGGTGAAGGTTGGCCTGAGGGCCTTGGACCAAGACGGTCCCATTAAACATTAATGACTTCAGAGGAATTGAAGGAGGCCAGGAGGGCGTCTCAACGGGTGCCACCATTAATGGGAGAAGAGGAGAAAGGAGAGAACACAGAGACCATATGAAAGGTCCATAAGTCAGATGAAGGCTCGACAAAGAGGATGTCGGTGAGTTTCCTTGGAGGAGGCACTGGTGTAGGTGTCAGCAATAGGGAGGCAAGGGTTGTAGACCCAGATATCTCCTCTGCTACCACACACCCTCATTTGCAACCCCCTGGTATGTTTTCAATATACAACGCTCTGTTGCTTCCCAGCTCGGGTCGCGCTTTCTAAATCCCACATATGCATGTAGCAGTACACATCACACTTGCGCACGGATACACGCAGGGAGTGTGAGAAATTGACTAGGAGAGCCAACAGTGAGCTCCTATTAGGCAGTATGAAGAATCATTGCGGTTGTGACAAATAAAAGTGTTATTGACAAAGGCATCAAGTTACTTGGGCCCATGGAGCCCTAGCATCACCAGTAACATGCAGATAGCCACCATGCAAGGTGAAGCCTGCACTGCTCACTAAGGTTCGCTGGAGTCAGCAGTACACAATTAGTATGAGGATGGAGTTTGGAGAGCATTATTATACTGTAACAAATTATGGAAGCACTGGATGGACCCTGCACGTCGGGCCACTGTAGATTCCAATTAATTTTCAAAATGTACCATGTCACTTGGGCCCCACCAGTACACAAGGGTGTGAGCCCATTCATTTGCGGGGAAGTGTCCAACTCAGATATCCTGGAAACTTACAAAACATTAATTGTTTTCAACCAGAAGATTCTTTTTTTCAATCATGGGAAACAGGTTAAACAAATAAGATTCAAAGAAGAGAGATTTAATTGATATTTGTTCTTTCAGAAGGTAGTGCCCCTGGGCAGTGCCACATTTGACGGCCTTCTCCATAACTCTTAGCCTTTCATCATTCTAATGAGGGAACTCCTGTGGCATTGAAATGTTGTCCATGTTCAACTTGAAAATGGCATGCATCAGAATTAATTATTTGGAATGTCGACATTTGATCCGCATTTTGCGACCATCATCTTACTATCTCAAAACGTTCCTATTCTCTGTTGCCCCTACATTTTAACGTCAAAGGACGCCCATTACACCTTTGATATGTCTGCATTTATTGGCAACGAAATAACTGTTGCATGCACACGGAGCATAAGGCAGGGTGTGTGGTGACGGACCTCCTCTGGCTGAGCAGGGAGTCGAGAATTTGGGGAGAATCCGTATGCAGCCCGAGACGAAATGGCCCCTTACCGTACATGGTGCATCATGCAGCGCTGCCCCCGTGCGAAGAACGCCGATCTCCCAGGTTCCCCGAGGCAGACAGGCCTAGGAATGCCATCCACGCCCACGATGCGGAAAGGCAAGGCGCAGGGCCCCCTTTCTTGTTTGCCACAGCCCCTCGGCCTTCAGCGAAGAACCGCCTAACTTGCAGTGCACGGGACCGCAGTCGCCGCCAGATGGCGCTCTGATGACCCAACAATGCTGCTGGAGCAACGCTTTGTGCGTCACTGGTTTGACGGCTAGCTGTTCCAGATGTTTTAGACCACAACTCCCATGATCTTGCACCAGTGGTCAAAGCGAGCAGGAGCGTTTGGGAGCCGTGCTCCTCTCCTTTTTTTGATGAAGTGTTACCATTCCTATACTTTAATTTTAAAAGAAACCGTTACGGAATGGTTTCCTTTTAAAATAAAAGAAAAGGAAGAAGCTGAAACTTGCACTTTCGCTGCAACGCACTGAACGTTTCCTTAAGCAGCAGGTTCATGTGTTTGGGGGTTTGTATTGTGTGTGGTGGCGGGAGGGGGCATGGTGTTGGGATTTGTGGGGAGCGGTTGCAGGCCAGCAGGGAACTACTTCTTTTTGTACACTTCGACCACTATCTTGCACTATTGACTATTCTGGTTGGGGCTCATGGGAACTGTGGTTGAACACATCTGGAGAGGCAAAGATTGCAGACCCCTGCTCTACAGGGTGGGTCTGCACCAACAATTTCAACAGATTTGTGTAGCGGGGGAGGGGGGAGGGTGTTGTTTTACGCCGAACAAGATGGCCGCCTAATCCGTGAGCTCCGTGGCTAGCAAGATCCTGATTAAATAAATCCTGCGGATTACTCGTACTGTCGTGCTCCCTGAGAGCAGAGAACGCTGGCGGAATATACCAAGAACTAGTAGCACAAATTCCGGCCAAAATCGGCTCAGCACTACTCTAACAGCCACACCTACTGCCCAGCGAGATAGTGAGTAACGACAGAGGCTGCTGCTGGGACGGAGGTGTCCCCCCCACCACAGAAACACTACACCTCCTGGGTCGCCGTTGAAAGACGAGCCGGACCGCTGGAGGTGAGTGTTCGGAATTAGAGCCGGAACCGATAAAGGCTTATATCTTTTATTTAGGTTTAAGCTAACGCGACAGCAGGCACAACCTCTGAAAGCCAGGCTTCAACTGACTCTCTACCGTTCTGGAATTCCCTTTCATACCATCACATTCCACACCAGAACCTGCTGACAAAATCGCAACTTGGCTCCAGTATAAACCACAGAGAACAAGTACATTAGAACATTAAATAAACCTAAGTAGAGAAAGATAATGCATGCATAAGTGTGCACATATTACATTGTGAACTACAGGTTACAGTGCCGAGAGAGCCAAAAACATTGTAAATTGAATATTATAAATCCTAATCCTAACACATCTCCTCCCCTTTGCCTTTATTGAAAATGAGGTTCATTCTGCACAATAGTCTCTGAGCCATGTCGGTCTTTTCCTTGCTCTCCCTTTGTTCATAGCTGTAGCACCAATTCCACTTGTACTAGCACCATTCTCATCTCTCACTCTTTTCAGTTCTAGATTATGTTCTAGGTCCACCTTGGTGTCAACTATCATCTCCTCGCTTACATCATTATTATCACTTATCATGCTGTTGTCCTCCATATTGGATGAACTCTTAACCAGTCTTGAATTAGACCAACACTCCCCACCATCTAGGATAACCACATTCCCTCTGACAGCTGCAACCTTTTTTGGACCTATGAATTTGCTCTTGACACACTTGGAACCCAAATGTGGATTCTTTATCAGGACCATATCACCCTTCTCCAACTTGGTTTCTCTGACCCTATTGACTTTGTCAAACTTCTGCTTGTATGTATTTTGTGCTTCTTTGATCAACCTCATTATTTCCTGATGGTCTGTTTCTACACTCCCTGCCATCTCCAACCAACCATGGACACAATTTGGTTCCAGGTTGTCTGCCTTTCAAAGACAGGACGGGGTAAACTTTAGTCATTGAATGAGGCGTAGTGCAGTAATTCCACACCATTTCCTTCAGTACTTCAGACCACTTAAAACCTGATGCCAAGGCCAATTATATGCCGCCCTTGACAAATCTGTTTGCTCTTTCAAGAAGCCTATTGGCCCTTGTATGGTACAACGCTGTGCGTACATGTTTGATACTGATTTTTTTTTAAAAACCCAGCATCCTCTCTGAACAGAATTGCACACTGTTGTCTGTTACTATCACTATAGGGAAACCCTCTCTATAGAACATATCTTCCAGAAATGATATCCTCTCTGATATGGTAGCCTCACGGAGAGCCTTCCACTCTAACCATTTAGAATGGTAGTCCACCATCACCACTAAATATTTGTAGCCCTCACCACGATCTTGTATCGGTCCAATTAAATCAATTGCTACTTTCTCCCATGGTTGTTCAGGTACACTCACAGGAGCAAGTGGTATCTCCCTGACCACTTTACTTTGCTTGAATTGCTTGAAAAAGGAGTACATTTCAAGTGGTCTGAGGAAGGCCAAGTGGCGTTCACATCTACAAAGGAAGGTATTGCTCAAGCGCCTTCTCTTAGTGGATTTGTGTCTGGTAGGAAGACCACGTTGTCTGTTGATGCTAGCGTTCTAGGTCTAGGTGCCATGCTATCTCAATATGATTCAGGTAAAATAGAACACTTGATAGCTTTTGCTTAAAGGCCGTTGAGGGAGACACACATTCCTTGCAATATCTGACTTTCTTCTCTATTTCACTATCTACACCTGGCCACCAGAATGATTGTCTCAAATACCTCTTGGTTCCTCCCTTTCCTAAGAGCCCTTGGTGAGCCACGTTCACTAATTGAGATCTAATACTGCTGGGAGGTATTAATTTATTCCCTCTTCTGAGTTTGCACCCATCCTCAGACAAATGTAATTCCTCCCCCACTTCAAAAAATCTGGTATAACATCTGTCTACATTATTTCTGTGTGGCCAACCTTCCCTTGTCCACACTTTCACTTGGTTTAACTCCTTATCCTCTTTATCTGCTTGCAACCCTTCTCCCTTGTCTATGGCATTGCTCCTTATCTCGGCAATACTAAAGTCTTGTTCCCGGGCTGCATTAGTGTCTTCACCATTTTCCTCCAAACTTCCAACAGGTAGTCTGGACAAACAGTCCGCAACTACATTTTCCCTACCTGGTATGTAACAAACTTTGAAATTGTAGCCTAACAGCTCAACCATCCATCTGGATATCTTCGGTGAGCCTTTGGCCCATTCCACACTACTCATGAGGTGTACCAATGGTTTGTGATCAGTTCTAAGTAGAAATGGATGACCCCATAGAAAAAAACTTGAAATGAGCTATGGCCTATGACATTGCCAAGGCTTCTCTCTCTATTACAGAGTAATTCCTCTCTGTCTCCCTCAACGGCCTTTAATCAAAAGCTATCAAGTGTTCTATTTTACCTGAATCATATTGAGATAGCATGGCACCTAGACCTAGAACGCTAGCATCAACAGACAACGTGGTCTTCCTACCAGACACAAATCCACTAAGAGAAGGCGCTTGAGCAATACCTTCCTTTGTAGATGTGAACGCCACTTGGCCTTCCTCAGACCACTTGAAATGTACTCCTTTTTCAAGCAATTCCCTTAATGGAGAAGATTTAGATGCAAAACCATTCACAAATGTATGATAATACTCGGCCAACCCCATGAATGACCGCAATTGGTCTTTATCCTTGGGTGGAGGAGTTTTGCTGATACTGTCTACCAATGACCTTTTAGGCAATATGCCTTCATCTGATATTCTGTGACCTAAGTTTTCAACTTCTTTGACTGCAATTTTACATTTGCTTCTCTGGACCGTTAAACCAGCCTCTCTCAGTCTTGTCAAAACACACCTTAACACCTTCTCATGTTCACATTAATTCTCAGCATATAGCAATATATCGTCCTGAAATACAGTCACATGATCTACCCCCTTCAACACCTCCTCCATCACTTTCTGGAAGACCGAGGCAGCTGATGCCAGACCAAACGGCATTCAGAGAAATTTGTATGTCCCCTCAGGAGTGATGAAAGCTGTGAGATGTTGGCACTGTTCAGAGAGTGGCACTTGATGGTACACCGCCGACAGATCAATTACAGAGAACCATTTGGGTTCTCCCAAAGTGGCTTAAGTTTCAGCTATTATGGGTAGAGGTTGTCTTTCCACTAGAATGTTTTGGTTCAAGTTCCTCAAGTCCACACACATCCTCAATTTCCCATTGCTTTTGGTAACTAACACAACTAGTGATAACCATTCAGTGCCACCCACAGGTTCAATCACGTTTTTGATCACAAGATCTGCCAACTCGTCCCATAACTGTTCTCTCATATTTAATGGCACATGTCTGACTTTATGAACAGCCAGTTGGGGATTTCTTTTGAGTCTGATATCATGTTCAAAATGTTTAAGCTTGCCCAAACTTTCAGTGAATACTTCAGGAAATTCTTTAGACCATTTGTCCTCCATTTCAGCTATCGTCACTGGTTCCGATGCACTGGCTTGTACTCTTACACCAAGCTTGCTTTGTTCGTCCCAGCCTAGCAACGAAGCACCTTTCTTCGCTACCAGAATGTTGGCTGCACACTTTCTGCCCTTGTATAGTACTTGTTCTTGGAACTGTCCTAAAATGTCAATCGCTGATTCACTGTAGCCACATGGCTGCACATTTGCCTCTTCAAGTGATATTGGGGCTTTTCTCAACACTTTTTTCAAAGTCTCCTCCGATATGATAGTCCACGGTGAGGCCGTGTCAACTTTCATCATCAGTTTACAGTTAACGACTTCAAATTCATTCAGGGGTTCACTTTGCTCACCAGAGACTGCAGAAATTTGGAAAATGTGCCTGGCAGTTACTTCTTGAGTAGGAGTCACTGTTGACGCGTTCAATGTCTCTCTGCTCGCTTCACCGCTGGGTCCTCTTGACTCCACCATGTTAATTGATGAGTCTCTGCAGACACTCGCAAAATGTCCTCTGCGCTTTCACTTAAAACATTCAGCAAATCTAGCTGGGCAGGTAGGGAAATTTGGACCATGTTTGGGACTGCCATATTTGGTGCACCTTGTGTTTCACCCATCTCTTCTATTACCACCATAACTAGGCTTCTTTCTCTGCCCAACTGCACATACAGCCTGTGGTGCTTGCTTATCTGTCTTCATTTCTTTAATGTACTTGATGGTCTGTTCAATGCTTCTGGCCAGATCAACAGCTTGATCCAGAGTAACATCCTTTGCTAGCAGTTTTTCTTATATTTTCAAATTGTTGGTGCACCTCACCAGTTGATCCCTAATCAGCAAATCAGTTAGTGCATCGAAGTCACAAGTATGGCTCAGCACTCTTAGAGAGGCTATAATAAGACTCAACATATTCCGAAGATTCTTGTATGCGCTGAAAAAACTTATGTCGTTCAAATGTTATATTTTTCCTGTGTTCAAAGTGCTCTTCAGTTTGTTTAAAGGCTATGGCATACTCATCAGTATCTCCAGCCTCTTCGCCTTGACTTCTCGACAAACCGGCAAAAATACTGCGCCCTTCAGGACCCAGGTTATGCAATAACAACGCTTTCTTCCTGGCCGAGCTAAATCTGTCTCCTCCTATAGCCACCAGGTAATTTTCAAAAATGCCCTTCCATCTGTCCCACCTTATCACAGGGCAACCTGGTTAATCTGGAAAAAGTGCTGGGGGAGCCATGGTCACAACATACTAGCTGCCCAAAATATTTTAGACCCCTCCCAAATATGTTGAACTCTCACAGTAGCAGTCAAGCTGCAGCTCAGTAGCAGTGTCTACAAAGTCAAAACTGTGAAATCTGTGCTGATTTGAAGAGTTGAAAGATTTGAGAGAATAGTGGCACCTTTACTTCACAGTGTGTAGATTACACACAATGCTGAAGAGGATAAGAGTGAGTTTCTTTTGTGACTTGTACACAATAAGCTAAAGTAACAGCCTCTTTTATTGTTATTGTCTGCAGGCAGCCAGCATCATAGAGGCTTGAGTACGGGAGGTGGAATGCTGCCGGTCGTCTCTAGGCAGCCAACATCATAATGGCTTGAGTTGGAGCTGGTGGAATGCTGCCGGGCTGAAGCCACGCCCCTCCTGTGATGTTCTGCAGCTGCTGATGCCACGCCCCTTATGTGACGTGTAGCGGCTGACTTCCTTCACCGCAGCGCCGCAGGTAGGCCACACCCCCTTTTTGCACAGGCGCGAAGGCAATGACCGTCCTGACAATGGACGCCGTTCGCGTGCCACGGTGCATGTGCAGGACATGCACAGGTGCCCAGCATGAGGCCAACGGTAAGCGGGGGAGGGGAAGGTTAACCCCCACAGACCATGCGTGCCAACATTTCCTGGAATGGCTAAGCACCTGGCACTGGGATCCCGCTCCCCCCTTCACACCTCCTGAACTGACTTCTTCCTGCGCCTGCTGTTGCTGGGGTGCCGGTGGGGAGACGGGCCCACTTCAGAAGAAAAGTCAAACACGGCCAGGCACACGCTCGCAGGGAACATAATATCCTCGTCGCCACTGTTAGGAATTAGAGCCGGAACCGAGAAAGGCTTATATCTTTTATTTAAGTTTAAGCTAACGCGACAGCAGGCACAACCTCTGAAAGCCAGGCTTTAACTGACTCTCTACCGTTCCAGAATTCCCTTTCATACCATCACATTCCACACCAGAACCTGCTGACATAATAGCAACTTGGCTGCAGTATAAACCACAGAGAACAAGAACATTAGAACATTAAATCAACCTAAGTAGAGAAAGATAATGCATGCATAAGTGTGCACACATTACATTGTGAACTACAGGTTACAGTGCTGAGACAAAAACATTGTAAATTGAATATTATAAATCCTAATCCTAACAGCGAGCTGCAGATCTGGACCTCCATCCTGGATAGCCCGGTGCGGGCCGCGCAGATCCAGGTGACGGCGGAGGCACGTAGTGGAGGACCGTGAGAGAGGTATCTGCATTGCCTCGCCCCCTAGCAGCCGAGACCACAGAGCAACATCACCAAGAGCGGAGGAGGTGAGAGTGCCCTGCCGGCTGACTGGGGGAGACCCCCCTGCCGCACTGTCTTCGGTGCAGTGACAAGCACACCCACCGGTCCTCGACGACACCCTCATTATGTTTGAGGTCCCGCTCCGGGTGGCAGCGGGGGCGCGGTGCGGCGAGGACTGGAGGATGCACCAGCATTGTTCTGCTCCCCGGTGGTGGTTTAAAGCTGCAGCCAACACTGAGGTTCGTGAAGTGGAGGTGGGGGCCAGGGGGCCCAGCGGAGGACATTGGGGGTGCACCTGCTAAACAAACCACCTGTGGACAGGTACAATAACAGGGTCCCCACGCACCACATGCATAACTGACAAGCAAATCATCATCCAGGAGGACGCCAGCCTGAGGGCAAGCAGAGGGAAAAAGGGGGGTATGACACTACCCCATGCACTAACGACCCCAACAATATTATGTAGTCAAACACCCGAGCTCCGACTGCAGAACGCTGAAATGCAGTACTAATTACCATGCACAGTCAACAGTGCTTATACGACTTGACCAATCCACCTCCCATGACTCCGGGCGAAGGTGACACAGTTCCATAGTGCCAAATAAACATTGAGAACACTCCTGGGCACGGGACTCTCACGTCTCCACACCAAGAAATCAGTTCTATCCTGCTGGGCAAGATAGCCCCTCGACGCTGCCACCAGTTGAAACACTCACAGCGTCATAAACCCCAGACCTCCCACCTAATGCTCCATAACTGTGGGGAACAAAGATCCAGTGTGCCAGTACACAGGCATGATGGGAGGATCAAAAAACAAGAAGCGGGGACGCATTCGCTAATACTGCCACATTGGATTCAGAGCCAGATCCAGTACCCATCCCTAAGGGTCCCTGCTGAACAAAATATGGTCCCATACAGAGGTTGGAGCAGGAGCTCCTTCTCCTACACAGCTGCTGGAGCAGCCCCATGCAGCCCCAAGTACTGGCTGACCAAAGGTAAGCCTGGAGGCTGCACCATTGGTATCAGGCACTGCCCATGCAGCATCTTGAAAATGTGTCATTTTTATTTGCTAATTAAGGCTGCTACTGTGTGCTGCCTTCCTACCCATTCCTAGCCCCTTGAGTTGCTTGATAGCCAATCGGGGAGCACCGGCAGGCGTAAGCCGGCCCCCGACAAAGGAAATCCAAAAAAGGCTCCACACGACTGAGCCTGACCGAGCTTGGACGTGCTCTGGCACTCTGCATTCATTTCTGCACCAGCCACAGCTCCAAAAAGGTGAGGTCCCCTCTGCTATAATGCAAGTCTGATACCCCCGCCCCAGTTATGCACAACTCCTCTCCGTTCCCTATCCCCCACTATATGTTAGCCTAAGCTTCTCTCTTCCTCCAACTAGCATCGGCGCCCATCGCCGATTCTGGGCTCCCGCAGCCCCTTACCTCTCTTCCAGCCATTCAACGAACCATAGTCTGAGACTCTCCTTGGCACTTCATACGAGCCCACTTGAGTCCTACGCTCTATCTACACAGCCGTAGCTGTAAGCAGAACTATAGCGGCACAGTGACTAGGTCCCTGACTGCCGCCTCTCATAAATGATCGAGACCGCGCACTTTGAACGTTTGCAGGACACGCTAATGTCTTAACTTACTTTTTATCACGTTCAGTGACATCCTCGTAATCAGCCTAAGAACGTGGCGAATACCTCCCATTGACTGCATGCATGCCATCACCATCCCATCTTATTTGTGCCTTAGTGGCTTGTGCCTCTGTGATTGCATACCTGTACCTATATCTCATACAGTGGCTAGTGCCTCTAACGAATGCCTTCATGTCATGTCTTTGCCATCATGCCATTGGATTAATGCCTTCTGTTAACTGTCTACCACACTTGCTGCTTGATTTGTGCCATGACCTTAGTTCAATGCTTACAAATGTCGTAACGTGCTTGGTCATTAATGACACGGCCGCTAGTGCCTCCTAGTGACTGCCTGCACGATACTGGCTTTACTTGCTCCGCAATGTGTATGTGACTAGTGCCTCTACCAGCCGCCTATCTGTATC